>NC_141246.1:25359589-25852089 GCF_054856555.1 Leptonotus elevatus
CACAATTCCTAGAATCAAACCTGATGGAGACGCCAAGGCTGTAAGTAAACCGCTAACTAAATAATGACATCATATTAGCATAAGCTCTACCATTAGCTTTGTTGTCAAGCACGATATGTTAGACGTATTTTGTTCTATTAAAAAAATAAACATACTAAGTTGTTTCACACATCACCATGTGCACAGATGAGTAGTACATCAATGCTGTATAAAATTGCCACTTGAATCTGGTTTGAGGACATGAGGCTCCACAGTATTTGTATGTGGTTTGAGGGTTTTGTGGTTTCCCATGGTCTGGAGGGGCCATGAAGGCAACATGAGACTTTTTGTAAGCTTTAGTATGTTGTTGCAGTTTTGGCATGGTTACGGCAGAAGGCAATTGTTCCAAATTAGCATTAAAGGGTTGTTGCTAGTTTGCCATTCGGCCTGATCCTTTCTTGAACACTACAATATGATCTTGCATATTTACTGTTTGCTGGGTGGTGCAAGTAATGATGTCATGAATGGGATGCGGCAGCCACACAGGGAGAGGCTGGGTTTTGATAAACTAGGCGTTTTACTTCCGGATTAGAAATATAGCGATCAAAATAACGCCCACATCGCCATGGTGTCAAATACAAGATGAAATCATATATATGCCTAGAGTTAACATGATATAGGTTCTTTAAAATTGTGGTTTGATGCTGTATGGGATTGTTTTTATTCAGGCTATATTTCTATATGCTTTTGTTTGTTATTGTTATGAATGTACACACCAGCATCATATGATCATTTGCAGTCACAAAAATATTTCATAAAAAAAACCCAATGATAAAACATACAGATTTACCGGTCGCATTTGCACGAGCGTATGAAAAATTTACCTGCACTGTCCCATATTTTAGGGTCAAAATGAAACCATTTAGGGGCAGTCTGGAGCCCTGTATCCACATTCCACACATCCTCAGAGTTCATTGTACAGTGTTCAGCTGTATTGGTTATTGATTTGTGGATCACCATATATCACAAAAAAAGCAAGTGGTTGACATACTACGATCATATGATGCCTCGCTAAAAGGTGAGGAAACATAACAAACATGGTGAGAAAGACAGGAGAACACTGACATATTTCAAATTAATTGCAGACTAAGACAAAACATTTTTAAACAAATTATATATATTTGTAAAACTCAACAAGCTTTTTAAATGTTGAAGTTAGAGATGTACAAGAATATTTTTTTTTTTGTTCACTTTAGTTGTCAATTTGTGATGGTGAGAAGATTCGACAATAAACACATTTTTTAAAATATACTGTTGCCTTCTGAAATTAGTGCCCAGCAAATAAATATAACACTTATCAAGGAATAAAGAAGATCATGTTAATGTTGATTTTTATTTTTATAATTAATGTCTGTCATAAAATTATGACCACAATATATTATTATATTGAATTGAATGCGTGTGTAAAATGCATGGTCTAATTTGCAGATAAAATAAGTGTTGTATTGACATGTGTATTTATATACAGTCTATTAAAAAAAGAGTCCTAGATGGATGCAATTACCTATTACATGAGCAAATTTCAAGTGTACGTATAAATCTCTATGCTTACCTCTCATCCAGGTAATTTCTCAGCATCTTCCAGTTGAGCCGTCTAGTGTAAAAGATGAACTTCGCCTGCTCTGTGGGGTGATCCACTAGTATGCCTTTAGACATGAAATAAGAGATTCCCTGTTGAGGGGGAGAGAAAGTGAGAGAGAGATCATACATAGGCCTGAGTACTTCTGAAGATCGAGACACACACATACATGTGTGCGCACTGTGGTGGGGGTCTGTGGGACTCATGATCTTTGAAGTTTGGCATGCATTACCTCCTGCGGGTTGGCGTTGAATGTAAGGCTGCCTTCATCTAGTTGTAGATATAGTCTTCTATATGAGAAACCAGCAGGCAGCCTTCTGTTGTAGATGGAGCAGTGACCCCAAGTGGACTTGCAGAGCCTGGAAAATCAACACATGTGGGTTCTCAAAAAGACTAATTTAGGAAAAAAGCAAAAAAGACATTTACTGCAAACACATGGAAAAATGCCATCACAGAAACCAGACTTCAATCTCCTTACCCCTGCCAAAGATATTCATCATTTCCTAGGTCCTGCCAGACACACCCGGCCAGACACAGGTCAGTAGCATTCAGATACGACAAAATGGTGATTCCCAGCTCTGGTGGGAGCATGTCCAAATCTATAAAACCATTTTGTTCTTTACCTACAACAACAAAAAATTACAGAGCAAGTATAAATAAGCATAGGACAAATACTGAAAATGATACTGTTGTGATTTGGATGGTTGGTCGTCTCTGTGTGCTCTGCGATTGGCTGGCAACCAGTTCAGGGTGTACCCCGCCTACTGCCCGAAGCAAGCTGCAACACTTGTGAGGACAAGCAGTTAAGAAAATGGATGGGTGGATGTTTCCAACCAGGAAACCTAAACAGTGTGGAGCCTTGAAACGAGACCTTGCTAAGTCTCATGACATTCACCTCGGCAAACGACAAAGGATCAAATCTGGGAGTAGGCTGTAAATTTCCTTTGGACATCAATGATGTAGTAATAGTGGCAATGTACATCTCTAGAGTTAAAGGGACATAACAATCTATTAATGTCTTGTACACAAACAGTTTCTTTGCATGGAGTGCCCACCACCAACCCATTCCATGTAAACCTATGACATCTTTAGACAGCATAGCTTACTTGATTTTTTAGGGATGTCAACGCGATGGCAGTACAGAGGGCGTTCGTGTTTGGTGACATGTCCACGTGCCACGTTCGTACAAGCTAAAATGCTTAACTCTGGGCTTTGCTTCCACTAGTTAGAAGCAAACAGACAGTCATCTCTAGCATTCGCGCCTCGCGAGGCCGAAGAGGAGATGCCCAAACTTGGGTGAGCTGAACCCCATTGTCACTCTAATGAAAGCTAAACCAATGATACAGTATTGTGGGGCAGGACAAGGGGTGGTGCACTGCATGATTGAAATAAATAAAAAGATGAATATACTTTGCAAGTTAAGTGGACTTGCATTGAAAGCAACTTGACTCCAATGGTGTCACAATACTGTACATCTGTTTTGAGTCCCCCTATATGTTGCCAATTGTTGAAAAAAGGAGGAGATTTTCAGTTGTTTTTGTTTTACAGAAACTTTTTACAGAAGCTGATGACACTTCTCTTAAACCCTTTCCAATTGCCATTAAAATTAGATTTGTTTTTTGCTCGTTTGTTTTTCATTTAAATTATACGACTTCATAATTGCCTGTACAGTAACCAAAGGTTTGAAGAGCGTAGTGCTGGAATGTACTGGTCTCAAGAGGTTCCACAGCATGGGCTCCATTTAAACAATGAACGAAAACAATAGCTGCTTCCGCTAGAAAAAGTACACTATTCTTTCTTGCTATTCTCAGTGTATGCAAACCATCAGTCAAAATGCAAAGCAAAGGATTGTTTAACAATAAGACAAGATAAAATGCAAAATAAAATGAATGAGCAGCATTGTTAAAATTCTAAAAATATTTTCATTCTTCCTACCTCTGCGGATTTTCATCAGATGGTAGATGTCAGGGCCATAACAATGTTGAGGGAATCTTCGAAGTGTCCCTCCATCTCTCCCTAGGGACATTATTTATTATTTATTACATAACATTATTTATTTTGTTAACAATGACATGCATGACTTACTAACATTTGAAAATCATTTTCAACCTATATTCAACTGAATATATTACAAAGACAAGATATTAAATGTTCAAATTGATCAACTTTTTCAACCTATATTCAATTAAATATATTACAAACACAAGATATTAAATGTTCAAATTGATCAACTTTTTCACCCATTTTGAATTTGATGCCTGCAACACAATCCCAAAAAGTTGTGACAGGTGCATGTTTATAACTGTGTTACATCACTTTTCTTTTTAAGAGCACTCAAAAAGCGTTTTGGAACTGAGGACTCTAATTGTTGAAGCTTTGTAGGTGAAATTATTTCCCCTTCTTACTTGATGTACAACTTGAGTTGCTCAACAGTCCGTTGTCATATTTTTCACCACACATATTTCCAATGAGAGACGAGTCTGGACTGCTGGCAAGCCAGTTTAGTACTCACACTTTTTTTTGTTACTATGAAGCCTGTTGTATCACTTGAAGAATGTGGCTTGGCACTGTCCTGCTGAAATAAGCAGGGACACCCCTGAAAAATATATTGCTTGGATGGCAGCATATGTTTCTCCAAAATCTGTATTTTTCATTTCACCATTAATGGTGCATTCATAGATGTGCAAGATACCCATGCCATGGTCACAAACACACCCCTGTACCATCACAGATGCCGCTGACTTTTGAACATTGTGCTGATAACAATCTGGATGGTCGTTTTCCTCTTTGGACACAACATCCATAACCCCCCCCACAAATAAAAATAATTTTAAACGTAGATTCGTTATACACACTTTTCATTTGACCATCTCCGATGAGCTCAGACCCAGAGAAGCCGATTGCAGTTCTGGGTGTTGTCAGTATATGGCTTTTGATCGCATGATATAGTTATAACTTGCATTTGTTGTTGATGTAGCGACAAACTGTATTAACCAACCATGGTTGTCTAAGTGTTTTTGAGCCCACGTGGTAATATCTGTTACACAACAATGCCAATTTTTAAAGCAGTGCTGCCTGAGGGATTGAAGGTCATGGGCAATCAATGTTGGTTTTCAGCCTTGCCGCTTACATGCAGGGGTTTCCCCAGATGATATTATAGACCGTTGATGATGGAGTCCCTAAATTCTTTGTGATTGTACATTGAGGAATGTTGTTCTGAAACTTTCTAACACTGTTAAGGGCTGAACAATAATTTGCATTTGCAACATAATTGCGATTTGATAAAACGTGATTTGCTAATCGTCTAGGCTGCAATTTGACTGGTCATTTATATTTTTTGCCATTTTCGGCATTCGGCCGAAATAAAATTCAAGCCGAAAGAATATGGCCGAAATAGGATGTTGTGGTGATGCAGGCAAAAAAACGCTGCAAGCAAGCGTCTGTTTGAATTAAACAGCGAAAGCGGGGGTGAGTGTTCGCCTCGATTTTCGCCTACTTTTAACCATGTGAGTTTGCACCGGTTGATCGCAGCAGCTCCCAGGGTCATTACGCACACCGGAGGAGAGGGGCGTCGCTTGATGTACAACATTTAAGTTGGTTGAAAAAAGACAGAACTACTGTGTACTGCAGTACATGTGAGCCACTCTTTCTCCTGCAGCACCTTCCCTTTTTTTTTTTTTTTTCCATAAGAGCCCCTCGAACGCTTCCACTTTTTTACCGGCATCCCGTTGGCCGTGCTAAATATATAGCTAATGCTAGCACTATTGCTATATATACATATAGAGAGTGCTGCTTAAAAGTTTGTGAACCCTGCAGGCATGGTCAGATTTTTTGTATAAAATATTAAAATAACCTTATCAAATCTTTAGTTTTACCCCAATCTACAATGCTGACATTGAACATAATGGACTTGAACAAAAATAATGATAAGATTGTCATTCATTATTGAGCAAACGTTGATTTAAGAAAAACTCTGATTTCATGGGTGCAAAAGTATGTGAACCTCTCACTTAATCAGACATTGCACCTCCTCTTGCAATGATAACTTCATCCAAACACTATCTTTAGTGACTTATCAGTCTTTCACATCTACTTTGGGAGATTTTTGCCACTCTTCCTTACAAAATGCAGCCAATTGAGAGAGGTTTGGATTAGCGTCTAGCATAAACTGCCCGCTTCAGGTCCCGCCCACAGTATTTTGAAAGAATTTAAAAAAAAAAAAAATGTTTTTGACTGGGCACATCCAGAACATAAATCTTGTTGTGCTTCAGCCATTCCTTGGTTGTATTGCTGGAATGCTTTGGATTATTGTCAAGTCCATGATCCATCGTCTACCAGGCTGTAACTTCACAAAGAACGGCTTCATGTTATGTTCCAGGATTTCACAATATTCCTCTGAATTCATGATTCCCTGGATTATGTGGAGTTGTCCTGGTCCTGAGGATGAAAAGCCAGCCCAGAATTTAACGTTCTCACCCCCATGCTTCACTCTACGGTGAAGGTTCTTTTGCTGTTTTGCAGTGTTGACTTTTCACCAAACATGACTGTTTTAGTTGTGACCAAACAGTTCAATTTTGGACTCAACTGTCCATAGAAGGGACTTCCAAAAAGCTTCAGGTTTGTCCAGGTACTCTCTGGCAAATTTGAGATGGGCAGCTTTGATCTTTTTTTGTGAGCAGAGGCTTCTACCTAGCAAGCCTTCCATAAAAGCCTTGTCGATTGACTTGTTTTCTGATTGTTGAAGCATGCACATGTGTCCCAGATGCAGCAAAAGAGGTCTGCAAATCCCTCGATGTAATGCACAGGTTGGCTTTCGCCTGAATTATCATTTATCTTGTGGGTCTTGCTGATATTTTAGAAGGTCATCCACTTCTAGGCTGGATTGTAGTAATTTTCAGTGTTTTCTAGTTGCAGATGATCTGCTTTACAGTGGAATGATGAAGCTCTTTTTTTTATGACTTCATAGTTTTCCCCAGACAGATGTGCTGTCACTACCCACTTCCTGAGGTCCCCTGAGATTTCTCTTCTTCTCAGCATGACTGACCTGTACGGGTTCACCTGGGTAAGACTAAAGTGACGTGGTTTTGTCTCTGTTTCAGTCAGTGATGCACAATTTCTTTGCTAAACCTCTCATTTCATTGGTCTATTTCAGTGGTTAGTTTAGCTACCAATTTGTCCTACCTGATCCTACTTGACTGCTTGTTTTAAGCAATGCAGCTCAGGGTTCACTTATTAGTTGAAGGCAGAAGTTTACATACAGTGTGCAAAAACACACATTTCATTTTTTGCCTCATTTTCTGAAATCAAATCAGACTAAACATCTCCTGTTTCAGGTCAGTCAGGATCACCAAAATTATAAAATTTTGTTAAATGCCACAATAATGAGAGTGAATTCCTTACATAATTTTATATTATTTTCTTCAAGGTTAAAAGTTTACATACATTTCCTTAGTATCGTGTAGCATTTCCTTCGAACTGCATGACTTGGGTCAAACGTTTTGTAACCTTCCACAATCTTCTGCGGGAATCCTGGCCCATTCCTCCTGACAGAACTGGTGTAACTGAGACAGGTTTGTCGGGTGCCTTGCTCGCACACGCCTTTTCAGATTGCCCACAAATTTTCAATGCGATTCAGATCAGGGCTTTGTGGTGGCCACTCCAAGACATTGACTTTGTCAAGCCACTTTTTAACAATTTTGGCAGTATGCTTATGGTCATTGTCCATTTGGAAGGCCCATATGCATCCAAGTCTTAGGTTCCAGGCTGATGTCTTGAGATCTTGCCTTAATATCTCCATGTGATGTTCTTTCTTAATGATGCCGTCTATTTTATGAAGAGCTCCAGTTCCTGCTGCAGCAAAACAGCTCAAAAATCTATGTCTTGGTGTCTTTTTTGCAAAGGGTTATCTAGTGTTGCATGGGATACCGGTACCAGTACCGTACCTCGATGTTTTGGCGTCAAAAACGGCTTGGTTTGATTTTTTGTTAGTACCAGTACTTAAAAAAAATAAAATAATACGAGACCGCTTGCCAACTCTGTTTTAAAGGCAGGTAAACATACACGCATGGCCGCCTGTCTACCAATATGTGGCAAACGCCTTAAGTAAGCGACACGCCTCTTTCAGCGTGTGTGCGAGAGGGCGCAGGAAGATGGCTTCACGCACTGAAGCGCTCGCTGGACGTGCACTCCAAGTTGAGAAGCATGAAGCGCTAATTAAGCTTATTAAAGCTTATTAACTGTAGCACTCGGCCGCTCGCTGGCCGTCCACTCCTCGTTGAGAAGTTTGACGCAATAATTAAGGCTCTACGGGAGCGCGCAAGCAGAGTGGAAGCCACGCGACAGCATTGGCATTGCCTACGCAAGTTTTCAATAAACACATGAAGAACACGTGTGGTTTTCAATTTTAAGTTTTAGAAACATTTTGTAACAAGAGCAAATGTTTTTCACGTAGAAGCAGAAGAAAAAGCAGCAGTAATTCCTGCAGTGGACTCAAGGTGCGTTCAATAAACAGGCACAGTAGGAAATCACAGTTATGCATAGAAAAAGCTCAGACGACTGACAGCAACACAGTTGTGACACATTTTTGACACTTCCCTTAAAAATAAGTGGAGTGTGAATTATTTTGTTCCCAGTTTGTCGTATTTGATTACGCATTCGACTAATTGGGAGCGGAATGGAGAAGAGCAGAGACATGCACGCACACTCAAGCAACGTTACATTAAGTCATTGGAGTGCCACTGTATTGCCAATATTTAAAACGGATTACATCAAATGCAGTCGAATACAGTACTTCAAGAATATGGCATGCAATGTGAAAGCACATACAGTATAAACATAAATATATACAGTATGTACATAAATTAACATGTATACATCCCAATATTTTGAATTAATAATAAATAAAAAATAATTTGAAGTTCTTTTGACAGTTTTAATTTTGCTGCTTTTGCTGATGTTTTAGAGCATAGCATGTTTTAGGAGCGCCGCAGTCCTGCAGGTTTTGGAGGTTTCCCTCTTCCAACACAAGCTGATTCCAATCAGCAGGATCGTTGTCAGGCTTACGCAGAGCTTGCTGATGAGTTGATCATATATCAGCTGTGTTGGAGAACGGAAACATCCAAAACCTGCAGGACTCCAGGACCGGAGTTTGACACCTATGTATTAGAGTTTTGTCGAGGTACCTTTCAGAACCGGTATCGAGGTATTTTATGCAGGTATAGTATCGAAGTCCAAATTTTGGTATCGTGACAACACTAGTGTAGTCTGGCGTTTTTATGTTTCTTCAGGAGTAATGGCTTCTTTCTCGCTGTCATGCAGGACTCGTTTCACTGTGGATAGTGACACTTTCTTACTAACTTCATCAAGCATCTTCACAAGGTCTTTGACTTTTGTTCTGGGGTTGAGTTGCACATTTCGGCCCAAAACCTGTTAATGTCTGGGACACAAAGTCTCCTTCCTGAGCGGTGTGATGGCTGGACATTCCCATGACGTTTATACTTGCGTATATTCGTATAATTGTTTGAACAGATGAACGTGGCACCTTCGAGCATCTGGAAATGGCACCCAAGGATGAGCCAGACTTGTGGAGCTCCACAATTCTTTCTCTGTTTTCCCAGCCGATTTCTTTAGATTTTCCCATGATTTCAAACAATGAAGCAGAGTGTTTGAGGTGTGGCCTTAAATACATCCCCAAGTGTGTCGTCAATTAACTCACATGTTGTCAGGTAACCAGATCCCAAAGCAATGATCTCATCATCTGGGCTTACCTATGTTCTTTAAAGTCATTGTCCTTTATGTGTATGTAAACTTTTGACTTTGAAAGATATACAGTGGAACCTCGGAGTTTGAACGTCTCGGAACTCGTACAATTCGGACTTCAACCCAAAAATCTTGAGTAAAAAATGCCTCAGAGTTTAAACTCATTTTCGGAGTTCGAACACCTAAAAAGCAAGCTAAGCCAAACATACCTTGAAAACGGGTAAACGAGTGAAGCCGAGTAATGCCGAATGCTCATGTTGCGGTAGTTGTGACAATGCACTTCTCATTTCCAGTCAGATCGTGAATACTCCCAGAGGTGCTCCATACTCGCGAGTGCATTTTGATTTTTCCACGACAATTTTCTTCAACAATACCAGTGGCAGCAAAGAAAAACATACAGTGCTACGAACCACAGTGGAATTAGGAAGGAGATTATCGCGCAGTTGAAACTACTGTCACTACTTCTGTAAATACTGGCACGAGGACCCCCCTCTACATTATTTCCTATAGGAAAACGTTTTTCGGAGGTTGATCAATTTGGACTTTGAACACTTTGCAGGAACGAATTATGTTCAACCTCCAAGGTACCACTGTAATATAAAAGGCTCTAAGAAATTCACTCTCTTATTATTGTGGCATTTAAAGATATTAAATAATTTTGGTGATGCTGACTGACCTGAAACAGGAGAGGTTTAGTCTGATTTGACTTAAGGCAAAAAATGTAATGTGTGTTTTTGCACAGTGTATGTAAACTTCTGACTTCAACTGTATATACATCTATATCAGCTCTGGCAAAAGGGTCCTCATGTGCCATTAAATAAAAATTGTGATATTCATATATTCAAATTCTGCTCTTAATTCCCTTTAAAATTATATATAATACATGGATGTACCTCAAAGATTGACAGTTACAGCAATTTTAATGTTGGCAGATTGGAATCCCTAGTTTTGAGAAAAACTGGTTTAAAGTTTCGGCGCTTGCATTTTTCAAATATCTCTAGCAACCAGTACCTTAGGAAAAAGATATTGACTCCAAATTTTCAGGAACTGTTAAATAATCACTGGAAAGGCAATTCCAATAGCAGGTAAGGCCATCATCCGAGATTTGAACCCTTTTAAAGTTATGGAAGTTTGACCTCTCAACAGATGACATCAGACGCAACTTTGAAGATCACATTAAACTTACAATTCCTCCTCTGAGGCATCAGCCAAAGTTTGGTTATTTTCTTGTTGCTCCTTGTGGTATTTTCTTGCTTAAATGCAGTCATATTACTGCAGTGGGAAATTAGATTTAATAATTTTATGTGAATTAAAGAATTATTTGACATTTGTCTGTGACAAGTACATTTATGGATGTTATGTCTGTCTCAAATGCATTTAGTCACATAAAGAAAATAAAAATGTTTTGACGGTTCAACAGTTTTTGTAATAATACATAGGTGTACAACACGATACATACTTGATTTATAAGTCACTCCAAATATGTGCTGTGTGCATTTTGGGGCAGGGAGACTCACTTTGGAAGGACCATCACATTCATTTTTCATCTTCAAATTTTATATTTTATAGCTCATATTTGATTTAAATTTCATCCCACTTATAAGAGCATAACATAAACATTTGGGGTGATATTCTGCGACTCGATGCAGAGAGTTCATTCGTGACGCGTCAAAGTGGTCTTTCATAGACGCGATAACATCGAACAGTGATCAAAACATTTTATTATTTACAATCCATGATTACATTGGCCTACAATTATCACATACAAGTCAGTTCACAACTTTTACACTTATCCGACTCGCTGTCACTGTCACTCTGTGGAGCTGCAGGATGTTTGCTCAATAATCTCCCCAACATGCGGACCCTTTTGCCAAAGCGGGTCACATACAGTATGTATTTATATTTACTCCACAACTGTGTGGCAGAATAATGTTGTTGTGAATGCTTACAAGACTGCATTACAAAGTATTTAGTAAGTTTATAGCTGTAATTGTAGTAGATTAAATGTATTTTAAAATGAATGCGTCATTTGACTCTCTCTAAGGCAGGGATAGGCAAGTTCTGTCCTAGAGAGCCGCAGTCCTGCATGTTTTTGGTGTCTCCTGCCTCTAAACCCAGGTGTTTTAAATCATCAGCTCAACATTACGTTCTGCAGGAGCCTCTCAGCTGTGTTCGAGGAGGGAGACATCAAAAACATGCAGGACTACGGCTCTCTAGGACCGAACTTGCCTATCCCTGAACTAAGGCTAAGTTAACACTGCAGGTCTTAATGCTCAATTCCGATTTGTTGGTGAAATCTGATTTTTTTGAGTAAGCGTTCACTTACCTATTAATTGCGACCTTAGTCTGTCTGCTGTGTGGACGTAATGCGTCCCCAAAGTGACCCGCATGCGGAGAAGAAGAGACGTCACTCACAATGCTGTGTTTGCGGAAGTATGGTCTAGTCTGTCAGGGCCACAGACTTGTAGAAGTCCGTCATCGGGGCTCATTTTTACCATCTTATATCTACAGAGGAGTAATGCAGGAGGAGGTAGTAATAATATTTTGAAAAAATGAGGTGAGCCTGCTCGAGCACCTCAGCTCACGGAGACCTCTCCTTTTTGTCTCCCTAACGATGACGTCATGTCATTGCCGCACGTAATAAATGAGCCGTCTGCGTGGCTAAATTACCAATATCACCACCACAAAACGTCATCTTTAGACTTCATGTTTTAAGTGAGATTAAAATCAAATATAAAGTCACAACTGTTACTCGAAACAACTTTGCCGATTCACGTACATCTTCCGAGCCTCCCGGACCTGCCGGATGCGCAAAGCACAAATCAAGCTTAATGCCCTCGCCCGCGCGGAGCGCATATTGGATTTTTGATGATGTCGAGGTCGGATATATGCGGCCTAGCCGTTTAGACTGCGGTCACATTGCAAAAATTCAGAGACATATCCAATCTAGGACCACATACGAAAGTGACCCAGGCCAGGATATGAAAAAATCGGAATTGAGCCGTTCAGACTGACATAAAAAAGTTAGATACAATTCGCATTTGGACAAAAAATCCGATCTGGGTCGCATTTGCGTGCAGTGTGAACGTAGCAGCCTAAGTATCCTATAATACAATAGATGTGATATTGTTTGTTGTAATAAAGATTTATTGCTTGTTTATTGAAAAATAAATTAGGAAAGGACCTTGAAAAAAAACTATCGCAAATTAAATCGCAATTCCAGCCATCTATTTTAGGTATGCGGGGCACACTTCGACAAACAATTTAGAGTGTTACAAACAGGTTCTTTTTGAGCATTTCTCAACTTTCCCAGTCTTGTTACCCCTGTCCCAGGTATTTGGAACGTGTTGAAGGCATCAAATTACAAATGTGAGAATATTTGCAAAAACAAAACAAAAATAATACAGTTAATCAGTTTGAACATTAAATATCTCATTTTGATAGTGTATTCAACACAATATAAGTTGAAAAGGATTTACAAATCAGTGTATTTTTATTCACATTCACATTTTGTACATCCGTAGCACTGTTTTGATTTTTCCCCAGCGTTAACCTGAATTCATAAATTTAGTCAATACAGGGTTCTCCCCAGTGTTTTATTAGCCTGGCGCTTTTCTATTCTTCTTTTTTTTATTTTCTCTTCTTTTCTAACGTGTATCAAACAACAATATACAATAACCCAATTCGCTAGAGTATATTAGCATAAAATAATTACAATAGCAATAATGTAATTTGTTTGTTTTCATAATAGAGCCCTAGATTTTGATTTTGGCTTTTGAGGTCTGCACAATAAATGTTTTCAAAATGACATTGCAGTCGATCTAAATATATTTTTGTAGCCCCTTTAGCCTTGCTTCTAGACAAGAAAGTACAGTTTGCTGCTCTACACAACGTGAAATTAAGAAATAAAAACTGTTGATTATATATATATATATATATTAAAAAAAGACACAAAATTTTTTATTTGCTATACTGTATTGTGTTTTTTTTTATTGTTTAATAAAACCCTTGACTTACGTCCCTGGAATTAACTGGCTGCAGAAAAAAATAATGCTCCGCAAAATTTTTAATTTGCTACTTAAATGAAGTCATTGATTCGTGAAACAGCTCCGCAAAGAAAAATTATAATAATTCCGAGCCTTGTGCGCACCGACATCCCCCGTCAACGAACGACGAATAGTAATTGTTGGCTGTTGGTTGGCCCGCTCCCCTTCACCGCACTGAATTTTGTCAAGACAACTGGGTTCGCAAGTTGGCTGGGGGGAACCCTGCAATATCCATTTGCTGACACCAGCAGGTACACTACACTGTAAGTGTCAAGAGTACCTTGCTCTTGTCTGGCTCCTCTTGTGTCAGCCAGTCGGTCAACAAGCTCTTCCTGAAGCTGCTGCTGTTGTCTGGGTGGCAGCCTCCACAGTGCCTGACCCATCTGCATGGTAGCAATACAAGCCAAGTAAGTTTCAGTACATGACACAGTAATATGTGCCACAAATATAAAATTACAACACAGTAATATGTGCCATAAATATAAGATTACAACAGGCCCTCTACAAATTAAACTGTGAAATAGGCC
This sequence comes from Leptonotus elevatus, assembly GCF_054856555.1. NCBI lineage: Eukaryota > Metazoa > Chordata > Actinopteri > Syngnathiformes > Syngnathidae > Leptonotus > Leptonotus elevatus. Next base: position 25,373,539 of record NC_141246.1, read on the forward strand.
AACTTGTTTACATGTTTATGTTGTCAGTTTATAGAAATTTGATTATGTACAGTGCTGTAAAGAAGTATTTGCACCCTCTAAAATTCCTATATTTTTTGCATAGTTTCCCTGCTTTAATGTTTAAGAACATCAAACAAATGTAGATTACCAAACAAAGATAACCTAAGTAAACAGTTTATGTGGTTATATGATTTATTAAAGAAACATAAAAGCCACATGGCTCTAAACAATTTTTGGGGAAAGCTGAGTAATTTTTCACACAAGTCAGATTGCCCCAAGGCCTGTTCAATCAAGAAATTACTTAAACAGACCTTTTTCACACCGCATTTTTTGGCCGGAAATATGTCATCGCTGTGGATCGCGACTTACGTGGCGCAAGCTAAAAATAAAAGTTACTGTATCGTACCGGAATGCTCTTCGTGCATTTTAAACTTTATTAAAGCAGCCTTACATTCATTTCATTAGTTTCCATGCAACACGGAACTAACACAGATGTGGATTTGAGAGATTTGGCGGGAGGAAGGACCACATTTTATTATCAGGAAAAGGCAGCACACACGTCTGAAGCAGGTGTTTCACCTCCAAGGATTACGTGTTGACGCCTGAAACCCGAGGCTATTGCAAGGCTTTTCTCTTGGAAGAACTTTACACCGTCTCCTACGAGGGAATCTGTGTTTGATCGATGCCGCAAACAAACTAGCCCTCACAGAAATGTTTTTATACTAGGATTATGACAGGCGTACACAAACACACATCACGAGTTACCAACAAGTAATGTCCTCTATATCCTTACTATGAATTAGGCCAACAGAGTTAGCAGTTACCTTCGTACTTTTCGAGCTGAGGCACTGTAAAAATGTAAAAAAAACTCAACGTGGTTTAATGCCTACGACCAGTTGTTATCAAATTCACATGCACATCTCTACGTACACCCACACCAATTTCTTGCTCTAGAGGTGCAAACTCAGTACGCTTAATGAGGAAAACATTTAATAATCATAAAACTCGTACTATTGAGCCGATCATATTGATATTTTCAAAGATGAATGTGGTCATAAGTGGAGATGTACGGGTGAATTTTGATGACGATTCATAAAAGTTTTCTGACATTAGGCGACATTACACAATGAAGCGTTTTAGAGAGTCCCCTTTTCGATGAGTTTCTCGTGGAAAAATGCATATCCTTTCTTCATCTTCTTTTTTTCGTGATGGAGTTCGAGAATGCTAGTTTCCACATCGGCAAAGGTGATTTTTGGCAAATGCTTCAGATAGTGTACAGTATACTCTACGATCCATCTTGCTTCTAGCGCTAAATAGAAGGACCAGAAGTTGAGATCTCCGGTGATTACATATTTCTGTTTTTTTTTGGTGAAAAAAGTCTACAGAACCTAGCAGAAAAAATTGAGAAATAAAGTGATTGTCACCTATCAATTTTAAAAGGGTTACAAAGCCATTCCTAAAGCTTTAGGACTGAAGTGATCCAAGGTGAGAGCAGTTATCCACAAATGGCGAAAACATGGTACAGTGGTGGACCTTTTACGAGTGGCCATTCTACAAAAATTACTCCAAGAGCATGGAGACAACTCATCCAGGAGGTTACAAAGGAACAAAAGAGGACAATATATATATATATATATATAGACACACACATAAATATATATATATACATACATACATATACACACAGCGCTGCTCAAAAGTTTGTGAACCTCTTGAGCAATTTGGATTTTCCAATTGTTTCAACCTGATTTTATTATTCAATCTGAAATAACAGATGTAGGGGTTTAGCATTTCAATGCATTTTTTTTTTTTTTTTTTTTTTTTTACATAATTTGTGTAGTCTAAACTAAATTTTAAAAAAGTTTTGGTCAATTCATGTAGGTGCAAAAGTAATTGAACCCTAAGCTGCATTGCTTAAAACAAGCAGTCAAGTAGGATCAGGTATATTGGTAGTGTTGAGAGTATTCTCCCCAGATTTAGTTATAACTGTTTAGATTTAGTCATAACTGTTAATTTCCCAGAAGTAAAGCTTGGTGAGTGTTTGAATAATGTCTACAGGTGACGGAATGTCTGAAGAGCTTCCTCTATTCCCACACGCAATGAGCCATTTGTCAGTAGCTAAACTAACCACTGAAATGGACCAATGAAATCAGAGAGGTTTAGCGAAGAAATTGTGCATCACTGACTGAAACAGAGACAAAACCACATCACTTTAGTCTTACCCAGGTGAACCCATACGGGTCAGTCATGCTGAGAGGAAGAGAAATCTCAGGGGACCTTAGGAAGTGGGTAGTGACAGCACATCTGTCTGGGGAGTGAGGAAAGCTATAAAGTCATGTAAAAAAAATGTTAGCTTCATCATTCCACTGTGAAGCAGATCATTTGCAACTAGAGAATACTGAAAATTACTACAATCCAGCCTAGAAGTGGATGACCTTCTAAAATATCAGCAAGACCCACAAGATAAATGATAATTCAGGCGAAAGCCAACCTGTGCACTACATCGAGGGATTTGCAGACCTCTTTTGCTGCATCTGGGACACATGTGCATGCTTCAACAATCAGAAAACAAGTCAATCGACAAGGCTTTTATGGAAGGCTTGCTAGGTAGAAGCTTCTGCTCACAAAAAAAGATCAAAGCTGCCCATCTCAAATTTGCCAGAGAGTACCTGGACAAACCTGAAGCTTTTTGGAAGTCCCTTCTATGGACAGTTGAGTCCAAAATTGAACTGTTTGGTCACAACTAAAACAGTCATGTTTGGTGAAAAGTCAACACTGCAAAACAGCAAAAGAACCTTCACCGTAGAGTGAAGCATGGGGGTGAGAACGTTAAATTCTGGGCTGGCTTTTTATCCTCAGGACCTGGACAACTCCACATAGTCCAGGGAATCATGAATTCAGAGGAATATTGTGAAATCCTGGATCATAACCTGAAGCCGTTCTTTGTGAAGTTACAGCCTGGTCGACGATGGATCATGCAACATGACAATAATCCAAAGCATTCCAGCAATACAATCAAGGAATGGCTGAAGAACAACAATATTCGTGTTCTGGATGTGCCCAGTTAAGATTCTGACTTAAATTCTTTCTAAATACTGTGGCGGGACCTGAAGCGGGCAGTTTATGCTAGACGCCCATCCAGCCTCTCTCAATTGGCTGCATTTTGCAAGGAAGAGTGGCAACAATCCCCCAAAGTCGATGTAAAAAAGAAAGAAAGAAAATGTTTGGATAAAGTTATCATTGTAAAAGAAGGTGCAATGTCCGATTAAGTGAGGGGTTCACATACTTTTGCACCCATGAAATGTGAGTTTTTCTTAAATCAACAACTTTTGTTCAAGAATGAATGACAATATTATCATTCTTTTTGTTCAAGTCTATTATTTTCAACGTCGGCATTGTAGATTTGGGTATGACTAAACATTTAATAAGGTTATTTTCATATTTTATACAAAAAGTCGGTTTACAAACTTTTGAGCAGCACTGTGTTTATATATATATATATATATATATATATATATATATATATATATATATATATTAAAAGTTGAACCTTTTGGAAGGTATGTATCTTGTTACATTTGGCGTAAAAGTAACACAGTATTTCATAAAAACAAAATCATAGCAACACTCAAACATAGAGGTGGTAGTGTGATGGTCCAGGGCTCCTTAACTAATTCAGAACATGGATGATTTGCTGCGATTACGGAACCATTAATTTCGCTCTTTACCAGAAAACCCTGAAGGAGAATGTTTTGCCATCAGTTTGTGATCTCAAGCTGAAGCACACTTGCGTTCTGCAGCAGGACAATGACCCAAAACATTCCAGCAAATCACTTTTGAATGGCTTGTACAGTAAAAAACAAAGTGAATGTTTTTGAGTGGCCAAGTCAAAGTCCGGACCTAAAAATATTGATTAAAATGATGTGGCATGACCTTAAAAATTCTGTTCACACTCGAAAACCCTACAGTGTTGCTCAATTAACAATCAACAATCCTGCAAGGAAGGGTGGGACAGAGATGTGAAAGTCTCATTGCCAGTTAATGAAAACACTGGATTTCAGTTGTTGCTGCTGAGCTTGGCTCACCGTATACTTATATTTAGGGGGAAATTACTTTTTCAAACGGGGCCAGCCAGATAGGTAGCTGTGAATATTTTTTTCTTGAATAAATTCACCATTTAAAAACTGCATTTTTTGTTAACTTGGGTTACTTTGTCTGATATTTACATTCATTCGATGATCTTAAACAAACTATGCATAAAAATAAGAATTTGAGAAGGGGTAAATTATTTTTTTTCCCCACAGCTCTGTACAGAGGGTTGCAGATTTTATATTTTTCCGTCCATCCATCCATCTTAATTAAAAATAAATTGTGTTGCAGATTTTGTATTGTAAATGCATTGAAGGGGTAAAAAAACAACCTTTTTTAACCCTGAAAATTCTTGAACAAGCAGGGATAATGCTGCCTTCACGTGGTATCGAAATTATGGTAAATAATACATCCAGTTGAAAATTGCACATGAACGCCCGCTCATGTCATATTTTCCACTGGAGAACTGGGAATTTATTTGGACACCCGAGTTTCCGAGCTGAGAGAACTTTTCAACTTTTAACATGGCGAAGAGCGCCGAAAGATTCGTGGATGGTAAGAAATATTAACACTTATTATCACTTATACAGGCGTTATCATCTGCTAGCAGGTTACGGCGCGTACACAATTCAATGTCTTGTCCTTTACAACTCATTATTTGCCGTAATTGTTCAACTTTACAAAGAAGATGGCAACTAGCAAGGTGTATGTGTATTTTTGTTTTGTTTACTACAACAAAAGCACATGAACAGGGCTCAGTCGTAATTACAAGTTTCCGAGTGGTAAGGTACATCTTTCACATGGCACGTGAAGGCAGGATAAAATACGAATTGTCGCAAAAAAAAGGTACTTGGCTCCACAAAATAATATTTTTAAAGTATTGGGGGGATCTGGAAACAGATGAATCTACGGGTGCCGAACCGCAAGTATGCTTTTGCGCAGGGGACTGAATATTGTGATTATAATTTTTAGCCATGTACAATTTTTCAACTGCTCCGATGAAAAGTCAAGAAATAGATATACACTATAATTGAAAATTTTAATTTAAAATAATAATAATGAAACACCTTCTATACTACCAAAATGCAACTATTTTTACGTTTGTTATTATGAACAACAACAATAACAACAAACAATCTCCAGTTTCATATTATGTTTTACGGGCACAATAATTAAGTTGTTTTCAGAATTGCAACTGTATACTCTATTAATAACGACGGTGTAAATATACACCAGTTTACAAGTGACAAAAGTTTTCACAGAATGGTAACCACACTTATGTTGGCAATTTTGTGGGTATTTGAGAATAAGCAACAACCAAATACCAAATCGTCTTTTCACTGCCGTGGCTGTCGCACCTTCGACAGAAACGTCAGATGTGTTGCATAAACAACCTCCGACTATTGTAAACATGAACGTCCCAAGTTCCAGCATCATCGGTAGGTAGACGCGTATACCCAACCTCCGTCCAATAAAAATCGACGTAAAGGTCACATGTCGATTGTAGTTCTAATGCTACTGGTTATTGGTGCTATCAGTCTCTCAATTTGATTACTTAGCATTGCAAGCTATCTCTCCAGTGCTTAAAATTGGGTCAATTATTAAGCGGTTGATTAAGAAGTTAAGGTGATTTAGTTTGTTAAAACGTGTTTAATACGAACGAGGACGTTTTTAGATGATTAGCGGATGACATTAAAACATGAGACACCTACCTGAGTTCAAAGATTCCTGTGACAGCTCGGCTTGCACACGAGCACTGCTGCAAATTTAGTTTGCCTTTGAGTGAGGTTTACTCAGTTGTCATTTCATTCAACTCTAAGAGTCCGCGATAAAAGCAAATCTTCCTCACTTGTGGAGAAGTCCCCCATTCTGTCGACAACACATTCGAGTAAACCCTCCTCCTCTCCCTGTCATTCGCTGCCCTCCCCTTTCCAACCCTCTCTTATCACAACGACTCAAACAACATAACGCAACTACGCTTTCAACTACAATGTTCATTTCCTATAACTATATATTTTTTTAAATACACATTATTCAGCTAAAACGTCTTAAAACCACGATGCAATAATTTTATTTAAGACATACGTCACTAAACACCACGTGACAAGTGGAGCCAATACTGTTTTGTTGCGTTGACACCCCGGTAGAAACAAAAGTTTAAATTCCGGGTTGTCATGCAGACACGTTTTTCAAAGGAATTGGTTAACTGACAAAAGCTGGTTTAGGTTAGCACTGTGGATGATAATGGTATCGTATCGTATATCCTATTTTTATTAGAAGCTGTCGAAATCAATACAGTAGCTGCAGAAAATGACATAGGCGAGAATGCTGCCCACTGGCGATGTGCAAGGCTGTTTTCGTAAACTGGATACTCTCTTACGATTCATTAAGTACCCTGGACATGTCGACTACAACGGGTAAGTCTGATAACTCTTAATCCTGTTTTGGGGCAGCAAGTGCAATGCAAGTACAGCATAGAATAAAACGTAATTTACTAATTTCTCAACCAATTTCCATTTACTTTATTGTCAACGTAAAAAAATGCTATTGTATAGAAGTTTTGATTTCAAAATCAAACAGATAAATGCTTTCTATCAGTTTAGCCTGTAAATGTACTTATATTTTTATTTCAGCTGAAAAATCACCGAAATAAATACAGAAGCACTCGAGTGTGAAATTAACAGTTGGATGAAGTACTCACTTTTTATTTTTTACTTAAGTACAGACACAAGTACAAAAAAAATACTTAAGTATTTGTGTAAAAATCGACTTAAGTAAAAGTACTCAATTTTAAATGTACTTAAAGTAAAATAAACTGACCCCAATTCAATCATACTTGTTAAAGTAAATATCAATTAAAAATGATTTAATCATAGAATTTAAAAATAATACAAATAAATAAGTAGCGTAAAAGGACTGCACAAATTTATTTAGAACTGAGAACAGTAAACGATGGGAGTAAAGTGGGAAATATCTGGTCATTTGCACGTTTTGTTGTTGTTTTTTATGGTACGTTAACATGCAACATAATGCATCTTTTAATAGCTTAAAATCAAATTGTGAATATTGCTAGTTGCTTTGTGGTGTGGTGTACGTATGTCATTTTTTCCTGATGGTTTTGTTTTATAACTTCTAATTCTATTTCACATAAGCCTTTCCAAAGGAGACCCGTCGGCTTTTCTGCCAATATTGAGCTTCAGTCTCACCACATTCTCTCCACCTTTTGCTGAGCAACTCGTGGCAGCTGGACTGGTGCTGACAGGCAAAACTGACCTGAGATTCACTGACACACTCTATAAGGTACCATACTCTGTCACAGAAATTTTGGGTGCTTATGTTCCAGGACTCTTTTCACTGTTGGCCTCAGTTGGTCACACCATTATGCATCTGTGGTACTCCTCCTAGGCATGAAACCAAACTGTTGGCCACAAATACTAATGTTTGGCCCGAGTTTAGCCTCTGCTACTCATTCCCATAACTTCATAACTGTGGAGCTCATTAACTTTATTCCTCTAGTTACTAATAGTGCGCACATTGCCCTTCTTCTAAAAAAATGGGCACCAGCACACTTTTCCTCCTTTCTTCCACCATCTTCTTACCCTCTAATGACCATATGCCTTACTATTTTTCCATCCTCTTAGGCTACTTACTGCTTTTCTCAACATATTCCTACCATCCATCCAGAACACTGCTGGTTCAAGTCAACACATTTCTATCTCTGTCTTTAACCCTCTATTGTCCTCAAATATTACTATTACATTTTACCATTAGGGATATTTGCCTCCAGAAAATGATGTACATGATAAAATTGGTGACTCCGTTTTTGTGTCGGGCACTTTATCTGTTGAATACATAAATACCTCCTTGATAATGAAACTTATCAGCGAGTTGATCTCTCCTCTAGCGTCACCATCAGGCCAAACCTTTAAATTAGAATTAATTTATCTTATAAAGTTTTCATACAAAGACAACATTAATTACCTTTCCCATAGCGCCACAATCAGTTAGTTATCTTGAAAATATTTCATACAAATCTTTTGTAATTCATTCATTCTAAGGCTTGCTGTTGCTTCACCTTTGGATTTGTAAACTCCTGCCAAAATGAGCAAGCCAATATAGGCTTCCAAGTCAACTACATCCAAGTCTTTCCAACTGTCCCCATACACACGTTTCCCCTCTAAATTGGTCATCTCCAGTACAATATTTTCAATCAATGGATTATGAAGAGCTCAAATGATGACTTGATGTCTTCCACATGGCTGATTGCATATCTGGTGGGGCCTGGAACCAATATGATAATATTAGCAGCGCTAAGGGGGAAAAGGGACCATATTATCTTTCAATTTTTGGAAGGGATCGTGTCTGCTGGGGGTTGAGAGACAACAGGTGGATCATCAGATGAGTGTGCCTCAAAATCACGGTCCTCTTCAACACAATCCCGTCACAGACATATTCTCCCCTATGTCACTTTCACTGACGAGCTGTTCCAAAACCTCATGAACAATGGGGTAGATGCCACGGACTTCCGACTTACGGGTTTTACAGATCAGCGTTGTTTCCGGCCACTGATGGCCACGTTCCAACACTCGCAGCCCTGCGTCCCCCAACCATTGGCGGGAGCGCGCAGGGCGTCTCAAATCTCTGAAATGCTTCGGTCAACTGAGACATATACGCTACACACTCGCACCCGTCGACAGGAACGCTCAACCGAGGGGCACAAAGGCGAAAGCGTGCAAACAGGAAATGGAAACAAAGTTGATGTGTGAAAATCGTCTGAAGTCCCGCCTCCTCCGTGGCATATACCCCATAAACCTTTTCCAGAGGACATTTTCAAATGAGAGAGAATGCAGATTGCAGTACACGCAGAGCAGTGTGGAATGATTTGGGTAGGTGTGCAAGCTTTTACATGTTTGCTCCTCCCTTATTTTGCATGAACTGCTAATATCCTTGCATGTGGGAACCTTTTTGGGGGAAAAAAAGAAAGAAAATTATGGCCTTTGGCTTCTACTCACTTCAACAACAAAGTAGACATGCTGTTAAGAGTGTGCCACACCAGACGCAGTCAGCCATGTTGAAGGCATACAATTGTTATTCATGCTCTTCATATAACCGTCAATTGAAAATAGTGTACTTGAGATGATCATTTTTTAGGGGAAACATGTCGTTGGGAAGACTTGGATAGGACAAAAATAGGAAGGTTAACCACTCTAACATGCTGCATATAATTTCTGTCTCTATCTCTCTATCCGGCCATCCTGTATTATTTGTCCACAACCCTACCCTTAAGCTTCTAACCTTACAGCTTTTCCATCTCCCCTCCTGGACACACACAATATCATCCTTCTAATCTTCATGTCAACCAACTCCCTAACTTTTACTGTCATTATTTGAAGTAGGAACTGTGCTTTCCTCTCTTCTTTGTCTACAAAAACACATTCCATCTCTCCTTCAAGTCTTCAAGGGCTGCAGTCCTGCATGTTTGAGAGATTTCCCTCCTCCAACACAGCAGGATCAGGATCGTTATTTGTTTTTTGCAGCGCTTGCTGATGAGCTGATCTATTTATGAATCAGGTGTGTTGGAGGCGGGAAACCTTTAAATAAACATGCAAGACTGCGGCTCTCGAGGACCGAGTTTGCCCATCCCAGACTTAAACCCACAGTGAATTTCCACGAGCACTGTGTAGGTCAATAGCGCAGTTGCCGCTTGTTATTAACCCAGATCGCAACCGATCCAGTATGAAATTCTACAGAAGATGGGCTTCATTTGTTTGGCATAGTTTCAAGCCGGATGCCCTAGATATGTAAAACACAACAACATTAATGTTCTGTTCCCAATTTTTGTTTTTCAAAAATCATGTATTTTTAACTTGACAATTTCTTAATCAAGGTTCTACGAGACGTCTTCAACTACAAGCCAGTAGTCTCCAAGCAACAGTTCCTTCAGAGGGGGTTTGTTCAAAGAAAGATTTCTACCCTTTGTGACATCATTGACTTGGTCCTGGAGAAACACAGGGAACTAAAAAGAAGGTATCGCATACATTCAAATGTGTTGTCTAATTGTTCTTGTCAAACTGCATTGTTTGCTGTGTGTTGCGTATTAATGGTTCAAATCAGGTAGCCTAGTTGGCTAGTTGGCCTAGGCTACCTAATTTTAACCATATGCAATTTTATAATGCATTTTAGAGCTAGATCATGGATCCTTAGAAAGCAAAAGCCTCTGCCCCCGGGCCCATGTAACAGAACCAGTCTGACAAATTTACTAAACAGTTGATTACATTTTTCAGCAGGGTCGAGCATCTGTTTTTTTTTCCAGTACCAGTGACAAACCAGTATTTACCAGTATCGGTGCCTGACCTAGAGTTTTAAAGGTTTTACTTGCAACAAGAAAAAAAACGTTAAAACGCTCATTGCAATTTATTTGCTCAGTGGGATACGGGCTTTAACTTAAAGTCCCTTTAACACAGTGATTCTTAACCTTGTTGGAGGTACCAAACTCTTCTTTATTGAAAAATAGATTATCATTTTTTTTAATTCAAGACATAGGAACCCCTAATAGTGTATACTGGTGAACAAAATAAACAGGTAGAGTAGCCTGGCTCTCTTCACCTTGAATTCAGAATGCGTTGTGTTCATGTATTACCCATCTCCATGCAACTTAAGTGTTATTTCCTCTATTTTTTGCCAGATAGCTAGTTCTGCTAAAATTGTTCAACTTAGCATTACAAATCATGCAGTTAGGATGCTGACACCCATCACTCAACTAAACTCTGTCTTGTGTCCGAATGTGCACACTACTCAGACCTCACGTCATTTTGTATGGATGTCTGAATGTCCAGGGAGCAGAAATGTAGTGCACTCAAAATGACCCACAATGCACTTTGAAAAGTAGTGAACATCGATGCTCACTTAAAGAGATTACATCACGGAATTGTAAGCTCTTCCACAGTTACTATAGGCATACAAATGATTAAATCTTACCTTTGACACCATGGCGATGTAATTTTTTAAATGAAATATTAGGTAATTTGCAGGGTATTTTTCTAATGCGGAAGTCAAACGCCCGGTTCAGTAAAACCCCGCCTCTCCCCGTGTGGTTGCCCCTCTTGTCAGAGCGAGCTGCTGCTGGCCTGTGTGGCAAGGCAAGACCGGCCAGCCGTTGTAGTACATCAGAGTCTTCTTTACATGTGGAAATTGGATGGATGTTCAATTCTTCAATAAACATTTGAAACAAAACGGCTCCTTGCCACAAGAAATCGTAGTGGAGGAGGAGGGGAGAAGAGGGAAGAAAGAAAAGGAGGAAAAAATACCCTGAGTGGGTCCTCACAGTCTGGAGATATGGGGAAACAGTGACACATACAGCTTTGTGGTGCATTTCGATTCCTCAAACGCCATCCCACGCTGAATGCTGGGTCACATTACTCTTTGTTTTGCTCCCCACTTGCTCCAATGTCACAAAGCATGGGAATTCACTTTAACATTAGACTTCTAAATCAAGTTCTCATTTCAACTCTCTTTAGACCAAATCCGGACGATTGAATTAAATACATTGAATAATGTGCATCGACAAAAACAAGTAAATAAATAACTGCACAACTGGATCATCAATGTCAAACAAAATGCCAGATCGCACAATTCACGAATAAAGCAGCCAAATACGCATATGGGCATTGGGCGTACGAGAATGTGCTGGACTGTCATCAGCGGGTCTTTATAACATTATGATACCTCTCCACAACTAGGACGTAGCAACGTGTTTAAGCTTCCAGCCGTTCTGAAGGAAGAAAAAAAGTTGTTATTTTTGTTTTTATTCAACACTCCTCAAATACAATACAAACAATTGAAGCACCGCATAATGTTACAATCAAGTCAATTACATACAACTTCAAGAGATATATATGTATATACCTACACAGACAAAAAAAAAACACAAAACAAGGGACTAGGCATGGGCCGATATCAGATTTTGATGGTATGATAACCTTGAGCAAAAATATTGCGGTGTCATGGTATTGAATTTACAGCTGTAAAAAAAAAAAAAATATATATATATATATATATATATATATATATATACAGTTTTATTTTTAAACACAATATAGAATACAGCATTTGCTACAGTAAAGTTTGCCATGCTGAAAAAGCTGTAAAGTGGGAAAAAACTGATTGAGCACAACATCAAACTGAAACGTCCAACGGAAACGTGCAATTTGTATAAAGTATTCATCTAGAGCACAATAAACACACAAAATTGCAATATTGATTATATCATTTAATGCATTTATTTTCTGCACAGCCTCCATGCTCTTTATTTTTTATTTTTATAAATGTCACGATTTTGAACTGATTTTAAAAATGGTGGGACCCTTAAACAAAATTATAGACATATCGGCTACATTTAATTTTAAGCACAACTGTCAAATTAACTATTTTGCAGAAAAAGTAACACTTTTGCTAGCCATGCTAGTTAGACGCCTATCAGCCTCGACAGCTCAGTATTTGTTCAACAATATAAGACACACTACTAACTCGTAGCGTAGTTGCAAACGTTCATTTTTCAGACAGCGTTATGTTATTTTACCTTGAGTTTGTCAAACAGTGATGGGTGGTGCTCTTTGGCAGCCACTCTTCTGAAGCACGTTTTGCAAGTAGTATAGTCTTCTATGGAGGTAAATTTGGTGCAAAACTAACTTGTGCAAAAAATTTGTACCTGTAGAAAAAAAGTCTAAATTTGTATCTGTAAAAGTCGTGATTTGTATCTGTAAAAAAAATGTGTGCCTGTAAAAAAAAAAATTGTATCTGTAAAATAAATCTGTACCTGTAAAAAAAAAATGTGTATGTGTAAAACAAATTTGTACCTGTAAAAGTCATGATTTGTATCTGTACAAAAAAAAATTTGTACCTGTACAAAAAGTATAAATTTGTATCTGTAAAAGTTGTGATTTGTACCTGTAGAAATGACAACTTGTAGTCAAAGAAGTCGCCACTAGGAGTCACAAGTGGTTTTTCTGCTGCTGTCCAGTGACGTGAGTTTTGCCCCATTTATCTCGCTACAAAAGGTGCAAAACTGATTCGTACTTGTAGAGCGCCGTGATTTGTACTCGTAGAAGAAGAGGGCGGGCTCTGGAGGATTTGGGCGGGCTAAAGCTCAACCTCATTGGTTGAGCGAACGACCGTGGGTTGAACTCAAATGACGCCCGTAAATCCGCAATTCCAAACAGAGTAGCCACACTAGTTTACGCGTCATTTTGGAAGAAGAGGACGTCCCAGGCGTGAAAATTTCAACATGGTTCAATATACGAACACCGTGTGGAACAGCTTAAACGTTGGTTGACATGCAGAGCACTCCAAGTGGGCAGAAAGAAAGAAGTTTTTACTGCGAGTGGATCTTTAAGCCGCTACAGGTATTTCAACCTCAACCCGTTATCCTATGTATTTAATCATTTTATTTCAAATATTATAATTTATTGACAAATGTCAGTATTTTGCTCTTACACTTAGTTTACTCATCACTCACAGTACTCAAATATTTGTGCAAGTATTTTTTCTGCGCTTTTAATTTCTACTTGAGTTACATTTTCCAATGTAACATTACTCTTATTTAAATATTGGCTATTCTGCTTTTGAAATGCCAGTCTATCTGTATCACTAAGATGTGAGCAGTGTCACTGTCACGTAGCTACTTTAACAAAAGTAACTAGGTCAAATGTTAGTTTATTTTTAATTAAATGAGAATCTCATAAATTTCAAAATCTTGCTCAAAAGGTGGAGACAACTGCTGGAGACACTGCTGAAGCATCAGTGAAAAGGATGACCCACTCCATCAGAAAGCAGCCAAGAGACAGGAGATGACACCTGGAGGTATTCCATCAAACTGGATTATGGAAAATTATTTTGCAGATCTACCTGTGGCAGTGGTCAGTCTTTTTTTCTGGTGGCTACAATAATGGGCAACATATATTTACAGCTCAACACCTATTTAGTCTTATTTTTTATATATATTGTTATAGGCTACTTGCCGACTTGCTGCCATGATCGCTTTTGGCTACTGTTGAGATGTAACAGTGAAGAATGAATATGTAGGTAAAGTCGAGGTGCTTTACATTAAATCAATAATTAATAACACGATTAATGTGAAATACACATCTAACATGAAACAATTATAACTTATATATTTAGTCTGTCTGCTTTTTTCTTTTTTTTTGCCAATCATATTTCCCTCATCTTAGTGATAGCAGCAGTATTGCCTTTTTTGGTGAGTCTTGAATTCCTCATACAGCTCCATCAATAACTTTTCTTCTGTTTGTGAGAAGAATACTGTTCTCGTCTTGGATGGATGCAGAAACGGCTCTTCTGGACATCAAATAAAACATTTCAAATGATGCACAATCTTGTTTATTGAATGATACATGTTATTTGATCTGACTATTTCAAATAACTCTCAATATGGATTAAATTGTACTCCTGCAACATTTCAAACTCAAAATTGGAAGACATTTAGAAAGCATAATTTCTTCACTTTCCCAAAGGTGTTTGCAGTGAAATTATCTCAGAACAGTAACCAGTGTATCAAGGATTGTCATTTGTTGGACTTCACAGCCACTTTGAAGCAGGTTTGATGTCACACCATGTGCCACCGTCTAGCGGTTGATCAAGAAGTAGCTTTGATTGACTGCATGCTGGCATCTGTGCGAATAGAATGATTGGGTCAGCATATTCATACAATAAAAAATAATCATAGCTTCCTAGCTGTGTCATTATCAAAACACAGCCACTGACATTATATGTAATCAGTTAAATGTTTAGCTTTATCTTGTTAGCCAGAAAAAAAACAAAGATTTTGTCACATCTTAATATCAGAAATAGTGGTAATACTGATAGACACAGACATTGTTTATAAACATTCCCATTTGCATTATTTTTATTTGGCTTGAGTGTTGAAAGCAAATGTGTATGTTTAAAAGTGTAAGAGCCTTTTATTTTAACTGTTTGCAAAGCATACATTGCAAAAATACTGAAATTTATCAATAAATTGTAATATTTGAAATAAAATGATTAAATACATAGGATAAAGGGTTGAGGTTGAAATACCTGTAGCGGCTTAAAGATCCACTCGCAGTAAAAACGTTTTGTTTTCATTTTATTATGATAGTAAGAGTACAGATGCTTGAATATAATGTTAGTCAAATACAAGTAGCTGAGTACTGTCCACTTTTTTTTTTACAGGTACAAGCTATTGATCGTATGTTTTCACTGGTAGGCTTCAAATCTTGAAATACAAATCGTGACTTCAATGTATTCAGTTTTCGTGACAACAACATGAGATGAGCTAGCTACCTAGCACCGGATTACGAGCTATGTTCGTACAATAAATCTTACCTTCATACTAAAACTTCTTTCTTTCTGCCCACTTGGAGTGCTCTGCATGTCAACCAACGTTTAAGCTGTTCCACACGGTGTTCGTATATTGAACCATGTTGAAATTTTCACGCCTGGGACGTCCTCTTCTTCCAAAATGACGCGTAAACTAGTGTGGCTACTCTGTTTGGAATTGCGGATTTATGGGCGTCATTTGAGTTCAACCCACGGTCGTTCGCACAACCAATGAGGTTGAGCTTTAGCCCGCCCAAATCCTCCAGAGTCCGCCCTCTTCTTCTACGAGTACAAATCACGGCGCTCTACAAGTACAAATCAGTTTTGCACCTTTTGTAGCGAGATAAATGGGGCAAAACTCACGTCACTGGACAGCAGCAGAAAAAACACTTGTGACTCCTAGTGGCGACTTCTTTGACTACAAGTTGTCATTTCTACAGGTACAAATCACAACTTTTACAGATACAAATTTATACTTTTTGTACAGGTACAAAAAATTTTTTGTACAGATACAAATCATGACTTTTACAGGTACAAATTTGTTTTTACAGATACAAATTTGTTTTACACATACACATTTTTTTTTTTACAGGTACAGATTTCTTTTACAGATACAAATTTATTTTTTTACAGGCACACATTTTTTTTACAGATACAAAACACGACTTTTACAGATACAAAACACGACTTTTACAGATACAAATTTAGACTTTTTTCTACAGGTACAATTTTTTTTGCACAAGTTAGTTTTGCACCATATTTACCTCCATAGTCTTCCTCCAAGCCACGGTCGCCATTCCTTTTCGAAAGCCGAAAAAATCCCATATAGCCGACTTTGTTTGGACGGGGGGAAAGTTTGCTTGGTGGTTCACCTCCTTCAGCCATCCTCCAGCTCGCTCAGTGCTCGCGTCCTCCTACCACAGGCGTGTCACATAAAACGCTGTTATAGTCTGATGTTAACATGTCTAGCAATGCTAATTAGCAACGCTATCATCGATGGTGAGCCGCAGTAGCGAGATTAATTGGTGATGAATTCCCCGAAGCAGAACGCGGCCAGTCTGACAGTAACGTGGTTGGCTGCTGCAGCAAAGGCACACTCACATGACGTAAACAATGAGACGAGGCTACCGCTGCACACCGCTGCACACCACTGGTGCCCATTTCAGGCGTACGCTTCCAGTCGGGGCCGGGGCTAAACAACTTACCGGTTTGCGCAAGTTTGGAAGGTTTAAAAAATCGTGACTTTTAATGTCATGATTTACCGTCAAACCGGTTATTGGCATATGCCTACAAGGGGCATTGTTACAAATTGTCAAAAAGAAAAGGATCCCACGAATATTTTAAATCAAATCAGTCATTCAAAAAAAAATCAAAAGCATGGAAATTTTCTGAAACATAAACCTTAAAGATTTTGCAACGAGACAGATCTCATTCTTCCAGTGAGCCATATTAGGATTTGTTTAAAAAAAAACGACATTTGTGAATAAACTGCTTACCCATTACAAGAACAACATTGACACCAAAGTCAACTTTCCTATTGTTAATATTCATTCCAAGTTGCATCAATTTATTATTGATCAGTGCAAATCAATATTAAAATTGGATCTTTAAAAGGTGCTAAACTGTAGTTAACATGACTCTCTCCGGCCTTGACTCTGAGTCTGACCTTTCATCTTCATGCGTCTTTGATTTCATCCAAGAGAGCAGAGAGATGCTTCCCTTGACTGCTAGCTGTAGATCATTTCTTTTCAGCCTCTTTTTTTTCTAGGCAATATGCTACAATTACTAAATAAATAGACCAATTGTAACCAAACAGACCAATGGCAGGAGAATGAATAAGACTGACTTGTCATTACAAGAAGGCAAAAAGGTATTTTTCACAGGCAATGGGCTCTTTGCACAAATACACTACTTCCTAAACTCAGTACCACTCCTTCATTTCCTGCCATTAATGATCGGACAAACTCATTATTCCAGGTGTGCTTGACCTCAGTAACCATGACGACGATGGCCAGACACACCTGGATTAATCAGTTTGTCCAATCATGAAAGACAGAAATTGAAAAAGTGGTATTGAGTTCAGGAAGTAGTGGATTTGTGCATAGAGCCCACTGACAATTCCAAGCATCCGGGCATTTCTGATATTTCCACAATGCAACTCAATGCAAAAGCTTCAATTACCAATGACGTATTGGATTGTTTTTGCCTGTGACTACTAGCATAATACAACCAGACACAAACAACAGTTCATCACATTTTGAAGTCAAAATATTCCCCACAAATAAAATTACAATGATCCAAAGTCCAATGCTTTTCAATGCACGGACCACAGAGAGCTTCCTTTCACCGTCATTAGTCTTACTATGTGGTGGTTATCACGTTATCTTTTATTGAATTAGCATATAGCATTTTAAACTAGGTGGGTAATATCGGCTAATTTATGCTCAGTTATTTGTGCTGTATGAAACATGCTACTTCACAACAAAATGATTATAGGTAGGGAATAGATGGCAAACAAACAATACAATTTCACTGGATTGGGTGGAGCAGCAGGGGAAGGAGATGTGTGTGTGTGTCCCACAACGCGACTGGGTAATTACCGTTCACGTGACAAACAAAGCGAGAGAGCTAGGTCGGGTACACGCGCATATTAGGGTTTTTTTCACACGCGATTAATCATGCAGCTTTTCTAAAAGATTGTGTCAACATTAACCTGTCCTCAGTAAAGTGTTTAATTAAAAAAAAATTTTTTTTCCAAAGGACAGAGGGGCAAGGGTGTGAAATTAGTGTTACTGAAACCTAATTAAAAGTTCCCAAAACACATGATGTGAATTGTCTTCCTGGAACTACACCAAGGTAAGGATCACAGGTTAAATTTGGTCCCTTTTTTAGACCACCTGATTTAACATTCAATTTTGACAACTTTAATTTCCTTTAGTGTTGGTTAGTTCTAAATAATGTTTAAAAGACATCTATACGACGTCTCATGGAGTTAAAATTTGGTATAAAAGTGAACGTCTAGCAAACGTCTAAATTTCGACGTCTATAAATAGACGTCAATTAGCGGTTATTTAAACATCTAAGAATAGACGAGTGGTCTAGACGTAGACGTCTATTAGAAGTCTAATCTTAGACGTCTAAAAAAAAAAAAACCTAGACCGTTTTTAGCCTAGACGTCTAAGTACCATTTAGACGTCTTTTAGACCGAAAAATCCTAGATGGGCACTGTTGGTCGGCTAAAATCTAAATTCAAGTTGACATAACTTAATAAACTTAGCTTCACAACTTAATTTTTCTCAACATTGACTAAATTTTGATGATTTGAATACTCCCACAATGCCTTTCACCAGACTCAAGCCGTAAATACCAGAGTTTTCCTTTCTGTTCTCTATAATGTATTTGCATAGTAACTTAATGGTTACTACAGTGTTAGGAATCAAGGGATTTTCAATTTATATTCTATGATTCATTAGCTTACCCAAATATTGTTTTTTTGTGTGTAAATAACACTGAAAACTATAATATGGAAGAGCAAATCGCTTCAATGAATTATTTGTAAATGTAAGCCCTGATCTGGCAAAAAAATATTCCAGATCGAGACTCGCCACACTCAATGTTCCTCAACAATGTGGATGAAAAAGAGATTCTGAAAGTGGTTTAAAAAAAAATGTAACAACAAAACGTCAACTGATTTTAACAACATTGAAATGACCCTGCTTGAATTGGTAATCGATGGGATTTTTGAACCATTAACCGAGATATGCAATCCATCATTCCAGACAAGTAAATTACCAAACCAACTAAAAATTGCTACAGTAATTCCATTGTGCAAATCTGGCAGCAATTATCATTTTATTAACTATAGACCTATTTCACTACTTCCACAATTCCCAAAAATATTTAGAAAAACTGTTCAACAAAAGGTTTGATTCGTATTTACTAAAATGCAATTTACTATCAGAAAGTCAACATGGTTTAGGGGTAATAGATCAGCAGCACATGCAATAATAGAAGCTACTGAAAATACAGATGAAGAGACAATAAAAACCATGCAATTGGTATATTTATTGACTTGAAAAAACATTTGACACCATTAACATATTAACAAAGTTATATCAAATTGGTATTGGGCATTTTATGGGAGTGGATTAAAAGTTATTTGGCTATGCAGAAGCAATATGTACTGATTGATGTTCACTGCTCATCATTTTTTAACATTACTTGTGGTGTCACCCAAGGGTCGGTGTTGGGGCCCAAATTATTCATTATATACATCAATGATATTTGTAATGTGCGAAAAGACAATGAAAGTGGTATTTTTTTGCAGATGACACATACATTCTTTGTTCAGGTGATGATCTAGGTGAATTATAGCAAACAATAGATAAGGTATTAAACATGCTCAAAATGTGGTCTGATTTTAATAAACTATCAATAAATGTGGACAAGATGAAATTGATATTATTTGAGAATCATATTCAGCATTGCATCTCTGCTTTTTGCAGATGATGTGGTGCCGTGATCTCCAAGTCTCACTGGAGCGATTCACAGCCGAGTGTGAAGCGGTTGGGATGAAGATCAGCACCTCCAAATTCGAGACCATGGTCCTCAGTCGGTAAAGGGTGGAGTGCTCTCTACGGGTCGGGGATGAGATCCTGCCCCAAGTGGAGCAGTTCAAGTATCTTGGGGTGTTGTTCATGAGTGAGGGCAAGATGGAGCGGGAGATTGACAGGGGGATCGGTGCAGCGTCTGCAATGATGCGTACTCTTTATCGGTCCCTTGTTGTGAAGGAGCTGAGCCGAAAGGCGACACTCTCGATTTACCGGTCAATCTACGTTCCTATCCTCACCTATGGTCACGGGCTGTGGGTCGTGAACGAAAGAACAGGATCCCGAAATGAGTTTCCTCTGCAGGGTGTTTGGGATCTCCCTTAGAGATAGGGTGAGAAGCTCAGTTAGTCGAGCCGCTGCTCCCCCGCGCTGAGAGGAGCCAGCTCAGGTGGCTCGGGCATCTGATTTAAATACCTCCTGAACGCCTCCCTGTGACCTGACCTCGGATAAACGGTAGAAGATGGATGGATGAGAATCACATAATAGACATTCAAATGCATCTAAAAAATAAATCGGATTGAAATTGGAAGGGTGCAGGAAATACAATTTCTCTGAGTCATAATTGATGATGTTCAAGGCATGTCCAATCTAAAATGGCAAAAACATATTGCCATTATTAGTAAGGCTAAGGATATACAGGTAGGTTAGATTATAATTCGCTCCACTTGCTGTACTGTTCCCTAGTTTTACCCTATTTACAATATTGTGCTGAGGCCTGGGGAAATAACTACAAAAATGAATTACAGTCATTGACCCGCCTACAAAAAAAGAGCCATAAGAACCATTCATAATGTAGGATACATAGACCACACAAATTTGCTTCTAGTAAAATCAAATCTACTAAAAATTACAGATATGGTATTATTTAAAACGGCGCAAATCATGTGCAAGGCTAACTAGTCCAGTTGTAAATTGTGTAATATAATTTGTCTTTAGTCATTTGTTGTATATTGTGTTTTTTTAAATATTTATAAATTTTCTTTTAGCTTTTTTTGACAGTCTCTCTTTAAATGTTCTTCTATTCTGCCACATTATAATCATGTTTAAAAAACAAAACAAAAACATGACTAGCAGTCCAAATATCTAATGAACACAAAACACGTCATGCAATTTAACATGAGAATGTGTATTTTATAGAGTGGTATAAATATAGGTATGTTGTGGAGAATGAGAGTAAACGGAGACTTCGTAGATTATATGTGCCTCATCTATCTCAAATGTACAAATGTAGTTCATCCTTTTTTTTCTTGCTCTAATGCTCACAATAAGTATATCCTGTTCTTAATAGACATTCTACATTAAAAATGAAATGTAGTGATGATGCATTTAGCATTCAGTAATATATTCATTATTAATAAAACACTTCATAAACAACCTTCTCATCCCCCACCCCCCATTAAATTGCATTTTGTGTTTACTAAAATGGAAGAGGACCATAAAAGGAGGGATTATGAAATCTCCACGACTGTAACTGATGAGAGTGCTAAGGTTAGGTTAGGTGTGTTCAAGTTAAAGAATGTGGTGGTTTTCATTCTGGAGTCATTTATTTAGCAGTAAAGCACCCACCATGCATATAATGTAATATGTGCATGATCATGATTTATTTATTTCTATTAATGAGTATTTAGTTAGTCAAATTATACAATAACAAATAACTGATTTGACTTAAACAAATTATCATTAAACTTAAACAAAACCAAGTTTATATTTTTTGGTACTAAACAAACCACACAAGAGGTCAAAATTATGGTAAATTCAATTGAAATGGAAAGAATGTATGAAAATAAATTTCTTGGAGTAGTTATTGATGAAAAATTATGTTGGAAGTTACACATAGATAATGTCAAAAGGAAAATGTCAAACATTATAGGGATACTCTCTCAAACTAAGGATGTCCTGAATAAGAAATCATTATACACATTATATTGGTCATTATTATTACCATATCTGACCTATTGTGTGGAAATCTGGGGAAAAGCATATAAAACAAATACTGATCCTGTTTTCAAACTGCAAAAAAAGAGCCATAAGAATTATAAATCGATCAAAATATACAGAGCCAACTCATTCTCTATTTATTAAATCAAATACAATGAAATTCTACGACTTAATTGAATTTAAAATAGCACAAATAATGTATAAAGTACACAACAATCTACTCTGCCACAGTACTCAGAAGCTGTTTGAAATTAGAGAGAGTCCTTATAACATAAGGGGTACAAGTGTCTACAAAAAAAAGTTAAAACAAGAACAAATGTTAAGCAAAGGTGTGTTTCTGTAAAAGGTGTTAATTTGTGGAATGATTTTGGAATTGACCTGAAAAGATGTCAGTCACTTGCTGAATTAAAAAAATTGTTTAAAAGCAAAGTTAAAAAAAAATACTTCCATCAGTCATGAGCTTTTGAAAATGTACAAATGCTGTAATTTCTTTGGATGTATCGGTATGAGTGTAATGAAAATTTTATATGTGAGTGTGAGGATGTGATTTAAAGATGTATTGCGGTATTTGTCTGTTGATTTCGTGTGCATATGTCGCTGGCAAATATGCGTATATTAAAGTGCACTTGTATATATGATTAGGTTTATACATTTCCTTTTGTTGAAATACATTACCTTATTATTTTATTAACATAAAACGAATAAGGTGTAGGTTAGATAACGTTTTAACTTCCTCCTACCCCTTTTGAACATATAAACTCTTTTCTTCCTATTTTTGTTTTCTTTTTTACTTCAATTTATATTTTAGACTTGTAATGTGTTTTATTTGTGTTTATATGTTCAATAAAGAACCAAAATCAAAGCTATAACAAACAGCCACCTTCACATGATCCTTATCCTAATGGTATTAGCAACAGATTATAATGGACCTAATATTTCAAAACAAATAGTGTTGACAACAGAATAATACAGAGATGAGGAACTTTGTTGATTGATGTTGGCGCTTATTTGCTTCCTGTAAATAATCAATTTTAGATACAGCATTGTAGCATATTTGTTTATAGTCGTTATTTGTAATAACTATATATGATGCATCATTAATATTACTGTATTTTAACAGTAAGTCATTTGATTAGCCACTAGATGGCAACGTTAGAACAGAGGAAGGTGAACGGCACGTTTTTTTTATTCCTCTCTTGGACTGACAGGCAACAAAACGGCAGATATGATTAAAAGATGTGCATTTATTTTCCACTTTTGACTGTAATAGCTAAGGGTTAATGTTATATAACAAGTTTTTGACCTACAAATAAGTTTTAAAATGTGAACAAATTACTCTTATTTCGTGTACTTGCAAAACAAAGTCCGGGGTAAAAATGTAAAATACAGCGCGGGAAATGTCTTCCGGTTAATGTCGGGCAGGGAGTCAACAAGTTGGCAGGAGTGTCAACGTTAAATTCGGGTTTAACGATGATGCAAAGCGTTCCGCGGCAGAAACCTGACAGCGGGTAAAATGTGTTTCGTATGACGAG
Source organism: Leptonotus elevatus (assembly GCF_054856555.1). NCBI lineage: Eukaryota > Metazoa > Chordata > Actinopteri > Syngnathiformes > Syngnathidae > Leptonotus > Leptonotus elevatus. The sequence goes on from NC_141246.1 coordinate 25,397,078, forward strand.
ACAACAACCGTAGGAAAATACTTATACATAAAATACTATTGCTATACCGCCGTCAGTTGACAAGCTACTGTCATTTCTGTATAAATTAACGTCACACTCTTTGTAGGAATCAAAACTTTGTTTTCCAACTTTATATAGCCGAGTCTTGTTAATGAGCTTTTATCTTTGCAGCTGCACAGACAAAAAGAGGGAAGACTACCTGGAGTGGCCCGACTACTTCATGGCTGTGGCCTTTTTGTCAGCTCAGAGGAGCAAAGACCCGAGCTCACAGGTGTGTGTATTTTGTACAATTCCGCTTTGTCCTTGGAAAGGCTCATACAAAATAATTACATTAGCTGCCTGTACTCGGGTAATGTATCGTTAGTTAGTGTATGCATGTGCGTGTGTGTATTGTAGCAACTCTTAACAGCCTAATTTATGGATCCAAATAAAATAAACTCAAACTCGATACATAGATAACAAAAGTCTTAGCCAAAACCCCACTGTAATAAGATTTGTGTCTGCAGCGCTCTACACTAACTCTTTTTCAGTTGGTCGCACTGCACAGGATTTGGTTGCACCATTTGTGGGAAGGTGCAGCATGACTATATTTGCTGATGTACAGTCATCACAATTTGCATACTGTAGGTTTATATGACACAAAGATTGACAGTGACTCAAGACATATTTGCAAGATATTTTACTGTCACAAAAAGGTTTGCAACAGGCAGCGGCTGGCAAAACAAGTCAATTATATAACTTATAAAGAAAACATTGAGGGGGAAAAAAAAGAATTTCTTTTATGTGAACATTATTTTGTTCAACACAGAGGGTCCAGCTGTTAAAGTGAGGCCTCTCAACCATCTTCACCTTGGGAAAACCACACATTGTCAGTGAAGCTCAGATGACTGATAAAAATAAAACTGCTATTGACCATTTGCACTGACAGCACATGATCACGTGATTGCCCTATGACGGACGGCGGAAGGAAATGATTGTTGAATGGAAGTGGACGTGGCCCGGAGCGACTTAGTGACTTAGCGACTGCTATTTTACAAATCAAAAGTTATTATTGCCCATAGAGCCATGGAATCTATCACTTCAACCGAATGGTGCCTGTCAGTGGAAGTTGCACATTTAGTCGGGACTCATAGAGCGCGATATTTACTTAAGTTGGAGATCGCTAGTTTGAAAACAGCCCCTTACCTTCTGTTGCCTGCTGTTTTTACCAAGTTAATCAAATCGCCGACTTTGCAGGAATTCACAGCACACGACCGATATCAATATGTAGTCAATGCAGTCTCTTCCCCTTACACCGAGGCTGATTCAAAAGCTTGTCGCTGGCTGAGTCTCTGAGACGAGATGCTACGCTCACACCGGGGGACAATATACCTCGTAATGCAAAAGTGAAACTTGTTTATCATGCTAACTGCCCTTTTTTTACATAGTCCATTCTATATTGAAACGCTGTGATGATGTTATGTTACTATGTTTACTAGCATGGAACAAATGACTATCGTAGTGGCAAGTTATGCAGTAATTTCATGAATATGACTCCAGAGTTAAAAACTCCAAGCACAAAGTTGAAATCCCCCATTATTAAACAGTCAAATGCACTTAATAGTTTTGAAGAAGGTGCATTTTTAATACTAAGCTGTGTGTTTGTGCAGTTGGAGTAGACGCTAACTATCTGGTTCGTTAATGAGATTTGAAACACGCAATTTGACACCTGTTACAACCTTTGTTAGAGTGTACGTTTACAAGTAAAATGTTTGAACATTTATCTACTAACCTGGCAAAAAATTATCGCTGCAAATCCGTGAATACTTTGTGGACTGCCAGTCCTTTCTGTTGATTGCTGCTATCAATCGACATCTTTTGTCTTCATTAGTAGGTATGCGATAAAAAGCAACATTTGGTTTACTCCTTTGTCTGTCTGTACAACCGACCGCACAGCAAGATAAGACCATTTTATAAGATAATTGATTAGATAAAGGATTTTACACTGTACGAGATTCAATGGTTACAATACAGGCAAGTGGCTCTTTTGCCGTCCAGCGTCCCGTAGGGGGCGTTCCCACGAGGGCTGTGACGTCACGTGCAAAAGGTCAATACTATGACTGATTGTTCAGTGTTTGCTTGCTGTTGAAAGGGGACTAATATAAAGTCACTCCAGTTTTTGTTGGCAAATGTTATAAGAATTATATACAATAAGAAAGAAAGGTTTATTCTTTATTTTTGAATCATTTACATATCAACCACTAGAATGGAAAATGGAAGCCTAGTTATTAATTAGGTTTTGTAAACAAGTGGCTAGATGTACCATTGATTGTAATTAGGTAAAATAGCAAAGTGATTTCACCCCCATCATTCTTCTTGATATATGTCAGCTTTTATAGATTGATAGAAAGCCCACATTGTTTACATATTTGCAATTTTTAATGTTTAGTGCATTGATGGACTTCTTTCTGTGTGTATGAAATGTCAGAATGCATTTGAATGCACCGCACATCTCGCAAGAAATGTTCACATTCCCATTAGCGGCCAACTGCTAACGCCGGAGACTTGTCATAGAATGACGCCGTAATTAAATTGCGATTTCTTGGTGTCCTTAATTAGGGATTGAATATGATTTCGGGATGGCGTTGTGTTGATCTTGGTCGTCGGATAAAAAACGGCGCGTGGTGGCTATCTTCACTCATCCTCGCACTTGACCCGGACGAGTTATGCCTCAACTAAAACGTGCACTTGTGCCCAGCGAACGGATGATTTTATTTTTTGTAAACCAGCAAACACTGTAAAGTTGACCGCATTTGTGGTAATTGTAAATTGGTCGTCTTGTCGAGCCCTGCTGTCTGGTCGGCTTTTTCACCATCCATTCGGTGTGTGTGTGTGTGTGTGTGTGTACGTATTTGTGGATCTCAAAAACACTTGTGAAAATCCCTAATTTATTTGTGTGAATAATTTTGAGACAAAATCTCTCCCCTTATCGTGGAGTGTGTTTGCGCCGGTATGTGATTAGAGCAATATCCTTGTTGAATAGGACGTTAAGAGGGAGCAAACTGCAGGTGCAAAATAAGAGCAATTTATAGCGCTTTCAGCGGACGCAGTGCATTCATAGTGAATTTGGCCCTAAGTGTTTTGCAACTTTTGGGCATATTTTTGTTTCATTTGATGTACTGCAATTTAAAGTTATTTTCCTCATTACAGGTGGGGGCCTGTATAGTGAACCAGGAGAATAAGATTGTTGGCATTGGCTACAATGGAATGCCTAATGGCTGTGATGATGACCAGTTACCTTGGGCTCGGTCAGCGGATGACCGTCTGGACACTAAATATCCCTACGGTGAGAATGTTTCTTGAAGAAAAATTGACTTCACGGCATGAACCATTACATGATTTTGGTCCAAATGATCACTCCTAAGTAATATCACACTTCACGCTATAAATGTTGTTTAGGACAATAATATGCAGGGGTTTTTTTTTCTTTCTTTCCAAGACACCATAAGACACACTTCCTGGTAGAAATAGAAGGCCTGACTCATGAGGTGTCAATCATTTGCGTCCCCCTCTCCCTTTGCTTGACACAGCACATTACAAATCAAACCAGTAACTGAATTATAATATATGTTGCTTATGTGTTAGTGGTGCAACGGATCATCATTGATCCATGATTGGTTTGGTTTAGGCCCCACGGTTCGGATCAGGCCCCACGGTTCGGATCGCGCATGATCCGCGTATTGGTTGGTGGGAGAAAAAAAACTGTGCAATGTGCGCATTCACACTAAAGCAACATGATCAGTCCACTCCACATTCACTATAGCACCAGAGGAAGTTGAAAACTCTTGTGAATCACATAAGTCACATGTATGGGAGCAGTTTGACAACTTGGGGGTAAAAGCTTCCTTTGCTAGCGTTTCACCGAGTTTTTTTAGAACTAATACCATTTATTTGTGCATTCGCGCACCCTGGAGAGGAGGAGGTGTGTCTCTTAGTGAACAATTACTGTAGAGCATTGGTCCCCAACCACCTACCAGTCCGCGGGCCACTTTGGGCCGGGCCGTGACGGGCCGCACAGTTGAAAGAATAAAAAACGTACTATACTTCCGGTTAATTGATTAGCCGAGGCTTAAAAATATTTCATTTTGAAAAGTGACCGGATTCTCTCTGTTTACGACGGATTCTTGACGCATGTCAAGATGCTATTTATCTCAGTCGCGTAGCGCTGATGCTAATCGACAAGTTAGCAAAATGAGTAAAAAACAGACATATTTGGAAAGTTTCTTTGCAACGGAGAAAAAAGCCCAATGCAAACGCGCTGCCCGAAACGCCTTCCCTGCCTTTGGTGTGAATGCAGCATTAGACATGTCAAGGAAGCTGAAAACATACTCCAAATAATACATTGAAGGCAATGCAAATAGCCTTTAGTAGACTTTTACTTTGAAGTTTTCCCACATATTGGCGTGACGTGAGCTTGACTTACCTCTGATGTTTCTGATGTCCTTATCATAGTTTTTATTGACATTACATAGTTGCGACCAACATCCACACAAGTAGGTAGGTAGTGGTAGGCCTATTAGTAAATGAGTTTGACAGCTGGTACCTTCTTTTTAAATATTATGGACCCAGGCTACTTTGTAATTCACTCTCTATGTTTAAACAAAGGGAATGTGCCTTAAATTGCCCTTTGAGGCCTTTTCAATTATTAAAATTACAGATAAATAGAGCTTTGTCTTAATTTATTTTATAAAATACTTTTGCCCATTAAAAAAACAAAAAACATTCAACTCAATGTCAAGTCTAGCCATTTTGATTTTTAGAAACACAACTTAAAGCCATTACCACCTTGTTATTTTATGGAACATGTATAAAATAAGACTGTATCTGCTGCCCCATATTGCACTTAAACTTGTATTCCTAAATCCTAAACGACCATATTAGGTCGGGGGAGAGGGCTGGCTGCTGGGGCGGGGTGTCCACAAGTGAGTGACGGCGAACAAATGTTACATGCGGTATATCTGGTCGCAACACTTTTTTTTTTTTTTTTTATATATTTTTATAAAATTTTCTTGAAATCTACTTGGGTGGTGGCCAGTTTACTAGGGTGGCCCGCCCAAGTATTAACATGGTGTGGTAAACACTGCTGTATAAAATCCTGATCGAAAGTACCTGTAATCTTTATTAATCATAATTTTAGACACATTTTGTATCAATGCAGGATTGGCCAGAAACTCAAAATGTTAAGTGCTTCTTGACAGTTAACTGGGAGTACACATTCAGTACATCCACAGGTGGAGTGTAAGTGTATGTATTAATGATCAGGTTGTGTCCCACAGTGTGCCATGCAGAGCTAAATGCCATCATGAACAAGAACAGTGCTGATGTGAAGGGCTGCACCATGTATGTAGCACTGTTCCCCTGCAATGAGTGTGCTAAACTCATCATCCAAGCAGGTTAGGATCAGCGACACACATTGCACTACAGTACACACTTCTCATGTTATTACTATTGGATAGCAGATGTTGATCCTATTCATTTATGTTTGTGATTGATTTAATTATTAAATTGAAATGCTGAGGGAAGATTTTTTTCAATTTTTTTTATATATATATTTTTTTTTTATCATCCTTGCAAAACTGACACAGTAAATGGTTCTATTTTGCCCCTCATCAACCGCCAGAGGTGGTGCTCAACAGCACGGAAAGTGCCTTTGCGCTCATGCAGACGAGAATGCATACCAAAGAGACATGTCATTGGTGACCCCGGGTGACCCAGGTCATGTGTATAAAAGGCCATGGCACATGGAAGATACTCTCTCAACTCTTCTCGCATGTTTGACTTGCTCTTGGATTGCATACCCGCTGTTTTTTCTTTGTCCGTCGTTGGAGGCCTGTGAACGTGTTGATCGGGGCTGTGGGTTTGTTTCCTCTGCCCTCCTTTGGCTGCAACGGTGCTTTGCTTATTTGTGGACGCATCTTGTTGTCCTGTGCTGCGAGGTGAGGTGAGGTGTTTGTTTCCTTAATTTTGCTCTTGCGAGGTCATCTGCCGGCAGCTGCTGTGGGGCACGTCTCTACCCTTCTTCGTTTTTCTCCTTGTGTCGTATTGGCTGCCGTTGCCATCCTCCCCATGTTGTGCTTCTGCTAGTCTGCTAGTTGCTGTTCTCCACTGGTGGCTTATCTGCAACTGTTAGCGCGATTGTATACCGCGCGTACTCCTGGATTACGGCGTCTTGAGGCTGATTCCTCGGCATGGTTACCTATGACTCAGTAAGCACAGATCGCCACACGCTGCCGTGCTTTAGTGGCGACTGCTTTGATGGGCCCCTGCTGGTGATAGCATCGTTTTTCTGTGCCCTTTCCTGTCTTTGAAGGCTTTTTTGCCCTTGATGGTGAAGGGATTGTGTGCCGTCTCCACTCCTAGCCTGTGGCCTGCCCGTTCATGCACTCGGTTGCGTGCCGGATTGTAGCCTCTCCCTGTTATTTATTGCCCTTTTCCCCTGTAGTTGTAGGCTGTGCTAGGTTTACAGTTGTCTTTTCTAGCGTCTTCTGCCGCCTGTACGTTGCCTCGCTTGGCCTCACTGCGCTATGTGGTTTGCAGTTCCTCCTTCAAGCCCAAGGAGGGCCGCGTTGACCGCTGCCTTTGTCGATGCTCGTCTGCCTGACGGTTCGACTGTTGTCGGCTGTTGGTGTTGGGGCGGTGAGTTCTCATCTCCCCCCATCCAGCTCAGTTGGCCCGCTTAAAGCGCCGGGCCGATCATGCTGCTGCGCCTGCTCCGTCAAGGAAGAAGTTTCATGCTGATCATGGACTTGCCTTGAAGGTGGGCTATTTGGAGTCTAATTTGAAGGAGATGAGAGCTCTGGCAAGGTGGTTGACTGGTTAGCATGTTCGCCTCCCAGTGCAGAGGACGTGAGATCGATTTCGGGCTTTGGCCTTCCTGGGAGGAGTTTGCATTTTCTCCCCGTGCCTGTGTGGGTTTTCTCCAGGTACTCCAGTTTCCTCATCCCAAAGACATGCATGGCAGGTTAATTGAACACTCTAAATTAGTGGCGGGCAAACTCGGTCCTCGAGGGCCGGAGTCCTGCAGGTTTTGGAGGTTTCCATCTTCCAACACAAGCTGATTCCAATCAACAGAAATTTTATCAGGCTTATGCAGAACTTGATGATGATCTGATCCTATATCAGCTGTATTGAAGGGAAACATCCAAAACCTGCAGGACTTTGGCCCTTGAGGACCAAGTTTGCCCACGCCTGCTCTAAATTGTCCCTAGGTGTGATTGTGAGTGTGAATGGTTGTTTGTCTCTGTGTGCCCTGTGATTGGCTGGCAACCAGTTCAGGGGTGTACTTCACCTACTGCCCGAAGCCAGCTGGGAGAGGCTCCAGGGACCCTAGTGAGGAATAAGTGGTTAAGAAAATGGCCCTGCCGCTGCCCCTTGCCCTTCTTGTCGTCTCCTTCCCCTCCCCTGGGCCGGGGGCTCCATCCGTGGCCCGGGTCTCGGCGCGCCGGGGGGTGGGTGGTTTTGGTGTTGTGCCCGCCCCGCTATGGTGGACCTCCTGACACCTCGGGTGGGCCCCAGTATCCGGGGGTCGGGGGCTGCCGGTTGGTCGGGGGGGTGGGGGGGGGGTTGTAGAGGTGCTGGGGGGGGGGGCTGGGTTGGGGTGGGGTGGATGGGGGGCAGGGGGGGAGCGGGGGGGGGCTGGGTTGGGGTGGGGTGGATGGGGGGCAGGGGGGGAGCGGGGTCTGTGGACCGGTGGGGTGCCTGGCGGGCCTGCAGTGCCCCGTCCTGCTGCGTTGGGTTGGGGGCGCGGGCCGTGTTGGGGTGGGGGGCGCTCCTGCTCCTGGGTTTGCTCTCCGGCCGGTGGCCCTGGCGGGGTACGGGGGTCGTCCTTTGGCGCTGCCGCGGCCTGGGGGGCCCTGAGGTGTTGCACTTGCTCTGTACTGGCAGGGGTCGACGGCTCCCCTCTTTGGTGGAGATTTTCATGCATGCCAGATCCACCACACCAGCATCTATCGAAACTCAGACACAATCTGCTTCTTCCTCAGGTCATTGAATCGGTGGAGGCTGGTGTCTGTGGATCTCACTCTGCTTCGTTTGTCCTTCCTTCCTTTCCTCAGTCTCTCCTTTGGTCTCTTGAGGTCTCCCTGATTTGTTGGAATTTAGATGTTTCTGGGGTTGGTGAAGAACTCTGGTTGGTGGCCCGGTGGGTGGTGTCTGGTCGGTGCTGGATTTCACTTTCCTTTGTTTTCTTTGGTCCTTCCTCGGGTCTCCTGACGGAAGTGTTGGGTTTAGGTGAACGGTATGGGATTTTTTTAATAGGTTTTTGGTGAACGAATACACACACACACTCACCCACATACAAAATAATAAAAAATAATAATAAAAAAGAGAGCAATGATGATGACATTACCGAATGAACAATACTGAGCTCTTGAAAAAAAAAAAAAAAATTAATTAATTAAAAATTTAAAAAAAATGGATGGATGGACCTATTGAAGGGCCGGCTCCTTTCCACTCTAGATGTGCTGCACCTTTGCCAGTGCCTGTCCAAGATAATGACACAATTTCTATTGCAGCCTCTGGGTCCTTTTTCTGGGACTCAGGGACTGGGTGCGCTTCTCTGGTTTAGGACTCGGGCTCATTTGCCTCAGACCTGGCCTCTTCGCCCTCTGGGCTTGGTTCGTCGGGGAAGGACTCGGTGCACGCTGCTTTGCTTAGCGCCTTGTGGTTGGATTTGTCTAACCTCACCCAGCCGCCTCCTGAGTGTGGCCAGCCCTCCTCTTCTTTCTCGGTCAATGCGTCTCGGGACTATCTGCCGGACCTTCAGTCCTGCTGTGGTGACATGGGGACTTTCTCCCTACTCCCGGCAGATTGCTGCGCCCTGGCAGCCATGGACGGTAGTGCAACTGCAACTTAGACCGTATGCCTAATGTGGAGCCCACTGTGGTGTTCCTTATTGTCTCCCCTGTGAGGTGCCCTCGCCCTCAATGTCGCTTAACTGATGACCTTCTCATAAGGTCGTATAACACTAGCTGCTTGTCTCAGGAACTCCTTGGCTAATCTTCTGCTTGCACTGCTGCATTGCAGAATGCCGATGTGGAGGCAGCCTCATCCTATTGTGACACTGCGTTATGGGCCTTTGCCCTCTTGTCTAGGGAGCATGGAGTTTATCTTTCCTGGTCCACTCGCCGCCAGGTCTAGCTTTGGCACAGTTTCCCTTGTCAGTCTTCCAGAGGGTGCTAGGAGCCTTCCTGTGGTTCCGGGAGAACTGTTCGGTTCAGCTCTGGTGGGTGCTTTAGAATAAAAATTTGTTCTTCTGAAACCAGGCAACAGTTCGCCAGCCTTGCCAGGACCTCCACCCCTCCTGGGTCTTCGAGGGCTGCTCTCTCGGCCTTCTTCCCGGTTGCGGCCTACGCAGCAATTTTGGTCTGCTGGGGGCTCCGGTCCACAGTGAACCTTGCGGAGGCCAGTCGCTGACTTTCATTCTTCTACCCGTGTGTCTCTCAGCCCCTACCCCTTTGTCCTATGGGCATGGAGGTCCAGGGATTGAAGCCATAGGGCCGTCCGTCTGTTACTTCCCATGTCAGCAGCTCAATTACTGGGATGCTCTCGTTTCGGACCACTGGGTGATCTCCACCTTGACCCATGGGTATAGGTTTCAGTTGGGATTGATCAACAGCTTTGAAGCCACTTTCTTTCAAGTCAGCCAAACTGTCACTGTGCTGTGCAGTCATTTACTGACCTCTAAAATACAATAAAGACTTTTTAAACAACTTTGCAAATCTTCTTGCCGAAATCATGCTCAAATATGATCATATCCTCTTCATGGCTGACTTTAATATTCATGTGTGCTGTCCTGAAAAAACATTGACTAAGGACTTTTTAAGCCTTATTGACTCATTTAACCTTGTGCACTGTGCGTCTGGTCCCACACATGAAAAAGTTCATTCTTTAGACCTGATTCTTGTTTATGGTCTCCCGGTGTCAAATATTTTTAAAAAAAAATTCAAAAAAATATATATTTCTTTAGACCTGGTTCTTGTTTATGGTCTCCCAGTGTCAAATCTAAAAATAGTGGACAATGTGATATCTGATCATATGGCTGTTTGCTTTGATGTCAGTTTTCACCCTGCTGCTGCTGTTACATCTACTGCTCCTGAGTAGAGATGTATAATTTTTAATCCCCTTACTGCTGATCAGTTTTCTGATGCCTTTGATGAGGTTTGTATCCCCACTTCAAACACAGAGGGAACTCAGCTTGTGGTTCTACTCACGCTGCCTCAATATACTTGATTCCGTGGCTCCATTCAAAAGTCAAGTCAGACCTCAGCCCTTGTTCAATGAAAAAACACGTGCAGCCAAACAGGAATGCCGCAAAGTTGAACGAAGTTATACGTCTCCTATCAAATCTTGAAAGACGTTACCAGTACACCGTAAAAGAGGCAAAAAAGGAGAACATCTGTTAAATCTTATTCAGGCAAACCGTCATAATCCACATGTACTATTCAAAACTATTGATTCAGTACTCAACCCTCCTCAGCCTACCTGCACAAACTCTTCCCCTGAAATGTGCAATTTTGGGCTGTGCAATTAATCGAAATTAAATTATGATTTCGATTATTACCCTCCACGATTACAAAATTGGCATAATCGTAGAAAAAACATTATTAACTCTTTGACTGCCAACCATTTTCAGAAAAGAGAACATGTGGGTTTAGAGCGTTTTGACTGATCTTTCAAGGTCCACAGAAAATTTTGTTTGGACTATGGAAACAGATACTACCAAATGAAAGATTGAACTCTCATCTTTCATCAGAAAAAAAGTTTGTTTCTAGCTTATTCAGTTTTTCAGTAATCAACAATAGAAAATAGATTAGTTTCACCCAAATTCTCAGTTTTGGACCAAAATACGTAAAAATCAAGCTTTTTGTGAAACGATATTATTTCATGCACTCTAGTGAATTTGACACTTTTTTTCTATGAATGATGCCATAAACACCTAAACAGTGCTTTACTTCTATAAAACACTACCACCAACAATGAAAAAGTGTTTTTTGATAGCAAAATAACAGTTTATTTACATTCAACAGTGTAACAATTTGACAAAACTATTTGGCAAACGATTTACAAATGTGTGCAACTGTGCATGTGTGGTGTGTACGTGTTACTATTTACAATTACATTGTGTAACATTCCCCTGCGTGCAAGGGGACGCAGCAGGATTTGCACCACAGATTGGTTTCACTGCGATTGCCCCTTCGCGTGCAGACCCTACACTTTCTTGCCGGCCTTTTTTTCCGGGGAGTAGCAGGTATGTACTGCAGTGTGTGTTTGGCCATGTTGCCATCAAGTCTACTCTCAGGATCATGATACGGTGACCTGGTGTTGCGTCTGGCTTCCTCGTGCCCTTCAGTTCCCATACCTGCAACAACTTCCTCCTCCTCTTCCCCCTCCTCCTTGTCTTGTGGTAACAGCCACCCTCTCACCACCTGTCGGATAAACTCCAAAAAGTGTTGGCATTTCCCAGGTTTTGTGCAGGATATATGCATTGAACATGCATATTTGAAATGGATAGGCAACAAATTTTTTGTGCCATTTCAAAGTTTTGCGCGTGAATGGGTGTTAAGAGATGTTCTGATCCATCTTATCTACTCCATTCATGGTGGCATTGTAGTCCAGAACACACACTGGTTTCTGGAAAGGCACTCTTTTTTTCTTTTTTTTTCTGTGCCTTCCGCTACACATCCACTGTCCGCATTTCATCTTTGTGAAAAGTAGTCACCATCCTCAATAAACGTTTGTCCTGCCATGCCACAACCAAAACCTTTGTGTTGTGTCTCTCCAGTTTCCCCCCCACCCCACGGCAAGTGATCTCGCTGGGTTCACCCCTGTTTTTCCTCAGTGTTCCACATACATTGATACGTGCTGCCAGGAGACGTTTACACAAGCCGATAGAATTGTAAAAATTGTTCATAAAGAGTGTGTACCCATTTCCTGGCAGACGATCTAGTAAATTGAAAACTGTATCAGGCAGAGAACAGCTGGTACCTACACAAGGTTGCATATAGAAGCTATATCCCGTTTGGGAGTCACACAGGATGTATGACTAGATCCCATATTTTATCGGTTTTTGGGGGTTGTATACTTTGAATGAAAGACGTCCCTGAAAATTCATAATTTCCTCATCAATATAGACATTCCTCCCGGGTTGGAACAGTTCTTTGAATTTCTGGACAATGCGGTTGAAAACAGGACCTATCTTGAATAGTTACTCGTCTGAATTGTGTGACTCGTTGAAATGAAGGAAACTCCAGATGAGCTGGAAGTGGTTTCGAGGCATCGCGTGACTGAAAAATGGTGTTGTTTCTATTTCATCTTGAGTCCAATACATTTCTATACTGGGCTTGTTTATATTCCCAGTAAGAAATTGGAGTGCAAAAAATATTTTTAGTTCGGACACACTTTATTCTGCTCACTGCGAGAAGCTGTGTGAGAAGCGTCGCTTTGAGCCCTATGAGCTACAGCTGAAAGAAATATATACAATTACAATAATATCGAAATACTGTTTTCTTTTGTTGTTGCAGTCTTTTGAAAACACTTATTTTTATTTTTTACCTCTCTTTGTCGTAGAAACCGCAGTGGGACGTCAATTTGAGAACGATCCACGATCTATGAATTGTACATTCTCGTGCTCGCACCTCGCCGGAAAAGTTAGGCAAGTTAATTACTAGCAATCTCATAGCAAGTTTGTGCTTACCTTCACAGTCTTTTGAGGATGAAAGACTGTCCGAATCAGTGTCTTCTCCGTGATCAGACTGTACCCACTCCTCTGATGAATATGCATTGGACTCAGGGTACTCTTTATCGTCCGAATGAACATCCGCCTGTGCAGAAGTGCTCAGTTGTGCACCACGTTTTCCGGCGTTAGCATCGCTAGCCGGTGAGGCTTTACGACGTGGTCGAAGCCGCCGCGTCAACGCTTCAACGTCGGCGTCAACCTCGGCGTCACCACCATCATCATCATCATCGTCATCATCAATGTGCTCTTTAGCACTGGTCAATGCTTTTCCTCTTTGAAAATAATGCTCAAGCGTGAGCTGCTTGCAACCGGTCGCAATTTTCGCTTCCTGAGCCATTCTCCCCTCAACACTCTAGCTTCCTCAGCCATTCTCGCCTCAACACTTTTTCTACTACTGACTCTACTACCCGATCTTGTCCAAAAAGTCATCACTGCCATCTAGTGGCCATAAATAGTTATAATACTAACTCGATCTGCTTAATACTTTGAGCACAGCTGGCCAAGGCTTTCCTCCACCCGTTTCCCTTAAAAAACATAGTTAACGTCTTTTAACGTTTTTGGCGGCACGCATTTGGATTTTACTAAACGTTATTAAACGTTTTGGGCGGTCAAAGAGTTAATAATTGGGCTGAAACGAGTCCTTGTCATTTCTGCCTCGGATACCCGCTGAGATAGTCGTAGTCAAGTAAACGACAGTATGCATGACAGTACACGGGGCTAACGCTGAGAGAAATCCACCTTCAAAATAAACGTACCTTACCAAGTAGTATATGTACATCAATGCATTGTAGCACTTTTATTTTGAAGTTGTTTCCGGAAGCGTGTCGTCGCGGTATAATGGCTGACGACATGCTTGTGAACAACGGCAATATATATGCCCCAAACTGTTGCGACAGACATCAGTAACACTAAGTCCTGAAGTCACGTTCAAGCTCCAATTAAGATCTAATTATGCTGACATTGTATTGTACGCCGCTTGTTGCCAGCGTTTAGCGGCGACTGCTAGTTACCAGCAAACTACCAGCAGCAAGCTAGCCGCACTAGCTAGCAGCGGTAAAGTGCCCGTAGACTGCTGGGATCATGCGACCCTCGTGAGGATTAGCGGTTCAGAAAATGGATTGATGGGACTGTGCACACTTTGATGCTGACAGCCTGACTAATTTGCCGATCCTGCTGATCACTTATTAACAAACCTGGCTTACTTAAATGTGCTATTTCTTTAGCCGACAAAATCGCTATTGTGGGTCTGACATCACTTTAGTTCCATTGACCAAAATCTATGGGGATAGATTTGTCTAAAATCTCACTGTTTCAGAGGAAAATTGTTTGCTGACAAGCACAGTTTAAGTAAAAATAAATAAATAATAATAATAAAAAAAAGTTGATTATCTAAAACTTAAAACCAGTTGTTTGTTCAATTTTACATGCAAATGTGTTTTTTGTCTTCTGCAATTGTAATTGTTCTTTAATAATCAACTTATAAATTCGTATCGGGATTAATCGATATTGGATCGACCTATCCGTGATATGGATCGAATCGCCAGGTACTAGGCAATTCACACCCCTACTGGTGGAGACTATGTATGTCTCGTTCTGTTAGATCTGACTGCAGCGTTTTATACAGTGGACAGCAGTATTCTGTTGGCTCGTTTACAGCACCAGGTGGGCATTAGTGGTAGTGCTCTTGAGTTGTTTAGATCCTATTTGGCTGACAGAACGTTCTGTGTCTATCATATGGTGTTCCACAAGGTTCTATTTTGGGTCCCCTACTGTTCTCATTATACTTACTGCCCTTGGGCTCCATCAGAAGAAAACATGGGTTTTCTTTTCATTGCTATGCGGATGATCAGTGAGCAATTAAATCGCGGTTTGAAAAAACATGATTACGTAATCGTGAAAGGCTGTGATTTAAATGCCCACTGAAACGTAGCGGAAGGAGAGAAAGAGGGAGGGGGAGCAGGAACTTCACAGCTGTAACTAAAGCCTGGCGCCATAAGTGCACGTAATTTTGTTTTTTTTTGTCTCCTGAGACCTTGAGACGAGTGTCTAACATGTTTTAAAACAACACTTCACCGTTTGAGTTATGACTTTTCGGCATGTCGCGCGTTTTGTAAACTTGAGTGTACACGCAAGTGTGCGGCAGCGGTTGATAAATTTGAGTTGTCCTATATTTTGAGGCTAAATAGGTCTGTATGTGGCCATATGTAGTTGTCCTATTTCATGAATGAAAATTAGGACGCACTAAATTATTATTGCTCGTCATTACTCACCGTCATTTAGGAGCCGCCACTGCTGCAGCCTCTTTTAATGTACATGTATTGTAGCGTTGGTGAACTAATCAGGCCAAGCGGCGAACAAATAACTCTTTAATGGCAATTTGCAAGTAACTGTTGGCCATAACCACGCCAGAACACAACAGCTCAGAACGCGCTTAGCTTACCAAAAGTCTGTGTTGCATTCACGGACCATCCAGACCAAGGGAAACTATGCAACCCGCGACCAACCCACAACGATTGCTACAGAATGCTAGTAGTTTAAAAAAAAAATGTACGTCAAATAAGCAGGTATAATTTTACTTTCCCTACACTTTAGCATGTGTGAGTTTACTGACTGGAGATCGCTAAATTCGATTTTTTAAAAATATGTATATTGAACTTATTTATTGATAAATACTGTGTTTAAAAAGTGCAGTGTTTCATGTAATATGAAAAGTTGGATATGTTGAAGTGGTAAGTTGTAACTATAAATGTAAGTGTAGTAGAAAAAAACTGTGATATAATGGCTTCATTTGCCTTTGTCTTAAAAGGAACCCCGACTGTCATGACAAGTTTGCTATTATTTATTTGGTTGTTACTAACATAACTATGAGATTCATTAAAAAAAAAAAAAATTCCAGTTTAATACATTTTGCAGAAACTTTATTTGGACGTTAGAGGTGTGAATCTTGGGGCACCTCACGATTCGATTACGATTCAGAGGCTACGATTTCGATTATAAAACGATTGTTGAAGCACAAGCCCCCACCCCGCCAAAAACTCGTTCTGATCCTCCAACAGGGATGATGACAAAGCTGTGTGTTCTTCTTTCGTCTCTGTTTGGTGGGTCCTCTTCCCCTGCAACAGGTGTTCCTCGTCCTCTCGCTCAACTTGCTGTAGGTAAACACATGAGAAAAACAGGTAAACAAAAAGGCTCAAATGTTTATCACAACTTCATTGTTAACTGGGCATTTGATACAAATTATTGAATTGGATTACAAATTGAATTATGTGCACAATAAATAAATGCTATATAATGCACAGAGTCAAACTTTACAGGGAATATTAAATAATAATATATAATAAAAATTGCAGAAATACCTGTAGTTGTGCTCCTCTCTCTCCTCCGACGACAGGAAGGGCAATTTTTTTTAAACGAGGATCGAGAGCAGCAGCTGTCTGAAGTTTGCTTCTCCTGGTCGCTGCTGTATCTCTTGCTGAGGTCCTCATGTATGGCTCTCTTTATCTCCCTGACCAGTAGAGACACCCCAGGACTATCTTTTGTCTCGTTGAGAAGTTTAGCTTGCAGAGGAGCAATCAGAGAAATGGTGGGGCTTCTCTCTGCTGACAGGACAGTTGTTGCATCTCTCAGGGGCTTAAGGGCTGCCATGACATCCTCAGCATTTGTGACATCAGCCTCACTGGGTGTGCATAAGTATTTTTCTGATCTTCTCACCTGAGGGGAGAAGAGTGTGGCGGTGATGGCAGGCTGTTGCTCCAAAAACCTGCTCACCATCTCAAAGGCACTGTTCCATCTAGTACAACAGTCAACCTTCAGTTCATGCTTAGGTATGTTAAGCAGCCTCTGGTTCTCTTCAAGCTGGTGTGTGCAGATGGTGCTGCGGTGGAAAAAAGTACCAATGCGTCTCACTCTCCCTAACAGTCTGGCCACACTAGGAACCTTTAGGGCGCGTTGAACCACAAGGTTCAGTGTGTGGGCATAGCATGTCAGATGGCTAAAGTTACCCAGCTGGGCAGCGACAACCTTATTAGCTGCGTTGTCTGTAACAACAAAAACATATATATTTTTTAATGTTCCATTCTTTTGCAGCACTGATTAGCAGCTCTCAGCTGTATTAGCACCCGTGTGGCTTTCATGCATTGCTCGTTTGAAGCACGTGTGCTTTCAGCTCCCACCCATCGGTTATAAAATGGGCAGTTACTGTAACAAACGATTTGGTGGTTACAGATGTCCACGCATCACATGTAACGGCGACTCTGCCTACATTCAACAGCGATGACATGATTTCTACTTTCGTCTGCTTGTAGATAGCCGAGACTGCCGTGTCAGTGAAATAGCGTCGGAATGGGATGACGTACCTCGGCTCTATTGCTTTCAACATTCTTCGAAATCCCCGATTTTCTACAATGGAGTAAGGTTGCAAACCCATTGCAATTAAATCTGTGATGCCTTTCGTAATTTGTTTTGCCTTTTGCGATGTGGGTGGCAGTTTACCCAGAGTTTCCTTGATGGTTTTCTGGATGCTACTAGTAATAACGGCCAGCTTTCTCACCCTTGTTGGGTGAAAGTTTCTACAACATTTATTAAACTGAAAAGGATTTTGGGAAAATGAATCTCATTGTTATGTTAGTAACAATCAAATGAATAATATAGAGCAAACTTGTCATGGCAGTCGGGTTTCCTTTTTAAGATCCTGTAATCTATAATAGATCTGATATTGTTTATTATAATTAACTTTTTGTTGGGGGAAAAATTAATTGAAAAGAGCCGTGAATTTTTTTTTATCGCATGTGATATCGCAATCGCAATTTTGGGAGAAAAAAACACAATTAGATTATTTTCCATAATCGTTCAGCCCTAGTCAGATTTATGTCCTGCTTAGTAAAAAGCACGCTTTCTCATTGAGGCCACTTTTGTCATGTCTGGAGGAAATCAAAGCCTGGGTGGCTTTAAATTTCTTGAACTTCAATGAGAAGAAAACAGAAGTTATGGTCTTTGATCCCAGTGGCCCTTCTCATCCTGCTGATTTGGGTCTTTTGGCACACAATTTTAAACAAACAGTCTCAAACTTGGGTGTTAAGATGGACAGTGATTTTAAACTGGACCGGCAAAGTGCTGTTGTCAAATTCAGCTTTTTTCATTTTAGGCAGCTGGCTAAAGTAAAGACTCTCCTATCGCAGCACCATTTAGAAACGGTAATCCATGCCTTTGTTTTATCTCGGCTGGATTATTGTAATGCACTGTATTTTGGAATCAGCCAGTGCTCCCTCAAGCGTCTCCAGCTGGTCCAAAATGCTGCTGCTCGTCTCCTAACTGGTGCCCGAAAGAGGGAGCACATAACCCCTATCCTAGCCTCTCGTCACTGGTTGCCCGTGAATTTTTAGAGTCCATTTTAAGATTATTTTGTTTTAAAATCTCTAAATGGTCTTGCCTTACCTCGCTGAGCTCTTGCACCCCTATGCACCTGCCTCAGATCAGCAGACCAGACACAACTGGAGGGTACCGAGCGGAGGCTTAGAGGGGATCGAGCCTTTGCAGTTGCCAGTCCCTCCCTTTGGAATGACCTTCCACAAAATATTAGGCAATCTCCCTCTCTATCAACTTTTAAAACCCGTCTTATTCTTTCTTATTCTTCGGCTTTTGACGCACCAAGAGACTTAGCATTGTTTCGGTGCTTTGTGGTTGGTGTCTTTTGTGTTATGAATCTGATGTTTATTTATTTATTTATTTATGTATGTACATTTTATTTACTTGTATACTTACTAACAATGCTTGTTTTGTTCTTGTCTTCTCTTTTACTGCATGTACAGCACTTTGTATACAGCAATGCTTGGTTTAAAGCGCTTTATAAATAAAGTTGAGTTGAGGTTTTTCTTTAAAATTATCTGTAACTTTTGGGTGGGGAATTATATGTACACGTGGCATCGGTATTTGGTATCAGTATCGGTGACTACTCAAAAGTTGAATATGTATCGGTCGGAAAGAAGGTGGTATCGAACATCCCTAATCCTGACCATGCACCATGACGTGCAAGTATTCTGTAAATTCACTTTCTTTTACAGGTAACATACTTGAAGTTAAAAGTTCCAATAACAATATGACTACTATGCCAAAGCATTCATTCATTAATACGGTTCTGCAATAACATTGGGTCGTTTTCTTCTTCTTCTTGTAAAAGTTCCAATAACAATATGACTACTATGCCAAAGCATTCATTCATTAATATGGTTCTGCAATAACATTGGGTCGTTTTCTTCTTCTTCTTTTCCTTTCGGCTTTTCCCTTCAGGGGTCACCATTCTAACACTGTCTATCCTCTGCATTCTCTGCTCTCACACAAACTACCTTCATGTCCTCTTTAACTACATCCATAAACCTCCTCTTTGGTCTTCCTCTAGACCTCCTGCCTGGCATTTGGAAACTCAGCATCATTCTGCCAATATACTCACTATCTCTCCTCTGGACTTGTCCAAACCATCTCAGTCTGGCCTCTCTGACTTTATCTCCAAAGCCTCTAACATCTGTTGTCCCTCTGTACTCATTCCTGATTCTATCCATCCTGGGCACACCGAAAGAGAACCTTAGCATCTTCATCTCTGCCACATCCAGCTCTGCCTCCTGATTTTTCCTCAGTGGCACTGTCTCCAGACCAAACAACATCGCTGGTGTCACCACAGTTTTATAAACTTCACCTTTCATTTTAGCTGAAATTTCTATCACACTTCACACCTGACACTTTTCTCTACCCGTTCCAGCCTGCCTGCACACGCTTCCTCACTTATTTTCCACACTCTCCATTACTCTGGACTGTTGACCCTAAATACTTTAACTCTTCCACCTTCTTGGTCTCTTCTCCCTGTAATCTCACTCTTCCACTTGGGTCCCTCCTATTCACACACAGATACTCCGTCTTGCTACGACTAACCTTCATTCCCCTCCTTTCCAGGGCAAACCTCCACGCCTCTAGCTTATCCTCCACCTGTTCCCTGCTCTCACTACAGATCACAATGTCATCAGCAAACATCATAGTCCATGGAGATTCCTGTCTAACCTTGTCTGTCATCCTGTCCATTACCATAGCAAACAAGAAGGAGCTCAGAGCTGATCCCTGATGTAATCCCACCTCCACTTTGAACTCCTCCGTCACACCTACAGCACACCTCACCACTGTCTTACAGTCCTCATACATGTCCTGCACCACTTGATCTACTCCAGACTTCCTCATACAAAACCACAGTTGCTCTCTGGGCATCCAGTCGTAAATACTAAATATTGTGTATATTAAGAAGGTATGCAAATAATTATTTGTCTAATTTATTTTTGTTTATTGTTGCTTTATGAAACTTACCCTCTGTCCAGGAATTAAGACGGTGGTCTATCTTTCTGATAAATACCATGCCACACCAGAGATGACTGCCTCAAGAAGACTACTGAACATGGCAGGAGTACAGTTCCAGTGAGTAACCCTTTCATGTGTTGGACTTCATGTTGCCAATCCAAATGAAGGTTTTGCTTGTCCTAACTTTCTTCCTCTGAATCATTTCTCAAGGTCTTGAGATCTCTCTTTTTATTTGCCAACAATACAAAAGTTAAAAACGTAATAGAAGTGTATGAAAATAAGTTACCGTATTTTCACGACCATAAGGCGCATTATAAGGTGCAGTCAGAGTTACTGGTGCTATTTCTGTGTTTAACACACACATAATGTGCACCGCACTATTGGTCGCAATCACGGTTAAACATACGCCAACTGAGTCCGGTTGAAGTAACAATGTAAACAGTGAGTTCAGTTGTACTTGAAGTATATAACAATGTACTCACGTTGCTTTTGAGCAATCTGCTAAACCACAAATCCTCAAAGTCCTCATGATCTTCTGTATCCGAAACAAACAACTGGGCAAGTTCTCCATCAAACACGCCAGGCTCTGTCTCATTGTCAGATTCGGTCTCGTTGTTGTGTCCTCAGAAATTATGCCGGCTTTTGCGTTTGCCCAAGCATTCACGATCCATTGACAAATTGTGCCATAACTTGCACGGTGCTACCTCCAAGTCTTGGTAAAGCTGTGTTCGCCAGCCTCCCGGAATGATAGCAAGCTCCGCGTTCATTTGCCAAACTTTATTTTTCACAGCGACTGAGAGATGTGCGTGCATTTGAGTCACAGAGATAATGAAGGAAAGGTGATGCATGGAAAAAACAATCTGGTGTCTTTAGTATGTAGTGTGATCTGTTTAGCTACACTGTGTAGACTTGCACCACTTCAAAGTGACTTTTGCGATGTCTGTTGCTGTAAGTGCATGTTGTTCAATAAAGCATTTAAAAAAGAAAAGGATAAAAAAAGGAAACTATACACTACTATATGTAGTAGTTTAGCCCCGGACACCCCTTTTCATTTGATATGTTCCATCTCCCTCAGTCCCTGCACGAGCAGACCGTTCACTTTTGGAGGAAGTTGTTAATCAAACAATTAACTTGTAAGTTGCTCGTTAAGCTCTGAAACCAGAAAAAAAGAGGGCACATGCTCACTTAACATGCATGCTTTAGCACCATGGCATAAGTTTGAACAGTCACAACAGGCAGAGCGAACACCAGTAACGGAGGGAGATCTTGGGGGTGGGGTGGGGTGTAGTCATGGGGAGAGCTAGAGGAGGGGCTGGAGAACTCGCCACCAAGTTGACTCTTCCATGCACTCATGTCAGGTCCACCTCTTGTATATAAGCAATGTGTCGCGGGAAGTCCTCCCACACAGTCAGATTTTGGGCCTTGGTCCACACACAAGCGCACCGTCGATTTTTTTTAAATAAAAAATTTAAGACTTTAAAGTGCGCCTTATAGTCATAAAAATACGATATTATTAGAACAAGTGCGTCTTTAGCCAACATGTTTTTAGCCAACTTTAGCTAGCAGTGCATCTCAGAAACTTGCCTCGAATTTCTCGCCTCTAAAGTCACTTCACAAATTATTTTTCTATTAATTAAATTTTATGTATTCATCCACTAAGGCATGTCACACTGACGACGGTGAAACACTCATGCAAGCAGCCGAGCTCCCGCCAGAGCAGAATGACAGCAAGTCGTGATTGAGTCTAAGGCTATGTTCACACTGCAGGTCTTAATGCTCAATTCTAATTCTGTGATTTTTGGGTGAAATCTGTATTTTTTTTATTTTTTTTTTGAACAAGCGTTCACATTACCTATTAATTGCTACCTCAGTCTGTCTGCTGTGTGGACGTAATGCGTCCCCAAAATGACCCGCATGCGCAGAAGAATATACGTCACTCACAACGCTGTGTTTGCGGAAGTAAATACATATGGTCCAGTGTGTCAGGGCCACAGACTTTTATAAGTCCGCCGTCGGGGCTCATATTTTTAGCTCATATTTACAGAGGACTGATGCAGGAGGAGATCGAAATAATATTTTGTGAAAATAAGGCGAGCCTGTTCGAGCACCACATCGCACAGAGACCTCTCCTTTTTTTCCCCTCCCTAACGATGACGTCACGTCATTGCCGCACGTAATAAATGAGCCGCCTGCATGGCTAACTTACTAATATCACCACCACAAATGTCATCTTTATACTTCATGTTTCAAGTGGGATTTAATTAGTCAAATATAAACCCACAACCGTTACTGGAAACAACTTTGTTGATTCATGTACGTTTCCCGAGCTGTGCGAACCTTGTGGCTGCATCAAGCATAAATCAAGCTTAATACGCCCGGCCGTTCAGACTGCGGTCGCATTGCAAAAATTCTGATACTATCTGATCCAGGACCACATATGAAAGTGACCAAGGTCAGATATGAAAAAATCAGAATTGAGCCATTCAGACTGACATAAAAAAGTCAGATAGAGGTCGTATTTGGGCAAAAAAAATCCAATCTGGGTCACATTTGCCTGCAGTGTGAACGTAGCCTAAAAGTTGTGAAATGACTTGTATGCAATAATGTAGGCTAATATATTATAAATAATATATTTTGATTACTCCTTGATGTCGTTAATTTCACGAAGTGTCACAAATGAACTGGGTCGCAGAATACTACCACAAAATTTCATTCTCAAGTGAGATGAAATTAAAATCAAATATGAGCTATATTTTTATAGTCAGGAACCCAGTTGCTGCCAGCAGGATCGAGCAGACTACATCAAACGACACCTTAATCACCAACTCCTTCAGATTCACCTCCAATGGGCACTAAGGGTTAATATTCGGATTCACTGCATGCCAGTGGGTTAATTCTATAGGTGCTGTCCCCCCCTGGCTGGGCGTGGGTGGCTCTGCCCCTCTGTTGGCTGCTGGGTGGCGGCTGCGTCTTGGCCGTTCCCTGGGTCTCTTGAGGGGTGCTACGTTGTGGGGCACACCCTGGTGGCGCGGTCCGTCGCTCCGGGCCCGGCGACGCGGTTCGGGGCCTGTGGGCCGCCGGGGTGCCCCGTGGTCCATTGCAAAAACAGTGTGGTAGCCAGTAACTCACCTTCCCACTTGGCTGAGCACACCCTACAAATGATTTTGGATCCCTTTAAATACCCCCAGCCCCTCCTTCCGGGCAAACCATTTAGGCAATCATGGGGTATAATACCAAACAGTAACCAAAAATAACTAAAGCATGTAAATAAATAGCATCTGCAACATATATTAACCATAACAAAAATCCTCCATTCACAATCCGTAACTTAATCTCTCAAAAAACCAAACTCGTTAAATAATAAACCAAACTAATTTTGTTGTATAGTGCATAGCCATGTCACACTTGCGGCAAAAAGCGCTATTTAAGTGGGAATCCGGAAGTGCTTCGGTTTGGTCCGGTGTTTATTGTCCAACGACCCCGCAGTTCTGGTGATGTGCTGTGTTGTCGTCATCCTCAAAAATGAAATTTTGTTCAGTCATTGACATTGCATCTTCAAATAAATCAAGCGATTTACAACACTCGAGATTGGTGAATCATTTGTAAAATAAATACATAAAAATAAAAAAGTACACACGTGGTGGATGATTATTGGTATTGATTTTTGGAAAAAATAGTTAAATTGATCAAATTTTGATTGAGGTAGCAGCCCAAGACTAGTGATATACAGGGCCAGTGCTGGTTCTGGCAGGGCCACCACCCAATAAGGATTAATCCATCCTATTTCTGACAAATTATCACTTTTATATGACTCATAGATGTGAGGTTTCAATTTAAATTCCCCCAGTTATGTGCTGTAACTGTCATCTTACGTTTGTATGTTTCTCTTGACGTCCAGTCAGCTGTTGCTAACTCGGCATTGCTCAGATTCTATTCCCTCCCCCAACACACACACACATGTTGGGTTTACATGTCTAGTGGGGACATCTCATTGACATAATGCATTTCCTAGACCCTTACCCTAACCCCAACCATCAAAAATTATTGCCTACACCCATTCTTTAGGCTAACCTCAACCATAACCCAAGTTTTAGAGGTGCGCGCGTGTGTGTGTGTGTGTGTGTGTGTGTGTGTGTGTGTGTGTGTGTGTGTGTGTGTGTGTGTGTGTGTGTGTGTGTGTGTGTGTGTGTGTGTGTGTGTGTGTGTGTGTGTGTGTGTGTGTGTGTGTGTGTGTGTGTGTGTGTGTGTGTGTGTGTGTGTGTGTGTGTGTGTGTGTGTGTGTGTGTGGGTGGTCGTCATCCTCAAAAACGAAATTTTGTTCAGTCATTGACATTGCATCTTCAAATAAATCAAGCGATTTACAACACTCGAGATTGGTGAATCATTTGTAAAATAAATACATAAAAATAAAAAAGTACACACGTGGGGGATGATTATTGGTATTGATTTTTGGAAAAAATAGTTAAATTGATCAAATTTTGATTGAGGTAGCAGCCCAAGACTAGTGATATACAGGGCCAGTGCTGGTTCTGGCAGGGCCACCACCCAATATGGATTAATCCATCCTATTTCTGACAAATTATCACTTTTATATGTGTGTGTGTGTGTGTATATATATCAAGAAAAAGCTTGTGACAGGGTGCCCAGAAAGGAACTGTGGTTTTATATAAGGAAGTCTGGAGTGGCAGAGAAGTATGTTTGGCTGGTGCAGGACATGTATGAGGACTGTAAGACAGTGGGGAGGTGTGACGGAGGAGTTTAAAGTGGAAGTGGGATTACATCAGGGATCAGCTCTGAGCCCCTTCTTGTTCGCTATGGTAATGAACAGGATGACAGATGAGGTTAGACAGGAATCTCCATGGACTATGATGTTTGCTGATGACATTGTAATCTGTAGTGAGAGCAGGGAACAGGTTGAGGAGAAGCTAGAGGTGTGGAGGTTTGCTCTGGAAAGGAGGGGAATGAAGGCCGTAGCAAGACAGAGTATCTGTGTGTGAATGGGAGGGACCCAAGTGGAAGAGTGAGGTTACAGGGAGAAGAGACCAAGAAGGTAGAGGAGGATAAGTATTAAGGGTCAACAGTCCAGAGTAATGGAGAGTTTGGAAAATAAGTGAGGAAGCGTGTGCAGGCAGGCTGGAACGGGTGGAGAAAAGTGTCAGGTGTGATGTGTGACAGAAGAATTTTCAGCGAAAATGAAAGGCAAGGTTTATAAAACTGTGGTGAGACCAGCGATGTTTGGTCTGGAGACAGTGCCACTGAGGAAAAGACAAGAGGCAGATATGGAGGTGGCAGATATGCAGATGCTGAGGTTCTCTTTGAGAGTGACCAGGATAGAATCAGGAATGAGTATGTCAGAGGGACAGCACATGTTAGAGGCTTTGAAAATAAAGTCAGAGGCCAGACTGAGATGGTTTGGACATGTCCAGAGGAGAGATAGTGAGTACTGAACTAATAATTAATAATAATAATACATTTCATTTGAAGCGCCTTTCAGGACACTCAAAATCGCTGTACAAAGTGTTAAAAAAAGCACAAAACTAAATACAATCGATAAAACAAGGTAAAAATAGATAAATGAAGTGAGAAATGTAATGTAAAAGGTATAGTTATAAATGGGTGGAATAAAACAGCTTAAACAAGTAGGTTTTAAGTTTAGTTTTGAAGGGAGTCTGTGGCACGAAGGTCAGGAGGGAAGGAGGGAGTTACAGAGCTTGGGAGCAGAATAGCTGAATGCTCTGTATTCTATAGTGGTCAGGCGAACACGAGGAACATGTACTTGGAGGGTGGATGAGGAGCGTAGTAATTGGGTAGGAGTAGTAATGTGAAGCAGGTCAGATATGTAATGTGGAGCAAGGTTATGTAGAGCTTTATAGGTGAGGAGAAGAAGTTCGTAGTGAATTATTTGTTTAATGGGGAGCCAGTGGAGTTGTTGAAGGATGGGGATGATGTGGTGGGAGGTTGGGGTGTGTGTAATGATATGTGCTGCGGAATTTTGGAGGAGTTAAAGTTTGTGAAGAGATTTATTGGTGAGGCCGTACAGCAGTGAATTAAGTAGTCAATGCGGGATGTAATTTTTTGGTTGATAATTTTATTGAACATGTAAACATAAAGAAAACACATTACAAGTTTAAAATATAAATTGAAGTAAAAAAGAAAAACAAGAATAGAAAGAAAGAAAATAGTTTATATGTTCAAAATGGGTAGGGAGAAGTTAAAAACGTATCTCGTCCTAGATGACATCTTTTCAGGTGAGTTCCAAAACCATTCTGCAAATTAACACCTTTTACAGAAACACAGCTTTGCTTAATATTTGTTCTTGTTTAAAAAAATTGTAGACACTTGTACCCCTTATGTTATAAGGACTCTCTCTAATTTCAAACAGCTTCTGCTTACTGTGGCAGAGTAAATTGTTGTGTACTCTATACATTATTTGTGCCATTTTAAATTAAATTAAGTCATAGAATTTCATTGTATTTGATTTAATAAATAGAGAATGATTTGGTTCTGTATATTTTGATCGATTTATAATTCTTATGGCTCTTTTTTGCAGTTTGAAAACGGGATCGGTATTTGTTTTATATGCATTTCCACACAATAGGTCAGATATGGTAATAATAATGAACAATATATTGTGTATAATGATTTCTTATTTCAGGACATCCTTAGTTTTAGAGAGTATCGCTATAATTTTTCTCATTTTCCTTTTGACATTATCTGTGTGTGACTTCCAACTTTTCATCAATAACTACTCCAAGATACACTCTTTCTATTTCAATTGAATTTGCCATCATTTTTACCTGTTGTGTGGTTTGCCTAGTACCAATTAAGCTGTGAACAAGAATTGCAGTGGTGTGAGGGGTAAGAGATGGGCGGAGGCGAGAGATGTTCCGTAGATGGAAATAAGATGAGCGAGTAATGTTATTGATATGTGAGTGAAAGGCGAGTGTATCGTCAAGGATGACACCCAGACTCTTAACCTGAGGGGAGGGAGGAATGGGTGTATTGTTAATGAAGATAGAAAAACTGTTCAGCTTGGTGAGGGTGGATGGGGTGCCAACAAGTAGAATCTCAGTTTTGTAGCTGTTTAATTTGAGAGAGTTTGAAGAAAACCAGGCGTTGAGCTCTTGGAGGCAGAGGGCAAGGGCGACACGTGGAAGGACTGAAGAGGGTTTGGAAGAGAAGTAGAGCTGGGTGTCATTTGCGTAGCAGTGAAAGTGGATGTTATATTTGCGGAAGATGTACCCAAGTGGGAGAATGTAAAGGACCTTTTTTTGTGTGTGTGTGTATTAGTGTAATAGAAGCATTTTTGAGAGAGCGGGGAACAATACCGGTAAGTAGGGAAGAATGAATAATATTGGTGATGAAAGAGGCATCTGAGAACAGGCAGAATTTAACAAGTGTTGTGGGAAGTGGATCAAGATGGCAGGTTGGGGGTTTTGAGTTGACAATAAGCTCGGATATGGACGGAATGGGTGGAAAAGTTGGAAAACGGGATTGTGGGGGTAAGAAGTCGGGCGGTAAGATCAGCTGAAACTGGACATGGAGTCAAATGTTGATGAATATTACTGATTTTGGAAATGAAAAATGACATGATTGAATCACAGGTGTAGGTAGAGTGCATGTGTACAAAGGATTTATGATATTAGAGAGGAGAGAAAATACAGTTTTGGAACTGTTTTGATGTGTTTGAATCAGTCCAGAGTAGTAGGCAGATTTGGCAATATTGTCCTTGTAAACACTTAAGTGTTTTTTGTACATTTCTTTGTGAATAGGTAGTCCAGTTTTGTTGTAAAGACGTTCCAGTTGTCTTCCTTGAGCTTTGAGTTGGCGGAGAGCTGTTGTGAACCAGGGAGCAGAAGGGGTAAAGGAAACTGATCTGGTTTTCAGAGGTGCATGAGAATTCAGAAGTGAATGAAGATGCGTATTGTGGGAAACAAGGTCATCTGGAGAGCTGTTGGCAGTTGTTGGAGGAAGGCTGGTAATGTCGGTAGAGAAGGTGTCAATGTTGATGTCCTTGATGTTGCAGAATTAAAGGGTTTGGGGAACGGTGAGTTTGGACAAAGAGAGTTGAACATTGAAAGTGATAAGAAAATGGTCAGTGTAAGGAAGATATTGTGATATGCAATCAGAGGGAGTGATGACAGAGCAACAAAGTCCAGAATATTACCATTATTATATGTTGGGAAGTGGATTTGTTGTTGTAGACCAAAACTATCTAGACAGGATGTTAAGTCTTTTGAAAGTTGATCAGTGCTATTGTCCAAGTGGATGTTAAAATTGCCTAGGATGACTACGTTTTGGGCTAGTGATGAGAGGTGAGTGAGGAGGTGGGAGAAGTCATAATAAAATCCTTGTTTTATTTTGGTGGGCGATAAAGAGTTACTAGAGCGGTATTAGAATGACCAGGAAGTAATGAGGCACAATATTCAAATGAGGAGAATACGGACGGGGCCAGTAGTTAAGACAACTTTCCAGCTGGCACGGTGGAACAGAGCGACACCTCCACGCCATTGTGGTCGGTCGGCAAGGACATCTCTGATGAAATGCCCCTTGGTGGAAAGTGAGCAGATGTTGACGAGGGCAAATCGGACTGTGGCGGAGGTATTGCAGGTAGGAGGATTAGCCGCTTTGGCTAAGCTAGCTAGGTCACGGTGGTTGCTAGTCCGGCAAGGACGGCGGACGCGACAGTGAGTAGTAGACTACGTTGAGGTAATGCAAGGAGTCATTGAGAATTGACTTACGGGATGCCGAAAATGGATGGGGGAAGTGGAGCAGCAAAGAACGCGAAATGCTGGAGTTTCAAAAGCTCGACGACGGTGTACTGATGGAATGCAGCATATGAGTTGGTGAATGATAAACTGGCTGTAAGCCAGCAAATCATGGTCTTGACAGTCAGCATGGCTCCGTGTGAAGATAGACAGGTGGTAATCAGAGGCAGACCAGCGCGAGATAACAAGTAAAATCCAGGCGAGTCGAATCCAGTGATTGGAATGCAGAATTATGTGCAGATAGTAAGTCAATATTCATTTAAAGAAACCCTATTAATTTCAATACAGGGCGTCCTCGAGTTGCGTTCATACGCGACCTACGTCGTTTCGACTGTACGGCGCCCGTGCCTCGTCTGTAGCACCTTCTTTTTTGTTCATTTCCCACAGTAATCACGCCATTTCAAAGTTAAGTTGTTGTTAACTCCGTGTTTAAGTTTGAATTAGCCCCGCTCTGCCGTCCATTAGCAATGAATGTGGAAATAAATGCGGAAACACGAAATATTGGTTCCGGCTCTTCCGGGTCATGCAAATATGGAACTCTGCCGTAACTTGAGGACTCCCTGTAATATGCAAAAAATATGTTCTTAAACTATGTACGTTTTATTAATATAATCATAGATCTTGTAATAGCTAATTATATTACAAAGGTCACGCCGCCATCACGACCGTAGTTAGCCTGGTGGTAGATACAGCTCATGTTGTGTACCCAATGGGTAGACCACCGCTTACCTTCCACATCTGGGGCCTGCAGGTGGTCGTCGCAGAGTTCCGTGATTCAGGCTCCCGCAACTCGTCTCCCTCTGCTTTGCTCTTGCTAGCTTCTCCCGCTAGTTGTTTGTGTTAGTTGCTCTTACTCACCGCTCATGCTAGTTCCTGCTCTCCAGGTTGCTCGCTTTCTTGCTCGCTCCAAATGATAATTGGTAGTATTTGGTGGTATGTCTGAAGAATCGTAGTGTGTGTGCTTGAAAATCATTGCATTCTATTTGTCAACCACTAGATGAATTCTACCCACTGTACTTTTAAGAAAACAGTGCTGCAATTTGTCTGTGACATTGGTTTGTTTTTGTGTGCATGTGTATCCTTCAGTTTCCTCTTTCTTCTTATTTTTAGGCAATTCAAGCCCAAAAGAACTGTGATTACCATTGATTTTAATTCCATAAACCACACAACAATGCTGGACAACTCAACAAAGTGACCAAGCGAATTTCTGGTCTTGGGCAGCCAAGAAGATGGAACCCGTAACACAGTGTGGCTTTTTTGGTGCTTATTTTTTATTTTTTAAGACCTGCATCTTTAATGTTTTGTTTAGACTATATATGACTTACTCTCTTTTGCATACTGGTGAACCAGGAGAAATATAGACACATTTTTCATTGAAAATGAAATTGACAGGCACCTACAGGTCTGCAGTTTTTAAGTTTAATGATATTTTAAATTGTACATCTTTTTTCTTTTAAATGTGTTTATCTTTGTTTTAGTCCAAAGACGTTCCCAGACGAAGGCAAAGGACAAATTGTGGTTCAGGTCCTTGAAATGTCACTTTTTATCATGGAAGCTGACATTAAACTGTTACGTTTTATAACCATGAGCTGTGTCCAATTAATCATATTTTGAACTCTTGCTTTCCTGTCAGTATTGTGAAGACTGTTTGTCCATGGTGCAAAAACATGTCAATTATTTTTTTCTTATTTTTTTTTATTTATTTTTTATTTACAAGACTCAGAAGGATTTATTTTGCCTGAAATTTCCATTCCACTAAAATTACTTCCCATACCCTTTTGCTTTAGTACTGTTAAAAGTTTTAGGACAGAATGAGCTCTTGTATTTTCACTTATCCCTTAGAAGCTGTCGTTTACTATGCTCTTATGTATATAGTAACAATTACTATATTTACAGTAATTGCATTATTATAATTATTATTACTACTACTACTACTTAGAGATCATATTTTTTTAAATTAAAAATTAAAAAAGATGCTAAACACCAAAAATAGTCTGATTAACTAAACTTTGTTTAAGCTGCACTGTCATGATTTTACTGTTTTTTTGGGAGGGAATGCGGGCTGAGTGGTGATTAAATATCACTTGATTAATTGTATTTATGTAATATATGTTTCAGGGAGTCAAGTGCTATATTTAAAAATATTACTGGGTTATGGATTACTCGTTCTTGTTAAAACCTTTTCTACAACCTGCTGTGGCAATTGCACAACAGCTGGTATTGATTTGTGTGCATTAGTGCCTTTCTAAAGGTGTTGGCTGTTTTCTGCAGCCATTCAATAAAACAAAAACAAAAAATATTTGTCTAATGTCATTAAATTAATAGTCTTGGATGATCAATGTGCTTTGTTCAAGATTATAGGGCCACAAATTGTTGCTGTTAATATAATGTCAGAGCTGTTTACACTCTGAAGTGAACATTGTGTTATACAAGATGCCTTGCATCTTGTTCAGGTTTCTTGCATTGTTATAAAAAAATCACATAGGATCAATTAAAATTATTTTCACAAGATCTTAACTGAAAAGAAAATCTACTTTAGTTGTTGTGCTTTGTGTTTTTTTCTGGTCCCAAATATATCTGTTGGTGCATAAGGCATTGCATTATGGAGGAGAATTCTCATCAGTCACAAGTGGATATTCAAGTATGGAAAAGTACAAAAGTTTATTTGATAAATATAAATATGCAGGTCTGAAAAACAGGGTGAAAGGAAAAACAACCAAAAATATTTACATTGACTCTTACTGTGGGTTTTTTTCTCAACACAACTACCTTAGTAGAGGTTTAGCAATGATGTAAAGATCCCCTTTATTTCTATGACTTTAGGGTTAAAGAAATACATTTATCACAATATCACACTTTGACTTAATATACACACATTTAGGGGGAAAAGTCGCCAACTCAGACAAATTTGGTGCCAAAGTGTACATATTTGGGGTCAATGAGTCTAACATAATGGTTTTCAATTTAAAAAAACACAGTTTTTCCCTTTCCATGACAAGTGGAGTCAAATATGCAAATGTTTATTTAAAAAAAAAAACTTGACTGTTTATAGCCCATCAATCGTCTTACACTTGTTTCAGGTGGGTCATGGGTGCTGCAGCTTTAACAGGGAAACTTGGACATCCCTACTGTATGTCCAGCGACGTCTTTCATTTCATATTCTCTTCAACGTGTCCTGGGTGGTCCCTGTGGCCTCCTCCCTGTAGATCATTGCCTGCAAAACCTCCACAGAAGGTATTTTAACTACGGATGCACGATAAGTATTTTTTCCCCCCCACCAATACCGAATAACTTCCTGTTTCACCAAACTGACACCGATGACTTGTTGTTTTTGTATGCTGCAAATATACCAGTTGTTGCAGCTAAAAAGAAAGAAAGAAAATAAACATTGCAGTCCCGCTTCCTAGTAATGAAGCATGGTCGTAGGATAACATAAAGCTGCCAGCGACAATGCACAGCATGTTTTGCTACTTTCTCAACTCTGTCAAATGTTGAGCCGATAAGCAATCTGAGAATCTTACTGCCAATTAATAAAGTTGGTTGGGTTTAAGAGGTTTACTTACCTTAAAATAGACCCAGCCAAACCCTTCATATTATATCAACCCCACTACTTCCCACTGCATGGTAACCACATAACATTTTGTGCTCCAAAAACCAAAGGAATACCTGGTAGCCTACATAGTAACAGCAGCAATATTAATGGCGATAGAAATGAAAATGTTTGATTAAATGCCTGTCCTGAAATTATTAATTTATTTATTTATTTATTTATTAATTTTACCAGCAACAGTCCAAAAGCATGTCACACAGGGCCGCCCCAGGGCATAGGCAAACTAGGTGGTCGCCTAGGGCGCCATCTAGTGGAGGGGGTGCCAAATTTCAGGGCAAAAAAAATGATTTAAAATATTTTTCCACCTCAGGTTTTGTCAAATAATATATGTAAATGACCCTGCTATTATCTTTGTTTTTGCATTTTTGTATTGCAGAATTGCGTTGTTTTATTGTGCTATTATAATATAGTTGATACTTTTATTTTGAAGGATACAGGAAAAGGTCTCATCGGTAGGAACTGGCGTTAGTAACCGACGTACTTAGTAAGGCCGTCTTCCAAGTGCAGAGAAGACGTGTGCGCGCCACAGGAAATCAGAGAAAACTGAAGTTTACAACTAATTCAGTGAACGATTCTTCAGCACCTGGCTGAGAAGGGAACGAGGTTCGTATTGGAGCAATGTTTCATTGTTTAACTAATGTTGCTATATTTCATGTTCATTGTGTAATTTACTGCATAGTAAAACGTTATCGAGTGTGCTATTGGTTAAGATTCTGTTATATTGACTAAGAATCTGTATTTCTGTATGGTTTATTTTTGTTTTAAGGTATTTGTAAAGGCAACAGGCAAGGTTAAAATGTTTATTTACAATATAAATTGTACTCAAGAGATTGTCAAGGCTATAAAAGGTAATAATTTAAGGCAATTAATTTATAGTATATGGTAGGGTGACCAAATGCGTCCTCCTCTGGGAGGTGTTGTGGGTCTTCTGCCCAGATATTAGTTATAACTGTTTTGATTTAGTTATAACTGTTTAGATTTAGTCATAACTGTTTTAATTTCCTCAGTAGAGCTGGGTGAGTGTTTAAATGATGTTTGGGGGGAGGCTCCTCTATTTTCACAACAATGGGCCATTTGTCTGGGGTTGAAGCCAATGTGTTAATATGATTTCTTTGTAAGTCTTATCTTATGCTCGGTGACGTCAGGTCTGAGACCTACTATATTTCCACATCAAAAGGCCATCTGTCAATTTTATAAATTTTATAAATTCATGAAAATGTCCGGTTGTCATTGCGTGACTGATAGGAGGTGAAGTACACTGTGTAACTGCGACCGGTACCACAATTTCAAGGCCGGGGCAAATGTCCTCTTTTCTTCAAATGGGAATATGGTCACCCTAGTATATGGCTTAAATATGGTACAAGGATACACAAAACATACTGTTTGAGGTATTAATAGCAATTTTTGTTTATTTGTATTGTAGCTCTTACAGTGTGTTCACACAAAGGAAGGTTTAATAAAAGTTGTGAACCATCAGTTGGAGAGACCACCTTTTATTTCAACCGAGGATGCAAGAAAACGTTATAGAGCATATATATTTTATTAATTTTACATTATAACATTACATTATTTATATATGTTATATTATACCGCATATATATTTTATATAATAATTATTTTTTTATTACTTCTAGTCCAAATAAATATGAGATCATGACCTGGCACCCTGAATCTGACCAGCTGCTGCTGTTTACAGTGAAAGGTAGGGGGAGGGGCAGAGTGTAAGCGCTATTGATAGATGGATGACTCGCTTATGTTGTTGTCTATGCTTCAAAAAACTTTTCAATGAAAAGGTCCAAGCCCTCAGGTACTGCATTAAGAAAGCGGTGAAAGGAGGAGGAGGAAAAATGGGCCCAGGGTAGAGGCATGTATGTCAGTCAATCAGAATTGTCTATAAAAATAAACATCAGAATAGCGTTAATTTTCATAAATTTTTCAAAGTTTCCCATCAATTGTTAACAAAATGGGCGTCCGTCATTGACCTCATTATTTTTATTACTTTTTATATGTATCTTACACAAATATATTGTACATAGTTTGA
Organism: Leptonotus elevatus; assembly: GCF_054856555.1. Taxonomy (NCBI): domain Eukaryota; kingdom Metazoa; phylum Chordata; class Actinopteri; order Syngnathiformes; family Syngnathidae; genus Leptonotus; species Leptonotus elevatus. The sequence goes on from NC_141246.1 coordinate 25,431,607, forward strand.
AAACATTTTGTAGTTAATGTCAGCACAAATTGCACTAAACAGTATTGCACTGTACTTATGCTATTTATTTGTATTACTTGTAGTTGTCTGGGGGGCTAAAATCTACACTTTCGCCTAGGGCACCAAATCACCTCATATGTGATGTCACATATGAACTTTTTAGAAAAAGGTAAATAACTACTTGTTGCCTCACTAATATAGTGTTAATATAATAATGAAGAGCTGTGTCCCTATACACATAAATATATCCAATGTTCATTAACCGATGAATCTTCTTCGGTGGTCTGTTGTATGCAAGGCAAGCACAAGTTTGATGCATGTTGTCCACAAAAATGAAAGGAGCACGTTAAATCTCATTTTCAGGCTATAATACTTCTGTTTCCTCATCCCTGAGTAGGCGCTGGAAATTACAGATTCTTGCCTTGTCCGGTGTGCATGTTTAAAGAAAATCTATTGTAACAAATGTCTCACTGTTCTGAAGTCATCCAGCCGCTTCGTATTTACCTCCTACGTAATGCAGCATAGGCTTGGACTCTTAAAGGGTAGCTCAACAGGAAGCCAGACTCTTGGTGGGGTGTTACCTGCTGGACTGTTTGTTGGGTTGCGAATGGAAAGAGTTTTGGGCTTGATCTCTGGTCTCGCTGTGACCGACAGCAGCAGTGAAAACGACAATATAAATAATGTGTATACTACAAAAAGCTATGCTAAATAAGCCTAACCAAATGCTATGCTAATAAATCACTAACCTGAAAATAAAACGCTACTACTACAACTACAACTCGCTAAAGGTGTGTACGAGACTGAGCTAGTGATGTAGTAACTGACACTGACTTCTCATGTAATTAGAGGACAAACAGCCAAATTGAGTTTATCCCAGTGTTTAACGTTAAGATAACGCCAAACACACGGTTTTTGCCCTAAATTCAAGTTTACAACAAACGTCACACAAATGTCAAAATAATGACCAGGACCAGTTTATACAGTATTGTGGAAGAAAAAAAGTTGATTTAGTGTTGAGTACCTCTTGAAAGTGACAGAAACTTCAATTTGACCAACGTACCGGCGGCAGGCCCTCTTGGATGACCCAGGACATGCTGGAGAGACTATGACTCTTGGCTGGCCTGGGAACGCCTTGGGATCCCGCCGGAGGAGCTGGACGAAGTGGCTGGGGAGAAGGAAGTATGGGCTTCCCTGCTAAAGCTGCTGCCCCCATGATCCAACCCCAGATAAGATAAGAAAATGGATGGATGGAGATAATGATCAACCATATCAAATGCTTTAGTGAGATCAATAAATATAGCACCAGTAGGCATGTTACAATTAGAAGCTGACTGTATGTAATTAGTATATTTTAGAAGAGCAGTGGTAGTAGAACAATTTGCTTTAAAACCAGATTTATGAGGAGAAAGCAAGTTCTGTTCATTGAGGTATTTCGATAGTTGATAAAAAAAAAAAAGTTTTTCCAAAAATCTTTGCTACGCTATTAATAATCGAGACGGGTCTATAATTACTTACTTCTAATGAGTAACCCCCCTTTCACCCCCTAATGAATAGTGTATGCATTACTATAGCATATTTTGACTAAGAAACATAAAGTGAATCATGGATCATCCAACAAATGACACATAGTGGTACGGAAATTACTGCAGCGTCATCAAATTGTTCAAGTTGCTTGAGTACAATTGGTGCACAAACACGCACAATGCAAATTTAGCCTATGATGCCTCTGTGTCTTACTTATTCTGTGATTTGCATTGCCGTCAATGTACAGGTGCTCGTTAAAAAATTTGAATAACCTCAAAAAGTTGAATAATTTCCTTAATTCCATTCAAAAAGTCAAACTTTAATGGATTATACATTCAGGGCCCCCAACTCAAGTGATTTCAAGTATTCGTTTATTTTTACATTATTTGGGCTTTAAGCTAATAAAACCCATGAAAATAGGATGTAAAAAAATTGAATAATGTGAAGAAATCACCATGCACACTTCCCAGTCTTTTGCATGGAAAAAAAATGCCTGGATGGATGGTATTTTCAAAACGATATGTCAATCTTCAACAGTTGGTTGGATTCCCTTGCCTTAACAACTGCCTCGATGCGCCGTGGCATTGCCTGGGGGTCCTGGAAGCCCAGGCTTTCTTGATGCTTGCTGTCAGCTCTTTGTTTTTGGGTGTGGTGGCTCTCATTTTCCTATCGATAGTACTGTATTGTGGCCCTCATTTTCCTCTTGTAATACAAAAATTTAATTTTGAACCGCTACTGCCCCGTGTGGCCAAAAACTTAACTGCACACTCATTTTTCACGTACGCAATTAACACTGGATGTCACACTTGATGTCACATCCGCAGACAGAGGGTCGGAAGTTCAAACCTGAATCCAGTCTGAAAACTATTGACCAGAGGATTGCAGGAAGACCCACTGTGAACAGCTAAGGTGTTAATCTTCTAATTAGAAGATGTTTGAGTCATAAAATGGTCTTATAAAAAGGCTATTGTAAAGATATTTTGGGGCAAATTGCTACATAGGGCAGCTTTAATCTCAATTAAAATAATCATGATTATTATTTTTACATAATCGTAGTTTTCCAGAATCATCCAGCCCAGGGGTACCAGTAGTTCATTTTTGGACCAATTAACTTACCATATTTTTACGACCATAAGGCACAGTCTCAGTTACGGGTGTAACTGTAGGGACGAAAACTGGGCAAGGGGAGGGAGGAGCTGCCGCAGAACTCGCCACCAAGTTGACTCTTCCCCGTTCTCATCATGCCTGTCCTCAGCCAGGTCCGCCTTTCATGTATATAAGCAATGTGTTGACAGGAAATCCTTCCACACAGCTAGTCAGTTTTTGGACCTCGGTCCACACATTAGGCGTGCCTCACTATTAGGCGAACCGTCGTTTTTTGAGAAAATTTAAGACTTTAAAGTGCGCCTCATAGTCGTGAAAATACGGTAGTTTGAAAAGTATTAATTATTGAACTATGAACTGAACTAGTTCACATAGAAAATTAATATTTCCCAACAGTGCATACAGCATTTATTTTTTAGGGAAATCCTTTGGACACTACCTTTTAAGGTTATTAATTCAATTAATAACCCACAAAGCAACCCAGTTTTTTGTTATTCATTTCACCAACTTTTTAGGTTAACTGAATAAACTAATTGAATTGGGTCAAATTAAATTAATAAAGCACAAAGCAATCCATTTTGGGGGTTGTTTTGTGTGTGATTAATTTGACCCAGTTTTGGGGGTTAATTAAATAACCCAAAAAGTTGGTAAATTAAATAACCCAAAAAGTTGGTAAATTAAATAACCCAAAAAGCACATCATGTGAATTAAATATGAGTTAAATAATATTTGACCCCATTTGTGTAATTTTTTACCCAACTGTTTTTGTGTGGGCTCACCAGATGTTTTTATTGATGACATTACCATTCTATGACACTCACTCCTGCTTTCGCTCCTTTAACATCAGTGTATCTGGTAGTTTGTTCATGTTGTTTTTTGTTACATCACATGTGAGATTTCAGTCTTTGACGACCTTATTCTAGATCGGTGGTGGAACAGAATCTTTATATGTTTAGTGTTCTGTGTTGTGACTATCGGCGCATACAACACAGAGTACGACCAAAACTGTTAAATGTCAGATTTTTTATTTTCATTGATGGTGTCTGTAACAGATTAACATTCTTTTAAAGTCACAGTGTAATCTTTTTTTTTTTTTTCTTCTTCTTTTTTTCTTTTTTCTTTTAAGAGCTCAGTATTGTTCATTCGGAAATGTCATCATCATTGCTCTTTTTTTTATTTTTTATTTTTTATTTTTTATATATATATATATATATATATATATATATATATATATATATATATATATATATATATATATATATATATATACATATATACATATATATATATATACATATATATATATTTTTTTTTGTGTGTGTGGGTGAGTATGTGTATGTGCGTGCGTGCGTGCGTGTGTGTATTTGTTAGCTCACCAGAAAACCTATTAGAAAAAAATCTCATACCGTTCACCTAAATCGAACACCAGGAGACCCGAGGGGACCGAAGAAAACCAAGGAAGGTGAAATCCAGCACCGACCAGACACCCCCCACCAGAACTCCTCCCCAGCCCAAGAAACATCCAGACCCCAACAAATCCAAAAAACATAAAATCAGGGAGGCCTCAAGAGACCAAAGGAGAGACCGAGAAAAGGAAGGAAGGACAGACGAAGCCGCGTGAGATCCGCAGACACCAGCCTCCACCGATTCAATAACCTGAGGAGGAAACAGATTGTGTCTGAGTTTCGGTAGATGCTGGTGTGGTGGATCTGGCATGCATGAAAATCTCCACCAAAGAGGGGAGCCGTCGACCCCCGCCGGAACAGAGCAAGCGCAACACCTCAGGGCCCCCCAGGCCGCGGCAGCGCCAAAGGACGACCCCCGGGCCCCGCCAGGGCCACCGGCCGGAGAGCAAACCCAGGAGCAGGAGCGCCCCCCGCCCCAACACGGCCCGCGCCCCCGGCCCAACGCAGCAGGACGGGGCACTGCAGGCCCACCAGGCACCCCACCGGCCCCCAACCCCCCACGACCCCCCGCCCCCCATCCACCCCCGCCACCCACCCCAACCCAGCCCCAGCCGCCAGTCACAGTGTAATCTATAGCGCCATCCAGCAGTGAACTAATAATTCATTCAATTTAAAAACCCACTATGAATTTCAATAATTTGCACACATATATAATCCTAGGTCTAGTAATCACTAATTATATTACATGGCTGGAGTCTCACAAGAGGCTGAAATGTTTCGCCGCTATCTTCATGCTACGGATGCCCAGAGGGCAGCTTCGCGAACGTAGTTAGCACTGGTGGTGCTACCGCTAGCCGCTCTTGTTATCTGCTCCGGCTAAATCTGACAACTTCACGACTCTAGCGGGATTCTGAAGTATTCGGTTTAGGTGAACGGTATGGGATTTTTAATAGGTTTTAGGTGAATTAATGAGCACACACTCATACGCACGCACATATGCCCCCCCCCCCCCGCACACGCACATACTCACGCACATACAAAAAAAAGAAAATGGAAAAAAAGAGAGAGAGAGCAATGATGATGACATGTCGAATCGGTAAGATTACCGAATGAACAATACTGAGCTCTCTCAGAATATATTATATATATATATACATATATATATATGAATAGAAAAGAAAAGAAATGCATGGTAGTGTTTGTGCTTCGAAATGCATGCGTTTCGACTGCAATCTATTATATAGTGACATCTAGTGGTGACTTATTACACACTTTAAGATTTGAAAAAGCTTATGGCTACTAGCTCTAAAGGATTCTGAAGACATACTGACCCTGCAAAATAAATCTTATTATCTGGTAACTTAATAATATATTCAGTCTAACTTCACACTGTTAGAAAACAGTCAAAAGTTTTCTTGCGTGTTGAAATAAAACTCAAAGTTGAGATCTAGTGAAGAGGCTTACTTGCAAGCAATGTTCCCTCTAATTTTTCATGTATCTGGGCATACACACAAGCTCCCTGAGCAAACTGAGGACTACTGTGAGCAACATCAGATATGCACGCTTTATTATAATGTACCAATCCCCTGTCCCATCTTGAGTCTTCATACAGTTTCGACAGCTTTTAAATGACTTTTATACTGAACGTGACGCTTGAGATAGTCCAGCTTCCATTCAATCCACATTTTTCCCTCTGAAAACTCACTTGCTACTTTGGCATCGCTGCATCTTTTGCAGAGTAGACCTTTCTCACTTGAAAAAGAAAAAATCTCACCCAATTTCACCGCTTTTTCTTCAATTTGCACATACTCCGACAACCATTCCATCTTAAAAGAACTGCATTTCTTTTTTACTGTGGCTTGGTGAGTGGATGTGTCGCTGCCTGTTCGTTTCGCCATGATGCGGGGTTTGTATTAGCATCTATTAACCTGCTAGCTAACCTGCACGGCGCATATAGGCAGGGCCCAGACGCAAGCACCGTCAATGCCATGATTGGCTTCGTACCGTAAGTGAACCGTATCGTATCATTGGCTGGACACCTGTCACTCACTGAGTGAGAAACAAAAAAACAATATTATTGGGCGAATTAATTAGATTAGATTAAGTCTAATATTAGATATTAATTAATACGTTATGTTGATGTTGTTTATGCGCTGGATAGATTTTCTTGTGCGCTGAGAATGTGCGCGATTGCGCACGCGCGCAGCTTAGAGGGAACATTGCTTGCAAGTATTTTATTTAGAAATTTCTAAAGCCCTTGCTGAATCAGAAGTAGTCCCCAAATGTCCCTCCCTCTGGGCTCATCCCTACTTATACAAAAGCAGTGTTTACAAAAAATAGTCTCCCCCTCCTGTCCTTGTGGGAAGAGCGAAATACAAAACAGATAATAAATCTTCAGCTCGTATCTTAGTCCACTACAGATGTGGGTAAATAATTGGTCCCGGCACCTCCTGGACCAGATAATTTATGGACAGAACTCTGCGTGAACTTCCAAACATTACTCATTTAGATAACTCAGAAACTTTACTTAGACATCTCTTTCCCAGAGAAGAGAACAATGGACTTTAGATTGAATAACATTTGAATTAACTGTTGTCTTGTTATTACACAGGTCTAACTAAAATCAAAACAGTTAAAATATAAATCGAAACAGTAAAACAATGTTAATAATGTTAACAACACCAACTGAAGCAACTTAAGACTTCAGTGCTTTCTGTCTTGTAGCAGTAGCCTTTAATGGAGCTACCGCACACTGACTGGTCAGTTAGGTTATGTCAACCAGGATATTTATTCAGTGTCGATGTGATCTCATTAGATAATGCAAAACTCACACACAAATGTTTTGACTGCACCAAAAACTGCAGTATCCTAGAGGGGAAAAAGGACCTTACAACAGGATGGTTAATTTTAAAGGTTAATGTGTGCTAATTTTGGTTCATATTGTTTATGTATTTTTAAGTTAGATATATTCTGTGCAGGTAACTATGTACACACTACACATTGTGATCCAAGTGTCCACAAAGAAGTGAGATGTATACGAGATGGGGCCGGCTACACGCAAGGTCAAGAGGGGGCAACGCTCCCTCAAATAAAAGTCTTGCCCCCTCAAATCAGAAGTTGAGAAATCACATTTTTAATATACACGCAGCAATGATTTTTGGTATGGGCAATGTGGGCGACCGCTTAGGGTGCAGTCAATGTGAGGGCACACAGGCGACCTAAAATACAAACAAAACAACAACAAAAACACTAGTTTTCTACTACCGCACATTTCCGTGTTGAGATGTGGAGTAGGTGCGACCATTGCACCCTCATGGTAATGTCAACTTGCTGCGGAGGCAAGTGGGAGGGGGAAGCGGGGGTCAATTTGCAACTGCAGAGTGGGAGGGGCGAGGGATAGACAAACTTGTTTACGTCACGTGACTCCAGTTGATTGTGAACGGTGAATGGACGGTGTTAGCAGGCTATGATGTCGATTTAAATGAAGATGATGGATCAAAAGTACAACTGAAAGGAAGCCATCGGGTGCCCAGTTTAGAAAAAGTAAAGTAGAAGAGAAACAGAAAAGGTAGGCCAATTTCTTTAAATGCATTATGAGAATGACAGTCTGAGTGATGGGATTTTCGGCTCTTTTCGGTGATCTGGTTAATTTAGATCGGCTCAGTGAAAAGAGTCTCTTTTTGTCTCTCAAACAGCTCTTTTAACTTAAGCTTTTCTTTTAAATATTTACAACAAATTTAGCATGCATTTTAATGAATGACTTGGTGAACTAAGTATTGCACTCTACTGACTGCAAGTAGCAACTATTATCAAGCAAAGGAAATGATTTTTGTTTATTTTATTGAAAGTTTAAAAGGCTACAAACAATAAATAAGCAACAATATTAAGACTTTAAACAACAACAATCAAAATAACAATCAAATAACACAAATAGTGAGTACAAGAGCGAACAAAACAGTGCTCACTGATTGCGTATCGCTGTCGGTCAGAATGTCTGACATGGAAGAGTTTGTGAGAGTTTTTGCAAAGGGAAATAGGAGACTGTTGTAGGGTGGAGTGGAGAGGAGTGAGAGAAATGAAAAAGGAGTGGCGAGAAAGGATATTTTTGAACTGTTAAACTTTAAAAAAGAAAAAGAAAAGAAAAAAAGCTGAACAAATGAAAGACACGTTTGTATCTGTTGTGTCAAATTAGTTTGAGAAGTATTTTTTGTTATTATTCATAAGACTACCTTTCAGTTTTGTAAATATTTATTATAGTCATAGTTAAAAATCAAGTCTTACTTGAGGTTGAAATTTGCTTGAGAATTAGGCCATTCAGTTAAGATATATGCATTGTTGGTTGATAAAATCCGGATGAAGGATATTTTATTTTTAAGTTTTCCCCTTGAGGGATTCTCACCTTTTTGTGGTCAGGAGGTTTGTGTGCCTCAGTGACCATCAGTGTACCAGCAGGAGCTTAGTCTTCAGGTGGGATACCCAAGTTGGACAGGTCTGAAGGTAAAGGCCTGACTAAGTGCAATCTACTTCTCTACGTAGGGGCTGGACACATAGCTCACATCCAAATTCAATAAAAAAAAAAAAAGTGTTAAGCACAGGGAGAAAAATGTTCTGGCACATGTTTACATATGATGCCCCGTTCACATTTCTGACTGCCCCCTCAGATAAGTCTGCTTACAACCGGCCCTGATACGAGAATAACAATTACAGAGATTTATCCATGAAAGTGACAATTACAATGATGGATTGTGTCAGTCATCTGTTCGCGTAAATCAATGAATGAATAAAACTATACAATGAGTATACTGTGGGGGTGGAAAGTATTCAGACCGGACTGGAAAGGTTATGAGCTGTGCCTGGTTTACTCCATGCATGCCGCTTAGAATTAAAGACAAAACCATCCATCCATTTTCCTAACCACTTATTCCCTACAAGGGTTGCAGGGGTGCTGGAGCTTTGGGCATTAGTAGTAGTAGTAGTGCACTCTGAACTGGTCGCCAGCCATTCCAGGGCACACGCAAACAACCATTCACACTCACACCAAGAGACAATTTGAGAGTATTCAATTAATCTGCCATGCATGTCTTTGGAATGTGGGGGCAAACCGGAGTACCTGGAGAAACCCCACGCAGGCATTGGGAGAACATGCAAACTCCACCCAGGAAGGCCGAAGCCCGGCCTCGGTCTCACGTCCTCAGTACTGGGAGGCGGACGTGCTAACCAGTCATCCACTCCCTCATCAGACCAGATAATTTTATAAACTGCGGGCTTTCATATGTCTTGACTGAGAGGCTTCTGTCAGGCCACTCTGCCATAAAGCCCAGACTGGTAGAGGGCTGCAGTGATATGATATACTTTGTTAAATGTTCTCCCATCTCCCTGCTGCATCTCTGGAACTCAGCCACAGTGCTCTTTGGGTTTTTTGCGACCTCTTTTACCAAGGTTCTTCAAAGCTATGGTCAAAGCTATGACCTAAGTAAGAGACATCGGGAAATTTGGTATGAGGGACAGTACTGTAGGGTTAAGAGCAAACACTGTGTGATATGGACAAAATGTAGTGGCCCGATATGTGCGTGGTGTTTGTGCACCTACTGCTTTTATTTTGGAAAACACAGTTCCTGTGGCTTTCTTGTTTGCTGGTAGCTTTACCGTTTCAGGCTGGGTCTGATGGTTCCAGGACTGCACTTGCCACCTGCAGCTGATCAGCAATTAACCTGGCTATAAGATCTCTGCTGATCTGCATGCAGGTGCCAGATGATTCCTACTGCTTGAGTGGTGTTTCGGCCTGTTTTTGGGGTAGTTTTTCTACTGTAACCTTCTGCTGTATCACATTTTTTTGTATTGCATGGCGAGTGCTTCCCTGCCCAGCCTTGCTTGATGCTTCCTCAACAGACTTCTTGTTTTCCTCCACCACTGGTTCATTGGACCCTTCCCTGGTGAGGTGTTTCGGGCATGTCCCACCGGGAGCAGGCCTCAGGGATGACCCAGGACAGACTGGTGTGACTATGTCTCTTGCTGGCCTGGGAGCGTTTTGACTTTCCTTCGGAGGAGCTGGATGAAGTGGCTGGGGAGAGGGAAGGCTGGGCTTCTATGCAGAAGCTGCTGCCCCCGCGACCCGACCTCGGATAAGCAGTGGTTATAGCAGTTGGTGTCAACACAGCTCTAACAGCACTCTCAAACGGGCTGTTTCAGCAGATCGGTTTTATACGTCACTAACCCCACCTTTTTCTGTTTCATACGTCACTAGCTCAGCTCCACACTCAAACTCCATCCTCACAACTTTGAACCCCTCCCCCAACCTTTATTATACTCGCGCATTGATATCAGTATCGGCAATACTGTCTCTGTATTTACTTTTTCCAGTATCGCACACCACTAGTTAATGGATGGATGGATTAATTAGATGTTTTATTTACTCCACCCCACAGGAAGTTGAATTAAATTAGAATTATTTTTGACAAATAGGCCACAGTTTGTGCAGGGAAGGAACAACTGGTCAGACACCATCACTTTAAATACAGGCTCTCCAGTCTCTACAAGTATGTGTGCTGAGACCCCTTCTCTACATCCTGATGACCCATGACTGTTGTGAAAAATTTGGCAATAAGTACATCATAAAATATGCACGACACAACAGTGGTGGGGCTCATTCGGAACGAGGATGACATGACACAAGTTACAGAGAAGAGGTGGGATTGTTCATTGACTGGTGTAGCAAAAATAGCCTGATCCTGAAAGTGAAGAAAAAATAGGAGATGGTGATAGACTTAAGGAGAAAACGCCCCCTCACGCATACATTAACATGAAAGACAGTGCTGTTGAAATAGTGAAAATTGAAAACATCTAAATTCTTGGGAGTTCATGTCTCCGACAACCTGACCTGGCCTCGACACATATCATCACTGGTCACAAATGCCAACCAATGCCTGCATTTCCTCCGTTGGTAGAGAGCCCACCTGAGCCCAGCAGTCCTCACCTCCTTTTACAGAGGAACAATCGAGACTGTGCTGTCCAGCAGAATCTCCTTATGGTCTGTGAGCAGCAGCCTCATGGACAGAAAGACGCTGGGGAGAGTTGTAAGGGCAGCACAAAAGATAATTAGAGCCACACTTCCAACTTTGGGTGAAACGGCAGTTACGTAGTTACCTGTTTTAAAATGACCAAATACAATATTGTGTCTTATTTCAATGTCTTATTTCAATTTATTGATAACTTGTTTGTATCAAGCCCTATTTTTACTTTCTTAAATTTGGAGTCAATTGAGTACAAAATAGGCTGCGATGTCTATAAATAACACAAACTTCAAAAAGTGAGACACCGCATAAGTCATTGATATACAATATAAAGATTTTGGCCCCAACACTGACCCCTGGGGGACACCACATACCATGTCCATACACTTTTATTTAAATTCCCCCAACTCCACAAACTGTTGTCTTTCTTCTAAATGGCTTCAGATTCAATTCAAGGCTGTATCCCTAATACCATAACACTCCCATTTACTAATCAATATATTATGGTTTATAGTATCAAATGCTTTTTATAGATAAAACAACAATCCTATTGTAAGTTTCTTTTTATCTATGGTATTAGAAATTTATTTGGTAAGTTGACCGTTTTGCTCTAAACCTATATGGACTATTAAGAGAGTATTTCATGTTTTTCCACAAATTGATCTCATCTGTTATTGAAAAGTTGTTTAAGAATTTTGGAGAATTGTGGTAGAAGGTAGACAGACCTGTAATTTGTGAACTTGTATTTGTCCCCAGCTTTATAGAGCGAAATTATTTTTGAAGTTTTCATTTACCCCAGAAATTTGAAACGATAAGTTAGCGATCTACGTAAGTGGTTAGAAATTCCTATAATTACATTTTTTTCACTGTTTTTATATCAATTTGATCACAATCAGTAGATGTACATATTTGCAATTATTAACAATATTAATTACTTCTTTTTCTTCAACAGGTCTAAGAAACATTCAACTTAAATTTCTTTCAGGATTTTTTAAAAATTATTTTTGGGCTAGATTTGGTCCCACATTTACAGAAAAGCTGTTGAACCTATCCATATTGTTAATATGTATGCCATTTTCTATAAAATAGGGTGGATAGTTATTCTGTCTGGTGTCATTCCTAATTGCATCATTTAATATATTCCAAATAACTTTAATGTTTATATTATTTACTAAAAGTTAGGTATAAAATTCTCTTTTACATATTCACATATACTTGCCAATTTTTTATTTATTTATAATTCTTATATTTGCTTCCTGCTTCTGTAGTTCTGTATTTGAGAAATGCCCTATATAAAGATTTAAAAAATATATTTTTTCAGGCATGTGTTAGCCCCTTTGTTATCCTTTGATTATCATTGTTTAACTGGATATTTAGCATTTGAATTCAATGCAATTCAGAGAAACTAATTCTCATCACATAAGTGAGAATGAGACAAAATATCCAACATGTTTGGGCAGCCATTTTAAAGACTTAGATTAAGCAAGATATTCTGAGAAATTAAGTGCTGCTCATTTGACACCATCTGAACTAAATATGTTTATCTTGGTCTCATCAGACCACTGGACATGGTTCCAGTAATCCATGTCCGTCCTTAGTATGGTTGTTTTAACAAACTGTGCATCATGAAGAAGCTTCCTTCTGGGAAATACAGTAATGCAGACCCATTTGATGCAGTGTTTGGTAAATTGCCTGAGCAATATAAAACATGTTAATTAAAAAGCACCACATTGTCCCTAAAAGATGGTGGCCCACCGGGTATCTGCCCTATGCTAGTCCAGCACTGGGTTGGGTTGGAGCATTTTCATACAAGACCATCATCAGTATTACAAATTAAGATGAGCTAAAACAACACAAAACAGCAACAGAGAAACAAGTAGGAGTTTCAAAGATTTTATTGTTTACTGTAGAAACACTGTACATAAATTACTTTCTCTGAGACTAGTATTGTTGTACAGTTAAGTGGAATTCCTGAACCTTCAACATAAAGATGGTGATAACACATCAACTTGTCTCAATTGTCTGTCGACAAAACAATAGCGGCATGTGATGTAAATGTATACTATGTTATATGTATACCGTACTGTCCTTAAACAATATTTAGATTGCTTTCCCACCCTTGAAAACAAACACACACAAGGAAAACTCTTTAAGAGTACAAAGACCCACAGTCAATGGAAAAACATACACACCGATTCTTGATTTATTACTGTTACTCAAAGTCACTGATGGCAATACACTTTCCTCTTCAAGGGAGACAAGCAAAAATGTTGAGAGAAGCAACAATAGTTACTACTCACAGCAACACTACCCCCAAAAGCCAAGACAACATGTTTCTATTGCAAGCAATACTACCAACTTTGACCGATAAAAGCACAAATTCTATGCATTATAAGACTGAGTCACATTTTGCAGAATTGTTGGACTCTTGGACTTAGAAGGGGACCAGTGTTAAACAGAACCACTGAGACAACTGTGCCCACACAGTCCATCCAAAGAGAACCACACTATCCTATCTTCGTAATGGAGCAGTTGAAGTAGAGGGGATGCAAAATAATTCATGCGAACTGATCAAACAGATTGTAAATGTCACTAATAATTAAAAAATAAAATGTCAGATTTATTTAGGTTACATACGGAAGAGGGTTAGGGCCGGTGAAGAGAGAAAAAAAGGTTGGCAGGATTCTGATTTTATTTTCACAATTCTGACTTTAAAGTCAGAATTCTGAAATTAAAGTCAGAATTGTGAGAATAAAGTCAGAATCCTGCCATCCTTTTTTTTTTCTCTCTTCGCTGGCCCTAATCCTCTTCCGTAGGTTAAGGTCATAGTTCCTGTGGTGGTGGTTGTAGTTACAGCAATAGTGGTATCTGTAAGAGTATGTAAACACTTTTTTTCTTCATTTTTAATTCATTTAATCCCCTTTTTTTTTCCTAAGCAAATGCAATACAATGTTTCGATACAATACAAAACAAAAATATTAAAACAGATATATCCTTTACTTTCCTTCGTACAAATCAGTCATTTTATGTGCTTTTTCTCTCTGAGAGAGTCCACAGCAGTTCTGTTTGAGTGCTCCAGTCACGAAAAACAAAAGATCCTTGGGGATCAAAAAGCAACGGTGAAAGTTACATCTGGCTCCATGGTTAAATGACACTGAGACCATCCGTGAGGGATCCACAGACCATTTGTTTTGTTCACTGCTCAGACACTTTCGAACTGTTGAAATGCTTGGCGACTCATTTAGCCGTGATAGCTGTTGAAATCCTCTTTTGGCTAGCCTAAACCAGTTTTGACTTCCGCTGCATGACACAGTATTCAGGTTAGCCCAACACTTCTAAGATGGGGCATGCATGCATAATGCTGTTTGTTCAAAAGCATTTCGAAGGAACAAAAAAGAAAGAACAAAAGAAAAGGCATTGGTCGATAGACTGAAGGTTTTCTTGTTTAAAAAATAAAAAGCAATCAGATTGCTATCAGTTGTATTGACCTGATTGTTTCATCATCATTGTTGTATTGTCCTCAGAGAAAAATATATTTGCAAACATGTTCAAGTTCAACGTATACATTTGACTCTGAAGACAGTTCAGTCTGTGACATCCATCTACTGTTAAACTTTCTTTTCATCTTTTTGAAGTCTCCGACTGTCCTGGCTGATGCATTGTTACCTCCTCCCTATCTCACTCTGACGTAAAAACTGGATGTTGTTGGCACTGTCAGCTAGCTCCGGGTACTGCTCTATGGACAAGACGTAATAACCGTCGTAACCCAAAACCTTCCCGCTGCTCAGGAGCTGCCTTTTCTCTCCCTCTGTCCACAGTCGAACGCCCTCCTCGCCATCTCTCACACGCTGCTGTTCACGGGTCCAGGCACTCGTGAAGGCCCTCTGCCTGGCGTGCTCCAACACCCGCGCCTTCTCCTCGTCCAGCGTTGTCCCATAACGCACGTGGAGTGCCAGAGCACCATATTGCAGCTCCACATCAGCGAAGCGCCGCGTTCGGCCATTCATCACTGTTGTCGACTGCGACACTGTCACATTCACGCCATTTTCCAGCGATTTGCGTCCTGAGGTGAGCCGCAGTGCGCTGAGATCATTCTCGGGCAGGCTCGTCTTGATGAAGTAGTGGGTGTCCCGTCCTTCCACTGTAAAATGCAAATCCTCCAGGTAAAATGCATTGTTTAAGACTGCGGCCACTTTGATGCAGTCCTCGTTGGCAATGTTGAGAGCGCTGGTCACCACGCGGCCTTGGATAACAGCAAGCATCACTCCTTTGCCAACTAGAGACTTGATTGTCGCAAACCAGAGCCACGGTTTAGTGTGGTCCGTATGGCGTCGGCTTAGCTGGATTTCTGGCATCCGCTCGAAAGACAGGAACGCCCGAGATTGACGATTTACCTCCTGCTGGACACCTGAAATTGACTGTCAAAGATGAGACATACAGCACAAAGTTACATTTGGCCTTATTTGAAATACTTATTCACATTCATAAAAACACACCGTAGCTTCATCGAGGTGGGTGAATAAATGACTAAATAAATGAATAAAAGTGCAAATAAAAACACATGTAAAAAAACTATAGTTCAAAAATTGAATCCCAAAAAATTAATATAAATGGAAATTAAAACAAAATATATATATTTTGGAGCCCAACCCAAGACACGCTTAGGACCGCCCACTCATTTGAATGACATTTCGACCTGACAAAGCGTATATAAACGTGAGAGCAGAGCATTTTTCTTTAATGACTGATATTTAATTCTATTTATATATTTAATTGTGTATTTATTTTTTATATTTTATTTTTGTGTATTTTTATGTGTATATATATATATATATATATATATATATATATATATATATATAGAGATATATATATATATATACATATATATATATATATAGATATATATATATACATATATATATATATATATATATATATATATATAGATATGTGTGTGTGTGTGTTTTTTATTTCCATTTATATATATATTTTTGAATTATATTTTTTATATCAGTTTTTATTATTACTTTTATTTATTTATTTAGTCTTTTTTTTGTTGTTGTCAGTTTTGGTCCTCCATAGAAGCAAATTATTTATTTGACAATAAGGAAAAGTTAAGGATATTTAATCTTTTGGTTGAAAAGCAGAATGAACCTAAAATGCACTCTGACCTTTAAAGGTGAACTTAATTTGGCCTTCTCTAAAGTCCAACTGCTTATTGTGTCAGTACTTTTTGCTCAGTGAGGTGAAATTGCAAAATTCACAGATACTTGATCCATTAGAATTTACTTGCATGCCTTTCTGTGATTCTGATTCTGAGTCTCTATCTCTTGTGCAACCCGTAGACATTCTGACAATCTAAACTCAGTGGTTAATTCCCTTTGAGAACATCCTGTTTGAAGAACAACAAAATTATGTTGCTCAGTTAGGTGTTTTTTTGGTCTCATTATATAAAAAAATGAAGCGAAAAATGTGCTTGCTTGAATGCCAATTTAAATTGAACCAGGAAATGTATTGATTCATATAAATTTGCGGAAAGTAGTGAAATATTGAATAGTTTGACATGTGCCTTCAAAAGTTTAAACTAATTCACATGTAAAGGTTCACGAGCATATTATAGTCATCCCTAAATTTCACCCAAATACATCATGATAATGTGTATGATATAGTATTTAGGCTCAAATCACTTTCGATATGTAACACTTTTTACTTGCCAAGATATGTCAGATTCTGGTAAGCGTTAGGAGAATATGTGCATTACTGTGTCTTCAAAGCAGAACAAAATAATAATAACAAAATAAAACAGTCAGTATTCAGCTTCCCTTTTTTCTTGTGGTCAAACACTCTTTCCCTGATAAGAATTCAATCTGTGATAATCTTTTCTTTGCCATTGATTTTTCTTATATGCAATTTAGCTCACTTTTAAAAGTAAATTAAGTAATTAAGTCTCTCCCTCTCGCCCCCCCCTCCCTCTCTCTCTCCCTCCCTCTCTCTCTCTCTCTCTCTCTCATAAGTTGTAAAGGGTTGTGATACAGACTGTGCATCAGGAATATTTCCTGTTAACAAAAAGTCTCTGTGAAAGTGAGCGTGAAATGTTGTGAGGGGAAGAATGATTGGCTTTCCCGATGCCACTTCTCGCCTCATTTCCTCTTTCATTATGGCCACTCCACCTTTAGTTTATTTTCCCAGGTTAAAGTGTCTCTTGATTTCCTCATGTATTTGCACTCTCTTGGTTTTAGATGTTTCCTACATTTCTTTGTGTTAGGTCTCAATTTTATGTTGATTTTGTCTAGTACCTGCCTGGTTTTGCCACTGTGAAAATTACTGTACTGTACTTAAATAGTCTATTTATTTGAAATTATATTAGAGATAAAGAATTCAGTTTGTCTTAACTGGACACATGTTTTTGAAATGCGAAACAAACAACTGTTTCATCCAATCTGTCACCTTCCTGAATTGCACAATTTATTCAATCTGCGCACCTCATTTTTTATATACATGTTATGTTCCAAGCCCCACAGCAATAGGTGAATTTCCGTGAAGCATTTACGCCTCAATTAAGTCATTACAAAAACCCCGCTCCCTCCCGCCACGCCCCCACACACACTTAATGAATTTTACTTTTAAAATGCAAAATGAAGACTAAATACAGAGCTGCTGATTATAGGCTGCATTCAGAAATCAATGTGAGCGGAGCAGGTTCTGCACCCCAGCAGCAGCTAATGACTTAAAGTTTCTCTTTTTATCTTAATAAAATGGCTTACCTTAACCAGAATCCTGTGACATATTGTAGTCATTCCTGGTGGATTTATGTGCCTAGTAA
Organism: Leptonotus elevatus; assembly: GCF_054856555.1. Classification (NCBI taxonomy): domain Eukaryota; kingdom Metazoa; phylum Chordata; class Actinopteri; order Syngnathiformes; family Syngnathidae; genus Leptonotus; species Leptonotus elevatus. The sequence continues at coordinate 25,449,477 of NC_141246.1, forward strand.
ATTGTTAGTTGCCATGGCTACAATTGCTTCTTCATCTTCTTTGCCCTCTTTCTTTTAAAGAAGACAAAGAAGCACTTGCGTTGGAAGTATGGAAGTAGTCATGAAAACTAACTTTCAGTTTGCACCACAACAATTTACAAAGTACAAGGTGCATGAATCCACCAGGATTGTACCTTTATATATAAATACTGGTGAAGGTAAGCCATTTTAAGGTTAAAATAAAAAACTTTAGCGCGTAGTTATTAGCCGACGTTTTGTTGTCCTTATGCTGTCATAGTGTAGAGCAGTTTAGTTTCCTTGTACTGCACTTGGCTCCATTTTTTGGGGGCATAACCAAACGGCACATTTGAACAATGTTCTGAGTTTTCAAAAGGTCTGAGTGAAGCAGCACGCTGAGAGAGTATTTCTGAACACACCCATGATGAGGGAATGGGGATTTTAAGGGCGACAATCTGTGTGTTAATGCTCTCGGTTTTTATAAATTTCCCTTAAAAACAAACAAAAACAAAGAAAACGTTTTTCTTGACTGGTTCAACTTAGAAGGAAGAAAAATAGTGAAATAAAACAATATATGAAGTTATGTTCACAAATGAAAACCTGCGATAGAGTGAAGCGGCAATAACCGAACTGCGAAGTAGCAACGGAACACAGGCAGGATGTTTATTTTTGGGTAAGAGAATAGTTGTTGTTCTGAGGGTGTGTGAATGTTACTCACAGGCAGGTCATCCCACAGCTGGCTTTTTTTCATCTCCAACGATGGCTGCGTCAAATCAAATTTTGGAATAGGGAATCCTGGAATTGCGTTGTGCAGGTGGAATCCAAACGTGACCAACCAGATGTTGACATCTCAAGAGACAGAGAAGAAAACATTAAAACCTTCTTCTGTTTACAGTACAACTGAAAGAGCCCAGGATATACATGAAATAGTTTACATTGTTAATTATGCTGTTCTTGTAATATTTCGACAAGAAGCTCATACTTTTTCCCACTTGGCCCAAAACACTGCAATATTACATGAGACCGATCACAACCTCAGGATGCTTTCATTCATACAGCTTGCTGTCTGTACTTCCAATCAATTGAGGGGTTTCTTAACATGGTGCATTTCCCCATGGTCCCAAAAATTATATGAAATGTTTTTTTTCTGTTGGCAGCGGGCAACAGAATGGAAAAAGGAAGAGGCTTGTTTTTATGTAATGACTGAAACAGCAACTATTCATCTACAAATTGGATTGCAAAAAATATTTGTCAATAATGAACAGCCAAAAAGGAATTTGCAAACAATAATCATTTTAGAAATTAATTCAACCTGTAAAACTCACAAACATATTTAACTCATTCAAATCTAAAAATGTATAAATACGTTTTTAACACTTTGTCCTTCACTCCCTAAAACATATTTATATGTTTTTTTCATGTTATTTATTTATTTTTATGCTAGAGCATACATACGGTTTTGATACAGCCTCTGACGTGAAGAGGTCGCTTAAACTAATGGTAGTTATTACAAAAACGGCCAGCAGGTGGCAGCAGAGTATAAGAGCTCAGCATGTTACAACAAGCTCCTTTTGTCAGTGTTTTCAACAGGGTTGTGAACAATGATGAAACTTAGCTATATTCTAATACTAATTGCTGCAAAACAGAAACAGATAAAAATTACTACTACTATTATTAGTACTTTTTTCCTGATGAAGGAAGAGACTCTAATCTTTCGTTTGGTATGTTCCATGTTTTTATAGTAATATAACCCAATATTCTGTGGACCTTGCAAAATAAGTCAAAATTCAGTATAACAGCCGGGAGCAAAGGGGGTTCCTTCTGTGAAAAAGGCTGGGAGCGAATAAGTTCATAATTAGGATGGTTTCACTTTCCACTTTTTTTGAGTCCCCCTCCCCCATTCTCACCTTCAGGTACAATATTCAAGGTCTGTTAAAGTTCCTGTTTTGTGTATAAGTGAAAAATTAGCTCTCTGGTATGAGCAGTTATTATTGCTAAACTATTGTTTCGTTATTAGTTTGAGGAGTTCTTATCAACAGTAAATTAAAACTATACTAATAATTTGCAGTTCATAAAAAAGCTAAACCAACACAAGCATTCTATCGTTAGAAATCCACAGCATATAGGAACGTTCCCCTATATTTAAGTTATTTCGACAAGTAGTAAGAGCAGTACAGTAATTAGATTTTTTCCCCAAGTTTGTATAGTGGTTAAATATTTTTCGCACAAATGTGTCCTAAATCACTACAACTGGATGGAAGATAAAGACGCTTAATGCATTCGTGTAAGTAAGCCCTTGCAGCACATAACCCAATTATGTAAAAGTTACATAATCACAGCCTGAGAAACCCACTAAACGTTCACTGTGCGTTTCTACAAAACTGACTGGCTGCAAAATGACTTATTTGTCCTAACCTAGTTTTTATGCACTAGATGCACTAATCACTTTTCCATCTTAACTGTACTGTATGTTTCAGTGTTACCTGTTACATATTCTTTAACTTGATGGATTTTGCTGATGGGGTTGTTGCCTTGGAACATGTAAAGATTGAAAGGCTGAGGGTCTTTACCAACCCTGGTCCACGTGCTGATGTCGGGGGTTGTCCACCTTCAAGACAACTCATTGGGGTTAGACAAGTCACTGACAAAGCGGTTATGTAAAGTGCAATCACATCTCAACTTACCTCCCGGCGGGGATGTCATAGTCTCTGTCTCCGAAATGTAGCAGTCGTGTCAGGGGATCATACAAGCCTCCGTGGAAACCAATTACCAGCACAAAGTCTGGGTTTGAATCAAAATAAATCTCGCCATACGCCGTGTATTGCACCTACACACATAAAGAAAGGCCTTTTGTCATTTGGAAAATTTGTAGTGATAAAATGTGCACCAACATGTTTTTTTTTAAACAATTCATTATGTCCCAAGTAAACACACACACACACAAGCTGCTTTCACACTTGATTCCCTGCAAATTGGCGGATCAGAGGCGTAGCAGTAGATCCGGGATTTATTCGCCTGTCCCTTTCAGACAAGTCCCACTGAAACGGCTTATTGCCAAGGAACATGTTGACGTGGGTTGTCCCATTAACATAATTGGATGCATGGCAATGTCAGCGTGACGGTGACAATCACTTTCAACACAAAGGGCAGGGAGTCTCGGATGTTAAACTTCTCGGGACAGCACACTGCAAAAAAGCTGGCGAAATATTGCAGAGGCTAAGATGGCCGGTGTGTAAGAGACGACACATACCTGCTTAAGTAAAAGTCCATTGTTGCTGAAGACAGCCAGAGGGGTCCCGGTGTTGTCACATGCAATATAAAACTCTTCTCCACTGCTGATTTCCATAGCAAAAATGTGGCCCTGTGCAATAAGCATTAACAACAACAACAAAAATACACATTCATTTAAAATATACTTATAGAAAAAACATGTCCTTGTGCAATAAAATTTTTAGACAAAATAATATAGTTATTCAAAATTGAACAATAGGAGTTAATTGATTGCGCTACAGAAATTACAGTACACTTATGTCGACAGCATCTATTTCAACAGTATATTACTTTGATTAATTGGGGCTTCAACAAAAAAATAGGTCTGCACTGCCTTCCCTTCTAATATAGATTCTGTATGGTCATTATATTTGTTTATGGTCACCGGAGGGGAGCTGGCTGCAAACAGACTGTCATAAATTCAAAGCTGAGAGCAAGATCCAATCGCAATAAGCCAAGTCGTTAAAGCACTGACTAGAGAGAGTTAGATTCTAACAAAATGTTTTATATTATTCATTTTATGTCTTGATCTTTTGTGCCGCTGAAAAGAAACAGAATCATGTAGCAGTCAAATTGTAACACATCAGCACATAAACTTTAAGGACAAAAATATGGAGTGAAAAAAAACCCGGAAAAAGTTATCTGGTATGCATGCTCTACGATGTTAATATTTGTATCCGTGGGAATTTTTATACATTAATCCATATAAGAAACTTTGTGAGGTCAGATGTCACTCTTGTTGGAGAAAAATAAGACTGGCTGACAATTTCTATTGTACAAACCCTAAAAGCAATGACGTTGGAACTTTGTGTAAAATGTAAAAGAAAATCAGAGTACAATGATTTGCAAATCTTTTTTTAACCTATATTCATTTGAATACACTACAAAGACATGGTATTTAATTAAACTTTCTAGTTATTTGTATTATTATTATTATTAATTATTTTTTTTAAATATTCACTCATTTTGAATTTGATGCCTGCAACACGTTCCAAAAAGCTGTGACAGGTACATGTTTAATAACGGTAAGTGTTTGGGAACTGAAGACACTAGTTTGAAGTTTTGTAGCTGAAATTATTTCCCTTGTCCCATCTTGCTGAACTAAGCAGGGGTGGCCCTGAAAAAGACGTTGCAGCATATGTTGCTCCAAAAAACCTATGTACCTTTCAGCATTAACGGTGTCTTGACACATGGGCAAGTTACCCATACCATTGGCGCTAACCACACCAGAAAAGAGCCTTTCCTTAATTCTTTAAATTGTTGGTGCAGCCCTAAACAATCTTTCCATGCGACCTATTACCTGCTCCTGACAGAGTGTTGCTACGGACTATATGGCATATCTTTATTCTTATGTTTCAGGAATTTGTTAATATTTCACCTCGTTTACAGTACAAGCGACATTAGCCATGTAATACAAATAACCAGAAATTAATATCTGAACTAGCTTCAGTATTTTACTGAAAATAAACTTAAACAGGTCTTTGGGGGAAGTGTGCATTAAACATGATCCTTCCGATTGATAGGCTACAACTCAAGCAACAATTTTTAAGGTGATACTTATTTTCTTTTATATGCAGGTGCCTATCTATCTGTAAAGAACAACAATAAAAAACACAACTGTTGTTACCTGCAAGTCATAGTAGAAGGAGGTGATTTCGGAGCTGGAGTGGTTGTAAACATGTGTGATCCTGGTGGGGTAGTTCAGGTCAGCATAGAAGAACTGCAGATGTTGTCCTAGACTGTTCCTGGCTGCTACTCGCCTACCCAAACCATCGTAACGGTACTGGATGGTCCAACTAGCGGCTTTACTGTAGACCCGAACAAGAAGACCTAGCGTAATGAACAGGAAAAGTAAACATATTAGGTTAAAAGTCAAAGATGCCAAGTGTACATTTAGCAGCAGCATCGTGTGCACAATAAATTACATTACACACATTACAGATCTTATTATTATTTTTTTTTATCAATTTAGCTTTGCTAAAAGACCAGACAACCCATTCAGAAATATTTCCAACTGAAAGTTGTATTTGTGTTTAAAACTGCCCCACTGAAAAATGTTTCTAGACAAGAAAATACAGTTTGCTGCTATGCATAATGTGATTTTAAAATATATATATATATTGATTATTTAAAAATTGTTCATTATATTTCTGTGTTTATATTAATTAATACAACTTTTGCTTCAGGTCCCTGTGATTAACCTGCAAAAGATTGCTCCTCAAAATTAGACAGTTGTTCGTCAAATTAAATTGTAAAATTGCTCCGTAAAGAAAAAAAGTTATTTCAAGCCTTGTATTGTATTGTATTGTATTGTATTTATTTATTTATTTAACCATATACAATGTCATGACTATATGGCTAAATCACCACTAGAGGGAGCCTTGGTTAATGAAAGACATGCAAACCTAGTGGGCATCTTGAACCAGCTGTCCCCTATCCTTCCATTGTTTCTGCCCCAGCCATCACTTCCATTGACTTATATTGAAGTGACTGAGTTTGGCTCCAATAAATTAATCCAAATTCGCTGAATTATTTTCCCATTTTGACATGGATTTGTTTGTTAGAAACATCAGACATGTAGGTATGATACTAGACACGTTGGTCATTTTATAATCAAGGCTTTCACAACATATTACTTGAATGTTTACAGTCAAGCACCTCTGAGGTATGAAGAAGCCATAGATTTGTGTGGCTGAACGGCCTAAAGGTCTCAGCTGTTAGTTGCATTGTCACTGAGGGAATAGTCACTGTATTTCTGCAGGGGCAGCATATCATGTAGACACAATTTGATACTGACAGCCTACCATTTTACATTGGTGTCATTGGTCATGCCACATTTATGGAACTACACTACAACTAGAAAGCATAACATTTGTGTCACAAAACGTGTAAAGCGGTGCTATTTCATGGATTTTAGTGCCATGAAACAGTGTCACTGGAAAGTGGAAATTAAATCAATCAATCACGTGTTTACTTTTCAATTACATGCTATATTGCAACATTTTGTAATTCTGTACTCATAATAATGCTACTTTACTACAAGATATGTAAGATATTGAATAATGCATTACCTTTTATCATTATGTTCATATAAAACACATTTAATATTGGATTTATGTGTCTTATGCAACTCATTGGTTCTCATTGAACTTACTATTTCCTTAAAAGTAAATATTATTGAGGGAAGAAACATTTTCAAAATACAGTACACTGATTTGTTTGTATTGTAGCTACATGTCTGACATGTAACACATGAAAATTGCTTAAAACTGCGTGTGTTATGATTTAATTACTTTTTACAGGATGTACGCTCTTGTACAATGTCTCATACAAATAAATGAAGTGGAAAGTGGGATCTCTGGTTAGAGATGGTGGCCATTCCAGGCTCCATCCAGAAAAAGGCAAACAACACACCGGAAAAATACCAAGCACCGAAGGAAGAAAGAGAAAATGTAAAAGATGAAGGCAACATTGGTGCCACCTTAGTGCCAGTAGTAATCGGGACACTGGAGGGATTAACCCCCTAAAATGAGTGGATGGCTCCAGCAGATAACAGGAACAACATCCTACATCTCCATGCAGTAGAGTGCAATACTAAGAAGAGCTAAGGTCCTGCAAAGAACTCTCAAGCTCCCAGGACTCTTGGAAAAGACCCGCTTGGTGGATGCTCAGGTGCTTCTGCCTTTCTACACACCCCTGAAGGCGGGACCTAAGGCGGCTTCTGCTAAAACTGGTACATTGCACCTGCCCCCACACAAAGTGTATGAGTTGTAGGAGTTGAATTACTTCAGAGGTGATCAATAGCCCTGAAACATCAGCAAGCCGGCTGAAACATTATTAGTCTGAACCTTAAAATCTGCAGACTGTATTTCAGAGTTTGTTTGTTTGAAATAATAAGTAATAACAAGTACTTTTAAACGGAGCCTCCCAAAAATAAATTCAAATAAATTACTAAAAGTCAAATGTTTACATGACTTTACTGTCCATGGTGAGTATGTCAATCTTTATACTGCCTCATCAACACCGTCACCATTGCAAACGGGGTTAAAGAAAATATAGAACATTTTTTAATTTTCAGCAATTCAACATTTTTTTCCCCCCTACCTTTGGAGTTGTATTCAAATATCTCTGCCCCTCTCTGTCTTAGAAAACCATCTTCATCCAATTTGTACTGAACATCTCCCAGACGAGTGATTCTGTCTCTGAGGTCGTAACGAAGAGGCGTCAACCGACCACTGTTTCCCGGATTCAGCAAATGTAAATTCCCATTTAGGTCATAATTGTACCTGCAAGTCCGGTTCATCAGACTGTTAACAACAGCAATCCTCTTTAAATGGCTTTTTTTTTGTAATCCTTACATGGTGACCTTACCTCCACATTGTTTTTTCATTGAGTGAGACAGTCTGCAACAGTCCATCAACATCATATTCATAGCCATATTTGGTCGTGTTGGCAAATGGTCCTATCTTGATCTCACGTTTGGTGACTCGGCCCATGTTGTCATACTGAATGGTGATCCAGTACATCAGAGACCTGAAGATCTCATATTGGATCTCCTTGATGCGACCATGCTGGTCGAAGTGCTTGGTGTAAGTCATAACTGCTGTGGAGATGATCTAAATGCGGGACACAAGGGAAGACAATCACTTGTTTGATTGACTGTGATCACCTGACGATATTCAACTTCACTCTGCAGGTGTCATGTATACGACCAGATAATCTAAAATTTAATTGTTCTGGCCCTCATTTGTTAGTAAATAAATTGAGTAGTATTGTAAAGCCAATTTTTCTGTTGTGAAAAAAAAAAACTAGTAACGTTCTTCCTATGCCAGTAGATGTCACCCTTGCCTTAGTTACATGTGTGTTCACATATTTGATTTTGTCAAACAGAGGCACCTACTAGCGAAGCAAAGTAAGCAGCAGCTATATTATTGAAAGCCTGCATAAGGAGTCACAACACGGGAGGTAGAAACATGAGGAATTCCCTCGCTCATCCTTGTTTTTCCATGTCAGAACCTTGGCAGAGCATAATGTGTAAGTCATACCAGTCAAAATCCTGTGACATATTTGTGTTTGTGGTTATTTTAAGTTTATTAATGGTGGATTTTCTTTAAAACAACGGCTCGATGCTATTACCCGTTAGCCGAGCTGACCTATGCTAAAGTCAGTGTTAGCCTTGGCAGAGCATAATCTAAGTCAAACCAGTCAAAATGCTGTGACATATTTGTGTTTGTGGTTATTTTAAGTTTATTAATGGTGAACTTTCTTTAAAACAACGGCTCGATGCTATTAGCCGTTAGCTGAGCTGACCTATGCTAAAGTCAGTGTTAGCCCACACATGCTACACAGATGTTAAGTGATATTGCTTACATTGTAATGCTATTTTTTATGCATGAGCACTTGTGTTTTATTTTGATCTGTATGTTGCAGTTTCACAAAATATGAAAGAAAAAGGAAGTAAAGACCAAAGGCTACAACAACCACGTGTTCTTTTATTGTTGGAACTCTTTCAAATGTTTAGCTTGCTGCCTAGGTTACGTCCTCTACACTAACCGAGGGCAGAAGATTAATGTATGACTTTCATAGTTTTTCTTCAATTAACCAAAGCTTTCTCACCTGGTTGATGTCATAATAAATTACTCCAAACTTTCCAAACTGCTCCACCTTTCCTGATATGTCATCAAATTGATAGAGATCGATTGGTAGTGGCGTCTCATTGATGACAGCCTGCATGCTGGTGACTCTGAAGCTGTTGTCGTAGGTGTAGTCAAAACGTGCGTTCACCATCCCATCCTCGCTGAAGCGGAATATCTGCCGGTCAACCAGTGGGCCAATTTGGCGGTAGCGTATTGAACAGATAAACCCTTCGGTCTGCAAGTTGACTGTCTTCAGCACGCCGGCCGTCTCATCGTATGTGAAACTGACCCGAGTTGAATCATACAGAATTTCTGCCAGCTTGTTCTGAGGAGAAAGATGGAGAAGTGTCATTATAGTTTACGACAGCAGATACACTTCATATCCTTTCAGCTTCAGTGTAGTTTATACAAGCTGTCAAACATTCTTGTTCATTCACCACTGCAGCATCTACTAACGCATCAGACCTCCAACACCCTGTGGACCACCTGATATTTCTAGTGTGCTTCCTGATTTCCCTGTGCACCATTGATCTCACTGTGCTGTCAAGAACCAAACAAAACAGAACCTTGACGCAAACATCCATCTTTGAGTCAATTGTTTGCTATACTATTGAAAATGTACAGAATCCGCAACCGAATACTGTATATAAACACTATAATGAAAGACAACAACAGTTTTTTCTTTATACCGTGGTAAATATGTACTATATACCTTTAAAATATGAAAAGAAGTGCACATACCTGTCTGCGATATTTGTACAATATACGCCGACCAGTTCCAAGATGGGCGACTCGAAGGAGCTGATGAGAAAGAAAAAGCTTTTACAATATGTGGACAATGTCAATCATCTAAAAGCAGACATATTATGCATTTTTGCAAGCAAAGTTGCATGCAAATTGCCAGATGTTTAATAACTTAATCCTTAAACAGTGCACTCATTGTAACACTGAGACAATTTGCCCATCTCTGTAGTACCATTAATAATGAATTTGCTGTTTTTCCTCCATCCCTCTATTTGCACATTTGTTATTGTTGATCAGTATAATCAAACTACTGGACACTTTATATTCTTTTACGACACTTAAAAATTTACATTTTGTACCAGTGCCTTTTTTCTAAAGTACTTAAGTGGCTCTACAAAACAAATAATCTGTGTTTTAATATACTTCTGATGGTAGCAGTCACTAGCACAGCTATCACAACCATGTACTGTATGTTCTTTTAGTATTTTTTGTAAGCTCCTTTTGTTTTCTGTTTCGCTCCTGAATATCGTTCACTTTTGTGTACAGTATTTTGATGCGTGTAAGTGTTGTGTCATGTAAAGCACACGGAGTTACCTTGTGTATGAAATGTGCTATAGAAATTGAACTGCCCTGCCTTGCCATAAAAACCTAAATGAACTTGCACAGATTCTGCACAGTAAAATTCAGTGTGTGTAGTTTGGTATGAGTGATGACACAAACAATGCCTTTATCGTTTTATGGGAGCTTTGATGTGCTTCACAAATAATTGTTTTCTTCTTCATAAAAGTACTATTACGATACAAGGGTCACATACATTGGCTGTGTTTAGTAGAATTCTTGAACTGTGGGGTATTTTGACCAAAGCATTTAACATACTGTACTGTACATTCATTGTATTAAGACACAGTTTTACTTTGAGGCACAAAATTCTCTGGTGAGCTGATGCTTGCAGGAAAAAAGGGAACATATATTGTACAATTGTACAGTCTAACCTAAAACTAATCGTACAAAGGCTCATCATCAGTACTACTGATTTACACACCTGTCCATCTTCAGAGTAGTCCACAGTAACTGAGGCGTTGCTCTCCGGTGGAGTGTAGATATTTCTGTAGTAGCCGATGGATCTTATGGTTTGCATGGTGTGTCGAGCTACGCTCGGCATGGTAACAGCTGACAGGCGGTCCCCTGAGTCATAATCGAAAATGTACTGGCGCTGGCTGTGCAACAGTAAGACCATGGACTGTTGAGAGAGACACGAACAGCATGTAACATACCAAACGATACGGTCAGTCAGGTTATGGAGAAAAGAATAAAAATTAAATAATAAGTGCTATATATAATATAAATCTTATGCTGTATATAATAAATGGAATTTTCATAATCTATGCAAAAAACAACAACAGAATTTGATAAGGGGGCAAGTACTGTTACCGGTTAATATAAACAATGCCAGTTAAATGGTGTGATTTCTGAGATATGTACAAACTTGTTTAAGTGTTGTTCTATGTCTTTACTGTTATTACTATTGCAAGAGTGTAATAGATTTAATGAGTAGTTAGGATCACTTATGCACTTTAAAGGGGAACACAAAATTTTGCAACACAATTTTTATGAAGTGATTCACGACTTTCTTTCCCATTATGCACTTTTGACTTTACAGTTACGCAAGAAGTGCAATTCAGTGGACCGCCACCATTTTTTCTTTCAATGGTTAATCAACAAAGCTGTTGCATGATGTACATCTGTATAAAATGTATGTCAAATGTCATGCATTCTAAAGGAAGGGTGTTATTATATAGGATTATCTCGACTGTATCTTGATATTTGGTGGTATGGTTGAGCTGTGTGCCCCTGGCAAAATAAATGAATGAATAAATAAATAGCTGCATTTGCTTGCATAAGTAGTGTTGACTGTAACTCATGGGGACTTTACGAGACAGATGACATTAGCTATTTAGCTCAGGCAAAGGAATGTTTGCACTCAATATCAATCAACTTGACAACCGTCAAGTGTCATCTTACTGGTTGTTTTTAATGGCAAAACTATTGTGATGAACCTTCAAGAGTAGACATTTCCACTGCCCAGTTTTCATGCATGGAACATATTATAGTTCAAGGAGAGCATTGCCATTATTTTATGCAGCTTCTGTTTGCCTATCAACATCAAATTATATTTTAATCCAACTGCCTCTGACTGCAGATACTTGGAACATTAGCTGAGGTGTTGCCAGTCAACGAAGCAAGCCTTTCATAGTTTGTGCCTTCTATGATTGACTGGTGACCAGAAAAGCATCTACCCGGTCCTGGTATAGGCTCCATCTTACCCATGGAATGCCCCATGGCACACCATGGAAAATCTTACATGTCAGAGGAATGTGTGTTGAAAATCGGCATGCAAACATTGAAGCTCTAGTCCAATGCCTGCAGATTTTGTGGTGTTCACCACGAGGCACTGGGCAGGCATGTCCATATTTAGCTCTAGTTGCTAAGCTACCGAACAGATGCCTGGGAAGAGGCATGTTTGGACGTAAAGTACAGTAGCTACAAGAAAAAGCACTGGCTTCACTTATATAATAAACATTAGAAGGGATCTGATTGGAGTTAAGCATGTGTTGTTTTACCGTATTTCAATTTAAGCTACCATTTCAAATGTTAAAAAGGCTTAAGTCACACGTTTCCACCACTTTCAACCAAGCTAGTATTGTCAACCTGTTGGAGATATCCATATGTAATTTATGTTCCTTGCCAAAATATCTTGTCACTCAAATCAATTCACCACAACTTTTCCTACCTTCTGTTGTCACATTGCGGTGCTCAACTGTAACATTTTTCAATTTGGGTGCATTTGTCAACACGGCATGCCGCATTGTCGTGAAGCTGCGGTAGCATATAAACAATGAATGGGTTGGTTGATGGGGCACTGCGCTATGCTAAGTGCAGTGTGAAAAGAAATGTGTGAAAGGAGTGACACTAATATTGTTGCTATTAGATTAAAAATTAAGAAAAATAATCAGATTGGTAAAATTTGGGGATTTTGTTAACAGTAGCAAAAAAACAACAACCTTGCAGCCAATTTTAACAAGATGCTGACAAAAACATGTTCACAATGCTGAATGCTCTTTCTCTTCAAACAGGAAACCTCAACAGCAATTTCCCCACTGTCTGTGTTTAGGATCTGTGTTTTGATAATGAAAACGAACAACTGCTTAATACCCATAAACATTCTATATTACAAAAAAATTTCAACACTAGCTATAAACAAACATATTTACTACGTATTCCGAACAGTACATGTATGTACTTTCGTACATTCACAGTACTTTCTCATTGTTACCTCTATCACCCATTTTCCTGTGATGACCATGGCTATTAAAGCAAGGTAACTGGTTCAATCACACACTAATCATGCAGCACCAGCTGGTGGTGGTATATCGCTTTGGGATACCGCCATTGGCTCTGTAAGTGCTGCAAATCAAACGCACATCATCAGCACTTAATAATATTATTATAACAACATCAATTTATGACAGGCAAAATGGACAGCATTTTTTTTTAACCAATATTCTAGTATCATCCATCCGTCCGTCCGTTTATTCGTTTGTTCGTTCGTCCGTCCTTCCATCCATCCATCCCATCAATCCATCCATCCATCTATCCATCCACTTCCGCTTATTCGAGGTTGGATTACTGGGTCAGCAGCCTAAGCAGGGAAGCCATCTCGTTCCAGAGGATCCCAAGGTGTTCCCAGGCCAGCCGGGAGACATACGTAATTTCTCCAGCGTGTCCTGGTTGCCGTACTGGCCCCTTCCCAGTGGAACATAGTCAACATACCTGGAGAAACTCACCGGGCAAGTGCCCAGAAGGCATCCTGACCAGATGCCGGAGCCAACTCATGTGGCTTCTTTCAGTGTGGAGGAGCAGCGGCTCTACTTGCAGCCCTTGTGATCATAGATGAGTGTGGGAACGCAGATAGACCGTTAAATCAAGACCTTTGCCTTTTGGTTCAGCTCCTTGTTTGCCATGACAGAATCACTGCAGTTTTTCCTGCTCCATTCTTCCTTCACTCATGAACCCAAGATACTTGATCTCCTCCATGGATGAACATGAAAAAAGAATATCCCTTTCACATATCTTACAAGTCTTAGAAATGTACTTTTTTACCGTTAAAGGAAACTTACCAAGAATGATTGTGACATTTCACATTTTCCATGACAATAGCATACAATGAAAATACAACCTGATCTCCTGTGAAATTATGCAATGATTACCGTAGTGGTGAATTATAACCTTAAGTGTAAGGACAACTAATGTGTAAAAACTTTTCTTAAATAGTGAGTAGAAACAACTAGAAACTATCCTGAGTAAATGCTCTTTTATGTCAAGATACTCTTCACCCCCAACTAAACAATGTTCGATTGCAAACCGTAAATTCCAATCTCCCTTCAAAACACAGTCACCCTCCGTAAATCCATCCATCATCTGAACTGCTTATCCTTACGAAGGTCGTGGGTGTGATGGGGCTTATCCCAGCTGTTTTTAGGCAGTAGGCGGGATACACCCTGAGCTGGTTGCCAGCCAATCGCAGGGCACACACACAGACGAACAACCATTCAAACTCACAAACACACCTCGGGACTACTCAGAGTGTCCAATTAACCTACCATGCATGCTTTTTGGATTGTGGGAGGAAACCGTAGTACCTGAATAAAACCACACATGCACGGGAAGAACATGCAACCACCACCCGGATTCTGCACCGGGGCAGGCGTGCTAACCAGCCAACCGTCGTGCCGCCACACATTCATCAAATATACTAAAGTTACTATGATGATTTAGTGTTCTTTTAGTCCTTTTTTGTAGCCCTTACATATCTTTTCCTCTATTCTCTATCCGTCAATGTTGTCCTCTTTTCTTTGAATGTGACAAAAGGCTGTTGTCTTTATGAGTGCGATTTTGCCGTATAACCTTCATCTTTGACTACAACTTGCCCTTCTATTTGACTCATCACCGTACTCAAGGTGGAGTGGTTTATATGTCCCAATGATCTTAGGAGTAAAGCAGTTGAGGCTTATGGTTTGGATGGATGGATAGCTGAAGGCAGGGACCTTGGCAGTCCAATCTTCGGCTAGCTTTTGGGATGTGGAATGTCACCTCGCCAGAGCCTGAGCTGGTGTGCAACGTCGAAAAGTTCTGATTAGACATGCCTCAGAACACTGTTTGGGCTCCAGTACCAGTCCTCTAACCTTAATGGAAAAATACTATAGGGGGACCAAAAAAGAAGTTTCAGCTGCATTTTTTAAAAGGGGATTCTTGCGAGAACTGAACTTGCTAGAGTCCTATTGCAATAAATTGACCAAAAAATGCAAGTACTAGGACTCCAACAACAATATTTTGATCCATGGCTTACTGACAGTGCACTTTTATTCTGAGCAGTAGAGTGATTACCACAACTGCAGAATTTGACAGTCAAGGCTGCCCCTGCCTACCCAGCAGCAGTGGAGAGAGCATTGTGCATGTTTAGGTCTTAGAATGTTTCAATCGAATGTTGTTATACTATTTACTTCACAGAAAATAGTTATCTACAAATGTTATCATGCAAACTTTCACCTGGTCCTAGCATCAACTTCTACAACATATACTGTTGTTAACATGAAGCAGACATTATTTAATTCTGTCAGGCTGAGGTGTCAAAAAAAGCTATTTATGGAATGACTGTGAAGGGGAGTCAACACGCTGGATGGTAGTAAGTCATATGGATGTGTTGGCACAAGGGTCCACCCCCATAGATACCTCTCTGGAGGTCCCTTATATAACTGACTACACTGCAGTGAAGGGATCCTGGGTCTTTGGCTACTTGTACTTAAATTACTAGATAATTTAGATCTGCGAGATGGAAGTCGGTGAGTCACTGGCGGAATGGATTGCTGATTTAGGACTTGTATTGGTTCTACATATGGCACCACATGGTGCCATATGGTGTAGATGTGTTTCACGTCAACGTTAGTGGGAGAAAACGGGGATTTAGACAGCACATTTTATGTTTATAGGTTTGTCAGATTTTTCAAAAAAAGGCAATGGTTATGGCAATGGCAATGCTATGTCTGTGCTTTGGGAGTGACATTTATAATCTTACATTGTGTTGACAATAACCATGTCAGTAATGCTTTTTGCAGGGGTTCAAAAAAACCTTTTGGTGGCTTTTCTTGTGCCGTGTATTCCGCTTATTTGTAGAAACTAAAGCAATAAAAAGCTTCTTATAAGTTAACTGTGAGACATGAGAGGTCTGTTAGTAGTGAGAAGCAACTTTCACACTTGTTTCCTTTGCTAACTTTGGGGCAGAACCCTTTCCACAAGGGGACAGGCTTCATTAAGTGTTGCTTATTTTGTTTGGTCGCAAATTACAGTGATAACCTTGCTTTGAGTGTGGAAGGAACAGAGAACAAACCTTTAAAGTTTGTGTGCTTTTTGGTATGTAAATGCATGCCATTTGTCTTTTTATCATGTCTCTACAGACACTTCTGTCTGTACTTTTCTCTGAGAGAAAAATGCACGTGGGCTTCTCTCTTTCCCTTTGAGTTGGCAAATTTCATTTGCATGGATAAGGGTATGCATATGCAGTCTGACTTCATTAGAATATCATACAATGCTGTCCAAACTATCAGTAAAATAAAAGTGTGACAATTATTTCCATAGTAACTGTATATAATCTGTAGTACTTCTTCACCTTATCCAAATAAGTGTAGCTCCATGTCTTTCCATCAGCAAACATTCTGGAAATGATTCTTCCTTGACTGTCATATTCCCACTTCTCTGTGGTTGGACCCCTTTGTAGGCCAGTTACCTGTCCAGTACTGGATACACACAGAACACCACTCCGGTTAATGCATGTGAATGTATCAGTGTTTAAAAATTGCATCTTAGACTCAACTCAGATGAACAGCCAGTAGTTCAGTATAGTAAGTCATTGTTTGCCAACCTTTCTTGAGCCAAGGCACATATTTGACTGTATATACAGCAATCTCGCTGCATACCATCAAAGAAAAAATAATAATATGACAAACGTATATTGAAATATTCCATCCATTATGAAATCATTAAATTTACGCTTGTCTATAACACTGTAAAAAAACTAAATACATCTAAGCTAAACAAAAATAAACTCAGATTTTACATGTCAAATGTAACTGAAATCAAAACACACAATATTTCTGTTCTTTTTACAAAAAAAAACTCCATTAGAAATACATATATTGATTGTTAAAATATGTTCTCAAATGTATCATAATTTCACAAATTTGGTCTGTTATTTAATTGAATAAAATGTCAAATTCAACGTTAACCCCTTAAAAGAAAGAAAGAAAAGAAAACAATTGTATTTACTGAGAAATTAAAAGTAAACATTTGCAATTTTACCTTAATTTCTTTGTGAATTCACATTTTTTTTAAAGTGAAAATAACTACAATTTCTGTAATTTCCTAGATCAGTGGTGTCCAAATTCGGTCCTCAAGGGCTGGAGTGCTGCAGGTTTTGGATGTTTTCCTGCTCCAGCGCACCTGTTCCAATGAACAGAATCGTAATCAGGCTTATGCAGAGCTTGCTGATGAGCTTCAGCTGTGTTGGACAAGAGAAACATCCAAAACTTGCAGGACTCCAGCCGTCAAGGACCGAGTTTGGACACCACTGTCCTAGATAGTAGCATTCATTGTATCAACATTTATTTTGAAAGGACATCTAATGAGATTTAAGCAGTTTTGGGAACGTTACTTTAAAAAAAGTAATTAGTTATAGTTACTCATTACTTATAAATAAATTGTAACGCAACACATTTCTCATACAATAACGACAACGGAGGTTCAAATAAGGGGAGAATAATTAGTTAGATTAGTCTGTTTATGAAAAAAAAAATGAAGTTAGCTAACGCCGTTTGTTTAAACGCCGTTATTCCCAATACTGGATATAAGTAAAGAGGAAAGCTTGAGATTGTATTATAAACAACAGTGGCAGTGTGGATCAGTGGTAGAGTGGTCGTCTGGTATCCCCGAGGTGAATTTTCCTTGAGCAAAATCAGAAGGTGAATGACAAGTCAAAATGTAAAGCGGTTTGAAAGCCTTGCAAGGTGGAAACATGCTATATAAATGAATTACCCTAACAGTAAACTGTTGCAATTTTAAACCCTCTAGTTTTACAACATTTATTGGCCATGTTTTGAAAGATTAATCACATTATTTTTCCTTGTTAAAATTTACAACTAAAAACTGTACTTTAATTATGGAAAAAAAACAGTGTTTTAAGATAATGTAAGTTTTTTGTTATTTCACAATTTTTTCTGTCGCCCCAGCTGCCGGAAAATTACAGATTTTTTACGACGCAGACCCACCAGTGTAGTTATACACAAAGCTATCATTCTGTTGTAAAAATTATAGCAGGTGGATACACAGGTTCATTGTACCTTCTGCCATTTAATGGAGGAATAATATTGCATATTTCACTGTTTCCATTGTAAATGTTTAGCACTCTCAATGGGATACTAGTTTCAACTGTAAGGTTCATGATTGTGTGGTAGATGCACTACCACTGATTGCAATTGATTGGTTAACAGCGTATTGTCACATTGTGTTACAATGTAACGTAAAATGGGAATCTGAAAAAGAAAACAAAATCTCTTCAAATACTAATGATTCAGCTTGAAACACTGCCGTGGGGATCTCTTGCATCTCTTCAAAATTTAATAACTGCGGCTGCACATGTACGCCATATGGAAGGTGGCTAATAATAAGTGATTTGACCCTGAATGAATTGAATTACGTATGTAACAATCCTAACCAAATGAGTGTGATAAATTACTCAGGATAGGCATACCTGGAGTATGTCAGGTTGACAGCGAGAAGCTTGCTGCTTGGAACCCACAGCGTCGGATGCCCTTGGGTGTCATAGATGATCTTCAGGAGGAACTTCCGATGATCATCATAAATCTTTTCTGTTCGTAGAGTGCGATCGTAATCTACAGACAACAGGTTCCTTCCATTCACCTTAGAATGAAAATAACACAGATTAAGTGAGATAATCATAATTTAGAGAAAAACAGTGGTGAGGTTTGGAAAATGTTATCTGGATTTTTGCACCGTCTGTTAAAAAAATACATAATTTTATATATAACATGTATTATGTGGCTGTAAAAACGACTCTCACTTTAAGGCAATTTTTTACAATTTAGCATGTTTTGTCTTGTTTTGTCTATAAAGCAGCGACACAGTTTGAGTCTGCTTTATTTTCCTGTCCTGTGTTGATGTCTTAAAAATTTAAACAACTGACATTTCTCCCTTTTCTCCCATTTCTCTCTCTCATTCAATGTAATTTCTAAAAAATAAAAAAAATAAATGCACATCTGGGCCTGGTCCCAACCTCACATTAAGAATCTTAAAAGCAAGGGGAAGGAATTGAATTAGATGTTTTCCAGACCAGAGAGACTTGCTGAAAAGAAGAGTCCTTTTCATAACCCTCTTTTTAACCATTCATTCATATATAAATTAGCACCAGTTGAATACAGTGATATAGGGTGTCAATGAGGAGGCCAGCAGCCAGTTGGATGAAAAACAAGCCTAAAGGGATTCCAGCCAAATGTCATGTGCATTGCCCCACCACCCAAGTATTGCAGGGAAATCATTCATCATGTTGCAGATTGGCAGGGACATAATTTATCTTTGTCCGAAAACATTTCTTTAAAATGGCCCAAGTTGAAAGAATATGAAGTCAATATATTGTGACTTATTCTGTTCTTGTACTTTTACAACAGGTCATCAAGTCTTATTTTTATATTGACGTTCACTTGAAGATTGATGGGGTGTGCATGTGAGAGAATAATTTTAGACTTTGAATGCTAGTGTGAACCAACTAAGCATTGTTCAGGTTGACAAATTCATAACCAAAATGACTTTACTGCCAGCCATCCCAACAACCGCTAAACAAAAACATGAAGAATTGCAAAAGTTACAGTATTTAACTACCCTGCATATTCAGTTTATAACTTTAGACAATTTAGCAGCATTTCATAATGACAGTGGATGTTTTTTATTATTTTGCCCAACAAACTACTGAAAAATGCAATTTCCTGTTAATGCGCATCATTCCCTGTAGGATTTCTACAGCACAGACTGACTGAATACTGTTTTTGCATTTAGTTTACATCAAAGTCAGTCAGCTCAACATATTTGTATGTTAGGGTTATGATAATCACAGTCTAAAAGTCCATTTGTCATCTAATATGTGCTCCCTTAGCCAGTCCGAGGATCAAACCCATCATCTTTAATGAGTGAAAGTGGATGTAAATATACAGAAAAAGGACATTTCATACATATTATCCATAAGTAGCTGACAGTAACTCCTCAATTAATGTACTAATGCATTAATGTGGCAAACACATCTGTCTGTGGAGCATTCAAGTTGTTCCCATTGCAACTCATCTCGTTACCAGTAGTGGATCATTCATTAAAGTTTATTAGGGCTTGCTGAGAGTGGCACTGTTGTTTGAATCAAAACCCTGCCGAGGCCACAGTTTTCTTTTTTATTAAACCGTGCTGGTAGACTTCGTGCAATATTTAAACAGAGGGGACAAATATGTCGTTATTCCAGACTCATCCCCTCCTACCTTGTAAGTAGAGTTGTCATGATGCCATGTTCGTTCTGCATCTGAAAACAATTTTCTAACAGATAAAGACTAAACATAGAGGCTGATTCATTGTTTTGTGAGCACTGTTGCATCAGAACTTATTTATCTTCTTAAGTACATTTTTAAGGGTGGCTACAATTTGTATGTCGTGCATAATGTTTGCTATTCAGTTTATTTCAAAACAATCAAACAAACAAGTACGACTCCTACACTACTGACATAGGATTCTCTATTATTTTTTTCTACAGGATTGTGACTGTCATGTTGTTTGAATCTATTGCACACATTTTACAGTTTCAGCTGTTGTTTTAGCAGCTTGACTGGATGGTATATAAGAAGTGTTCATCAAGCCAATCCAACTTGTAGGAAGCACATCAGGAAGCAAAACTTATTTTGACCTTTTTAGATCCAGATTTACAGTAATTGCCCGGAAATATAAGGTGAAATGTAAATCTCTTATCTCATGTCAAACCCATGTCTACAGCAATAATACTTTTGGCAGCGAGTGTAATTAGCGATTTATTAGCATGGACAACACACCATGCCTAATTATTTGTCTTTTGTGGCTAATGTTAATTTGAATGCTACTCACTCTGAGCTTTCTTCCAAAGACGATGATTTTTCCTCGATTCTGTTCCTTCCTAAACCTCCACTCCACCAGATTTTGGCCATTCTCTCCTGGAAGTGTCATGTTGCGTCGCGCTACAGTTGGGTTGGCGGCACCTGAATATTAACAGAAATAGACACAGCATGCCAACAGTGTCAGATTATGAATTATGCAGAATCTACAGTATTGACATTTGTTTACAAGGGCTGTATAAAAATCTGTTACAAATATTGCTCAGTTTTGAAACACTGTCAGAGAGTTTGCAATGGTCTAAACTTGGTATGTTCGATGCCACATTCTTTTGGACTGATATCGATAATCAACTCTTGAGTAGTCACCGATACCGATACCAGATACTGATACATACCCCCCCCCCCCCAAATGTTTTTTAAAGAAAGACCTATGAATCCCAATATAGTATTTTTCCTTAAAATTGGATGAAATTAATGGCAATTTCCTATTCCTCTAATTTCTTATTTCTAGTTCCCGATTGTAATACGACTACTATCGGTATCGGCACTTGCCCAGCCGAGAAGTACAACCGTGCATGTGCAAGTTCACATTGACATAGATCTTAAAAAAAAAAATTATGATTATTTGGTGATCCCAAAATTTAGGGCGTAAAAAACAATAATTAAAATCCATTTATGCATGCATTACATGTGTAGGGCAGTATTGTGCATATTTCGACCATTTATAAAATAGCCAGACCCAGGAGTGCTTATTACTGGTTATAAAAGAAATATCACAATTTCAAATAGAATGTAAGGTCCACTGGTTTGGTTTGTATCTTTAAAAAGTCTCACTATCAGAAACTCACTTATTCTGACAAAGAAATCTAAAAGTGTGAAATAAACATTTAAGTTGATTACACTGGGCTGCTAGAAAAATCACTCCCACAGGGTTACAATTTCACCATAGGTGAAATTTGTGTGCTCCACCATGAAAGCTTGGAATAAGACACTTAATTTTCTACATTCTTGTAAATTTATGTGCATCCAAATATAGCTTTCTCTGCATCAGTTCCAGAGCAGCCGCTTTCCTCATGAATAAAAATATAAATACAAATAAATAAAAGGAAAGAATGATAAAGAAGACCACTCATGATCAATTATATTTGGGATCACATTAAAATATAGTAAAATGAAGATTTGTGGTATGTTCTAATAAAATAATGTAGTCAATTGAGGGGACACTAAGAGAGGAATGAATAATATAGCACAAATATGGCAGGTAGGTATAGGGTGTTAAAGAATCAGAGGTTTTAAAAGTCAGAGTACCAGAACATATGTAAAGGATCTATATTAGTGCATCCCTACTGAAAACTCCAAATACTGGGCGCTAAACTGACTGGGATGAGGTTTACCAAGCAAATTTCATCTGACAAACATTTATTTTAGTGTGTTGCCTTTGCCCCACACTTGAACACACTAAATGTAAATCATAACGGAGCCATTGAACTATAACAGTAGGACTTCTCTTGTGGTGTAATGTGCACATACCTGCCAGAATGTGAGGCTCTGTCTGATAATGTGTATCCATCCCATTGGCATAGATGACCCGGAGGGAACGGTCATTACCCACTTGGTAGCTGTTTCGAAGCTGGTCTATAGAGGGGATGTAGAGGGATATGTGATTACCATAAAGAAGACATTCTTTAAAAAAATGAATGGATTATTAAGGCGGTGGGAAAAAAGGGGTGATCATAAGCAGATGAACAAGAAAGAGCAAAAACAGTTCAATTAATTTCTGCGGCGTTATTTGAACCTGCTAATGGGGCACATAGCAGGTATTAGCATCCCGCTGTCTCTTTTAATTAGGTTTCCCTTGACCTCACAGCATTAATGGCCACTAGTGTGTTTGCGTGTGTGTGTGTGTGTGTGTGTGTAACTGAGTAGAACTGATGAATGAACAAGAGGCTTTATTCAATCAACTTACAAACAATTGGTCTATAACGACTTAAACTTTTTTTTTTCTAATGATGGCAGATAAAAACAACATTAAATCCTTCTACATTAAGAGAGAAGCAGACCTCATCCGATGGGCAAGTTTGGTATTAAGATGTGATTTGAAAGGACAAATGGTGGTGATTTTTGCAAAGAGGAAAGAACTGGATGTGGCAAATGAAAAGTGAGAGGAGCACAGGATGACATACGACGTGGCGGCAGGTGCACACAGGTATGCTGTTTATATGTAGACGAAACTTGAGAGAGATTAAAGACAAACGGGACCGTAGCGTCACAGTATTGGATGATATGTGTAAAATGACTATGCTGGTACGAAAAAGGAAAAGAGTGAAGGTAGACCCGTGGATTGATTGGTGGATGTTAACAAAGGAAAAATGTGAGGAATTGAAGGAGTTAAGAAAAGTTCTGTGCTGTCTTGACGAACTGGCAGGTGATTGGTCTGATACAGCAACAGTGATTAGGAAGACCAGTAAGAAGGCGTTTGTGGTTTCTCTGGGTAGGCAGGATGACAAGAGGAAGAAAATATATGGTAGACAGAGAAGTGAAGCGTGCAGTACAAGAAGAGGAGATGAAAGGTGACGAGGGAGGTCGCAAGGCCCAACAGAAAGAACAGCATACAGTATGATGACTTGGATGAGAGGTTGGACTCAAAGAAAGGAGAGACCGATTTGTAGAGTGGCAAGGCAGAGGGCTTGAACTGGGAAAGATTTGTTTGTACTTTCCAAGAATTTGAGATTCGTGGTTGTTTAAGTGGTTTTATGCCGACAAAGACAGTGGAATATCAGTAGAAGTTTGTTTTCCATTGAGTCGATAGCTAGGAGGTAAGAGGAAGACCAGAGAGGAGATTTATGGATATGGTGGGGGAAGACTTGCAGATAGCTAGATTTACAATGGAAGATGCATTGTACACGGAGAGACGGAAGAGGAAGATTCACGGGGGCGACCCCTGAATGGGATAAAGCCGAACCTGAAAAAAATATATTCACTGGAATATTTTTGTACCAAGGAATATTCTGATTTTAACTGATTATACATGAAAGTAAATACAAATAAACTATTTATTCCTACAATCTTATCGTTACCTGATAATATTTTCTGAAGCTCTTCTTTGTATAATAGTCCACAATTAATTGTATTATACTGTACAGCCTAAAGGACAAGATAATCTAATTATTGTTTACAAAGCTCATCGGACAGTTTATGAGACTTTGTAGACTAGATCCATACTGACCCAGTGTGAGATGAAATCATAAATAATGTATATGTATCGATGCAGAGGAACATTTTACTACTCGATGGTGTTGAATAACTTATTACATTGCAATCAATACTGCTCTGCTCTGCTGTGTTTGTCTCACACTCTGGGCACACGTAACGTGAACTAAAACAAATCACTGCTGGCCACACATGACCTTGGTTCAACTGGCTCATTAGTTCATATTGAGGGTAGGGTATGCAAAATGTATGATTTGACTCCTTGTTCAAGCAACAACATGCCGGCAAATTAACTATATATATATATATATATATATATATATATTTCTTGAGAGCGTTTTCAAAGTGGAACTAACCCCATTGAATTTGTTGTCAACCTTCTTTAAGATCTTCCTCAAGTAATTTTTCCCCATCAATTTCTATCTTGTTGTAAATGTTATATTACAGTACTCTGTCTCTGTCACTGTCATCTGTAAATGTAAATAAGAATAGTGCTTATTACAGAAGACGAATGCAATCCTGACAAACCTTCCTATTGGACCATTGATGAAAATACATCTCAACACTTGCCAAGTTTTGTTATTTTAATGTATCCAACAATTACCTTAGTTAAAGACATAGGCCTGCAATATTAATTTTTAAACTGAACAGAATAATAGACACAAGATTTAAACCATAACTGCAACACCAAGCCCTCAAATTTAAACTCTTTACCCTGCACCAGAGTGTAGAATGAGTCTATCGATGACAGGTTGGTCGTTATGGAAACATCCTCATCCCTCCCTGACGTCTCAATATCCACAGCAACAGCCCCTGATGACATGTCGCCATGGAGATTGGTAACCACGCCAGTGGGGAAGGTAACATTAGTCAAACGTCCCTCGCTGTCATAACTGTAAATACAGTGAAGAAGAAAGGGGTGGGGCGGGGGGGTCATCAATTTAGTTTCCATAATCTACGAATACGCATCGCAACAATCATCTGGCTCAGGGCAATCTTTGGTGTAACCAGCAGGAGTCAGTGGTTCCAAAATTGATGAAATAACACAAGTAGCATTTAATGCGAATTCATACAGTTTTTTCATATGTTCACCATCTGTGGTAATAGGCTACATATTAATGCAGTAATAATGATTTTACTCACTCATAGAAAGTAGTCCAGCCAATTTGGATGCTTTTGGTTGCTAGTAAGCCACTGTTACCATGGTAACTAAACAAGACCAGCTCTTGACCCTGGGCTGTGAGAGACTTGAGACCCCCATTTGTTCCGATGGTCAGCCAAATGACCTACACGAAGCAGAAGCAGGTTTTGCTTACAATCTCTTGGTACAGTATCATAGCCAGATAGATTAACCTATTGATATTTCTAAACAGAGTTGAGTTGTTTATCTTAGTGTTATTTCTCAACTCACTTGATTGTCTGGCGCAACCACACGTACAGGCATCCTGTTGGTATCCCGACGTATGCGAAGGGTGTTGCCACTGCTGTCAGTCACTGCTGTTAAATCCTCCTCATTGCTGTATGAAAAAAAAAAAAAGGTAAATTATGTGACTGTCAGGGTGAAGGGTGGGGAGTAAAAGCTTACAAATCTCATAATCCACACCCACCTATAGCTGAAATTATATTTATAGTCTCCAGTGACCAGGGATAGTGTGAATTGGTGAGTTCCATTTAAGTCAAACACATAGAGCTCCTGGGATGCTGGAGAGGCCACTTCATAGGAGCTGGGACCAGATGCCAACGAGCCTGAGGACACATAGAAATTAGTTTATTTTGAACACTTGACCTTACAACATCGCTAACCTAGCGCTAATGCTAAAAATGAAGAGAGGAGCCCATTCAATTGCTAACCGGAAGTTAGCATCAACTTTGGGAGTGATTTTCCTTCAATAACGAATATCCATATATTGTGGCGGCCATGGCTCAGGGTGTAGAGACGGTCGTTTAGTAACCAGAAGGTCGGCTGTTCGAGCCACGCTCTCCCCAAGTCTTGTCAAGTCATGCCTCCAGTGCTATTTACACTGGTGTATGGAAGTTGTAATGTTTGGTGGTGGTACGAGGGGCCGTAGGCAGCCATGCTTCTGTCAGCCTGCCCCAGGGTTGATGTGACTACTGAAGTAGCTTACCACCACCACAGTGTGAATGTTTGAGTGTATGAATAATATATCCATTCCCTTGTAAAGCGTCTTTGAGTGTCTAGAAAAGTGCTATATAAATCTGTGAAAAAATAAAATATCCACACACAAAATGGTACCCACAGGTGAGATAACACCACACAAAAGCACAAATTCTTCCCAATGTGTGAAAAACTAGTTATTTTAATGGAATTCAATCGCAACTTTCTTCTGTACTTACTTTAAGTGTGTACGCCATCGATGCATGGCACCACACTGCCCCCAAGAGGCCAAAACGCACAGGAACAGTCAGTATTTTTTCTTACTGTTTTTTCAGTTTGAGGCATTTGTTAATCCACAACCCTATTTGAATCAAATTAATGCCTGTGTACCACATACTCGAGGAATCAAAATGTACCTAATGGCGCCCACTGTGGTGCTAAGTTGCACAATAAATTTCCAGTCAACAATTTAAACTCCATGAAATGACCTACCAGTAAGTGGTTGGTTGCGCCGGATTGCTCGAATGCGGATATTTCCTAAATCGGCCACATACAGTGTCCCATCCGGGGACACCACCAAAGAAGAAGGACAATTAAGTCTTGCATCTTTTGCATAACCATCTCCAGTTTGGTAACAGTCACAGTTGGCATCATTCTGCAGGAGGGAGATAAAGTGAGACAGGAAATGAGAAGGACAAACTTAACATTAACAATAATACAACTAAGGCTTTTTGGAGGTTACATGTGCAGCAGCCTTTATATGGAAGGGGAAATGGAGTGGTTTAAGTACCTTGCAGTCACAATCAGATGGTGCTCCGGCAAGGTAAGTAATTTCTCCATCAGTTGACACCTAGGAACAAGCAGTTAAAATAGTTGGAGTAAATTAAAAGTTTCTTTAGTAAGAAAATGGCACACCTAAAAATAATATCAATTTACTGTATCTCCTTTAATATTCTGTGGGATATACAGTACTCTGTATGTCTCTGTATATTTGTACTGAGGTGGAGTTTCACAAGGGCCCCGAACATGCTTGGGGCTTCCAGAAAGTCTTCCATTCCCCCAGGTCAACACCCCTGAATGTGGCATAATGATTACCTGTCGAATGCGATGGATTTTTTTCTCGTCTGTCTCTGTGATGTACAGAATGCCATTGTAGGACAAAGTGATGGCTGTTGCTCCCTCCAGCATGGTCTGAACTGCTCTCTTTCCCAATGTGTATTCAATACCAGGTACTTGGCAGTGCATGGGACGGCCTGCTATAATGCGAACCTGAATGCACACACAAACAGTATTACTTAATTCAATTAATGAATAATGTTGATTTATTTTTTAGCAGAATAGGAAAATAAGAGGCAGCACACAATATGTCACAAAGTATTATGAATGTACTACATAAATACAATACCTGTCTATTTTCAGTGATCTGCAGTACAACATTGTTGTCCAAAACATAGATGGAGTTGTCCATGGGACTGATTGCAAGATCAGTAGGCCATTCCAAACGAACCTGGATGTAGAAGAGTCAAGGTGAAGTGTTTTGTCTCAGACAAACTATAATGCTTTGGAGACACATTCTTCCTCTATATATGTATAGAGTAAATGTTAAGGCAGCACAGTGGAGCAGTGTTTACCAACTGTCACCACCTCACAGCTTAAAGTTTCTGAGTGCAAGAAATACGTTTGCAAGTTCTCCGTGTGCCTGTGTGGATTCTCTCTAAGGTACTCAGTATCCCTCCCAAAGACTAAAGAACACAAAAACCATGCAAAGTAAGCCAATTGTACACCGCATATGTGAAAAGTTGTCTGTCCACTGTGCATAGGCTAGAGCTCTGCACTTCCGCACTCGGACAATCAGTTAGGTAATGGTTGGATTAATTGTATCAAATCCAATTTTTTTTAATCACTAAAACAATGTATACAACAATAAGGGTAACCCAAATGCTACAAACGTATAAGTGCTAACCAAAAGCTTACTGCAATAATTATTCAGCAAATAAAGTGTATTTTGAGTGAAGTTTGAAGTCAATTTGTCTAATTCAAATAGTAATGTTCCATAGATGCTAAGTCATATTTATGCTTACAAGATTTTGTAAATAGCATGTTCATTTGTATTCCATTAATGAAGACTGGAGGTTAACTGGACTTCCAAATGTAAAAATGTCAAGATCAATGCATGCTTCAAATCAGAACCTTTGACTCTATATAAGCTTCAGTATATCTGAATATTTTCAAAGTAGGACACCAAATAATGTGAGAATGTGACTTTAAAAAAAACACAATTTCAATCCGAAAAGGCAAAAAAACGTTGCATCTTGGGCAATTGTGCATGTATTACACCGCAAAAATAAGAGTTCATAAAATATGACTAGATTTCCATAACTTTCCATAAATTCCCAAAATTCAGATTTTCACGAAAGTAGTAACGCTGACATTTCATGTCACCTGTCTTATATGCATGCTGGTATCACAGGTTAGAGGTCGTGCAGATGTCAAGTCATTGCTTCCGAGCACTGTGGAGATGATCCCATTGCGGTCCACTTTTCTGATCATCGTGCCATCCACAAAGTAGATCAAACCATTTTTGTCAACTGCAATCCCTATAAAGAATAGGACAAAAAAAACATCACCAAAGCGCAGCATTTCATTTACATTTCTACCGTCATCATTTGTTGTCTTATCAGAAATATATGTGAACCATCATCATCATCATCAGCTCCCTCCAGCCACTTGTGTCTTGTGTCAGGTGTGTCGCTTGGTCACGTCAATTTGTTTTTATTTTGTTCCCTGCTTTGTTTCAGTCTTTGTCTGTCTTACAGTCTCCTTTTCAGTTTTTCTCTTCTCTCTTTATTCCCATAATACTGTTAACTTATATACTTCCAGCCATTTTTACTGAAGCAACCCAATTCGCTCCCAGCTGTTTTACTGGATTTTGACTGATTTTGCAAGGCCCACAGAATATTGTGGTCTGTTGTTATAAACAACTGGAATCTACCAAAAGAAAGATCTCTTCTTTCATCATGAAAAAAGTACATTTGTATCTGTTTCCGTTTTGCAGCAATTAGAATTAGAATATAGATACATTTCCTCATTATTCACAAACCTGTTGAAAACAATGGGGAAAAGAGGTTGTTGCAACATGGCCCTGGTTGATCTCTTATACTCTGCTGCCACCTGATGGCCGTTTTTGGTAATAACTATCAATGCTTTAAGCAACCTCTTCATGTCAGAGGCTGCATCAAAGCCTTCTGTATGCCCTAGCATAAAAAAACATTTAAAAAAAACTATAAATAAAGTTTTGGGACCATGGCAATATTTAAAATAGAACGTGGTTATATGTTTTTGGGAGCAAATGAGTTAATAATAATTTATAATTGGATATTATTAACTCATGATATTTGCTCATGAGTGAGGAAAGAATGTAGTAAGAGATTGACTGGCGGATTGGTGCAGCGTCTGCAGTGATGCCGACTCTCTATTGTCATGGTGAAGAGGCCGAAAGGCAAAGTTCTCCATTTACCGATCGATCTACGTTCCCACATTCAACTGTGGTCACGAGCAATGTGGTCATGACCGAAAGAACAAGATCACGGATACAAGTGATCAAAATGAGTTTGCGCCACAAGCTGTCTGTCTCCTTTTGAGCTCAGTCATGCTCAGTCATCCAGTTTAGAGTAAAGCCGCTGCTCCACCGAATCGACGAGTCAAAGGTGGTGGCTTGGGCATCTGATTAGGGCGCCTCCTGAACAAGGAGTGTCATGATCTGTGTGTGTTTTTTTTTTTTTACATGTTTACATTTTAGTTTAGTTTCACGTTATGTCATGTTTTCCTGTGTCTCTAGTTCATGTCTTGACTAATTGTTAGGTTTTCTTCTGGTCTGTTCTCCTCAGACCCGTTCCTTGTGGATACCAATCAGCTCTTTCCAGCCACTCGTGTCTTGACCAGGAGTTCCTCATGGTCTCGTCAATTTGTTTGTACTTAGTTCCTTGATTTCTTTCAGTCTGTGTCTACGAATTGTTATCTAAACATCCAGCTTCCGTAGTTCCGTCATATCTGTACTGATGCTCAATGTAATGGCATTAAGAGCCCAATAGGTCGGGCCTGTGCACTAGACTTGAAATGAAGAGTGTTAGGTTCATGCCAAGGAAGAGTGTGTGTTGAGTTGACCGAAATAAACGCAAGTAAGATGCACATGGAAGCCTCCTGAGTGATTTGTGAACCTACACTTACAACATGGTGTCAGAATGCAGCAAACCTACTGTGAGTATAAAGTAGGCGTTAAGCAGTAAGCGTTGAGTGGAATAGATCTGGAGTGGTTGTCCCGCTTGAGTGGACAACACGAAACTAAGCTAAAGCTAACAAGCGAACGGTTGGAGGAGGACGGAAATGACGGATCAAATATTCTCCATCTCGCCCGGATCAACAGAAGGCTGTCTATGCAGAGGTAACAAGAGCCTTTGATGAACATTTTGTGGGGAAAGATAATGTTATATATGAACGTGCCAAGTTCAACAGCTGACAGCAACGACAAGGAGAGCTGGCAGAGAACTTTATTACTGATGTGCATAAACTTGCTGAACACTGCAAATTTGGCCCTTTGAAGGAGAAAATGATAAGGGGCCGTATAGTAGTTGGCATAAGGGACTCTAAGCTGTCAGAGAGACTTCAGTTAGACCCCAACCTGACGCTGGCTAAAACAATAATGCAAGTCCGGCAGCAGGAGGAAGTGAGAAAACAACAACAACTGATACATGGGTCACAATCGGAAATTAAGGGTGCTAATGCCGGTGCCATAAATTCAAGAAAAGGGAAAATGCAGCCCAGGCAGGGGCCCCCCACACAAGTTTGGGCAATCAAATGGCATACCAAACTCAGCAAATAAAACATCCCATGAAGAAAAATGTAAGCGGTGTGGCAGATCTCCACAACACTCTTGGAAACAGTGCCCCGCCAAAAAAGCTGAATGTCACAAGTGTAAAAAGAAGGGACATTTTGTGGCAGTGATGATGAGGACATCATGGGGACAGTGGACACAGATGGGACGGATGAAATGTGGGTAAAATACATCAGCAAATTGGATTCAGGGGCTTCAGTTACAGCCATTCCAGCTCAGTTGTACTCCATGGTTGAAGCCGCCCAGAGTAATCAAAGGTCCAGATAACAGTCCATTACAAGTTTTGGGAGTTGTGAGTGCATTCATTGAAACAGAGAGAGATAGGAAGACAAACTGAAGGTGTATGTGGTGGATAACCTAATGATGCCACTGATGGGACTACCGGCTTTAATAAAATTTGACCTGATTAAGCAGGTAGCATCAGTTCAAGGGGTGCAACCAGAGAAGGACCCCCAGTACAAAGCTAAGTTCCCAAAAGTGTTTTCATGGCTTGGAGAGTTACAAGATAAAGTTGAATGAGGGAGCAGTTCCTCATGCACTCGCAGCCCCACGGAGGGTCCCATTAGCAATGAGAGACCAAGTTAAAGGCGAGTTGGACCGGAGGCACTAGGTGTCATCAGAAGAGTTGAAGAGTCGACTGATTGGTGTGGGGGAATGGTGGTCGTCCCAAAACAGAACAAAAATCCCTGCATATGTGTGGACCCCACCCGACTTAATGACAGTGTCTGCATGGAAAGGCATATACTACCAGCAGTTGATGACACACTGGCACAGTTGGCGGGAGCGAAAGTCTTCTCAAAGTTGGATCCAAAATCTGGGTTTGGCAGGTTCCTCTGCATGAGGACTCACAACTTTTAACAACATTCATCACCCCGTTTGGAAGATACTGTTTTCAGAGACTTCCTTTTGGGATCTCATCCGCGCCTGAACATTTTCAGCTAAGAATCTCACAAATCATTGCAGGGACAGAGGGCGCTCTATGTCATGTGGATTACATCCTCGTCTTCGGAAAAGATCAGGCAGAGCATGACAAAAGGCTGTAGGAAGTACTGAGAAAGTGTGAAAAAGCTGACCTCACGCTGAATGAAAAATCCGAGTTTGCTGTGGACAGAGTGAAATTCCTCGGACATCTCATAAGTGCAAATGGAGTTGAGGCAGATCCAGACAAAATCAGTGCCATACTGAAAATGGCTGAGCCTCGTAATGTGGAAGAAGTCCGCCGCTTCATGCGAATGGTGAACTACGTCAGTAAGTTTTCACCCAGCCTACCAGCCCTGACAAAGCCCCTGCGTGATCTATGAAAAGTGACAGCACATGGACTTGGGATGCACAACAAAGAACAGCCTTTGAAAAGGTAAAGAAAAAGCTAAGTTCACCCTCAGTCACACAATACTGCTCTAAAAAAGAGACAGTTGTATCTGCAAACGCGTCTGCATATGGACTTGGACCTGTATACAGATTTTGGTGACTGACAACGGGCCCCAGTTTTCATCATCAGGATTGGCCAAATTTGAAGACGACTATGGATTCTGCCATAAGACCAGCAGCCCTCGCTACCCTAAGAGCAACAGGGAAGCTGAAAGAGCCGTTTGCACTGTGAAGCAGCTGCTCGACTAAAGTCCTGATCCTCAGAAAGCTCTCTTGGCTTTCAGAGCTACACCACTGGCTCACGGACTGAGTCCAGCACAACTCTTGATGGGGAGGAGGGTAAGATCAGTTCTAACCACTGCGAACGCATTGAAACCAGTTTGGCCAATTCTCAAGGTTTTCAGAGAGAAAGATGAGGACATTAAAAAGAAACAGCGACAATCTTTCAATGCCAGACACAAAGCATGGGATCTACCAGTTCTTGGACCTGGACAGAGGGTGTGGATTAGAACAGCGCCACAGACCACAGAGACAGTTCAAGGACCTGCTTCTACACCAAGGTCTTACAAGGTGGTAACAGATCAAGGGAGCTTGAGAAGAAACAGGTCTCATCTCACAGTGCTTCAAGAGACAGGACTGTCTCACTCCAGTGAGATTGTGACTGGCAGAATGCATCAATACACTGGTGAAAAAGTGACCAAGTCGGGAACAGTTTCCCGTCCTCCAGATTGAACTTTAACTTAATAACTAAATTCTCATAGTTATCAGATTATTCTATTAACTGGACAAAATCAACACTTCTACCTATTACAGAAAATTCATGGAACCTTGCAAGCCAGGACCCACACTACTCATTTCCTACAGGCAATTTAAAATACTTAGGCATAAAAATCTCACCTAAATTAACTAATTTAATTCATTTAAACTTTACTCCACTTCTGGATAGCATTTATAGTGACTTGGAGCGCTGGAATAATCTTCCTATTTCTCAGGACGAATAGCCACTATTAAAATGAAAGTTTTACCCAAAATAAACTATTTTTTCTCAATGATTCCATTTAAACCTACGGCTAACTGGTTCCAGTTGTTGGACTCAGCCGTTACAAAATTTTACTGGAATAAAAAAAAAGCAAAGATTAGTCTATCTACTCTTCAGAAAAATAAATCCAAAGGAGGTCTAGAGGCACCAAATTTTATGCACTACTATATAGCTAACCAGCTACAATATATAATTTTATGGGCACAACCCAACAGAGATACTAACTGTTGGCTGGAACTAGAACAGGGATTGTAATAACCTCAGACTTGTAGATTTACTCTTTATTACAACATCGATTAAGCGACATAATTGTTTTAAAAATCCAATGATTTCCGCCACCCTGACTGCCTGGTGGAAGGCACTAGAAATTACAAAAGCCCAAGTGGAGCCCTGTGGGCTTTCTCCCCTATGGCATAACCCCGACTTTCAACTTAACAACCAATCGTTTTATTTAGGTGTGTGGGAGCAAAAATGAATTACACATCTCCACCATCTCTTCTCAAATAATATGTTTATGTCATATACATCCTTGCTCCAAAAATACAAAATAAAAAACGGAAATTTTTTACATGATCTGCAAGTTAAAAGTATGATAAAGAAACAAATTCCAACACTTTAGGGTACGCTCCAACCGCCTGTTTTAGCTAAAGATATTACCAAGCTTTCTCCAACAACAACAAAAAAACTCTCAAAAATATATAAGTTACTTTCATATACTGATAAAATGTCTTTACCCATCTCGAAATGGGAGACAGACTTGTCTATAGATCTGGACTCTGACTTTTGGATTCAAGTTTGTGAAAACATATTTAAAATGACAAAACACACAAATTTACAACTTATCCAATATAAAATTATTCATAGAACATACATTACTCAATATATGATGAAGAAAATGGGACTCTCAGACTCCGACATTTGTCTCCAGTGTTTACAAAACACTACAGACACTTATTTTCATGTTTTATGGTTATGTACTCCGGTTATGTATTTCTGGACTAAAGTCTTAGAAAAACTTTCCGCTGTCTTGGACTGTAGGATACCGTTCTCTCCAAACTTGTGTTTGCTAGGTGACTTAACAACAACTGACTTACCACATAAACAATTTCAATCTACACTTGTAGCCCTTACTATCGCAAAAAAAACAATTCTTGTTAACTGGAAAAATAAACAAACTCTGAATATCGACCAATGGTCTAACCTCCTCATAAATCACATTTTAATGGAAAAATATCTGCCTCAAATAAAAACCAAATATAAAAATTTATAGAAACATGGTCTAAGTATATAGAATTTTTTAACCTAAACCTGATTACTTAATTCTGCCTGTTAGCGAGAGCCACCGCATCGTGATAACTTACATTGATGTTTCTGTATTTGGCAATTTGTAACTAATGGTTGTGTTTTTATAGTTAGGAACCCAGCTGCTGCCAACAGGATCGAACAGATTCACCTCCAATGGGCACTAAGAGTTAATATTCGGATTCACTGCATGCCAGTGGGTTAATTCTATAGGTGCTGTCCCCCCCTGGCTGGGCGTGGGCGGGTCTGCCCCTCTGTTGGCTGCTGGGTGGCGGCTGCGTCTTGGCCGTTCCCCTGGGTCTCTTGGGGTGTGCTGCGTTGCGGGGCTCTCCCTGGTGTCCGGGGCGGCGCCGCTCCGGCGCGGTCCGTCGCTCTGGGCACGGCGACGCGGTTCGGGGCCTGTGGGCCGCCGGGGTGCCCCGTGGTTCCCTCTCCCCTCCTTCTTCCTCCCCCTTGCTGCCTCTCCCTCCTCGCCTCTCCCCGCCCGTCCTCCGCATCCCTGTCCCTTCTCCCTCGTCACCCTTCCTCCTCCTCTCCCCCTCTCTCTGCGGCACTGCCGCTGCCCCTTGCCCTTCATGTCGTCTCCTTCCCCCCTCCCTTCCCCCTCCCCTGTACGCCTTCCTTCCCCTCCCCTGGGCCGGGGGCTCCATCCGTGGCCCGGGTCTCGGCACTCCGGGGGGGTGGGTTTGGTGTTGTGCCCGCCCCGCTCCGGTGGACATCCTGGCACCTCGGGCGGGCCCCAGTATCCGGGGGGCGAGCCCCGCCGGGCTGGTCCCATATGCCCGCCGGGGTCCCGGGGGGGGGGGGGGGGGGGGGGGTTTGGTGGGTGGGTGCGCCTCCTGCCCCCGCCTGGTTGGGGGGGGGGGGGGCGCTGGTCGCTCCTCTTAACTCACTGCACTAGGTTTGCACAATACACTTTTATTACACATTACACATTTATAGACATATAGGGCACATAACACACTTTGGGGGGGGTGGGGTAGGGTGGAAACACCGTCTTCGCCCTACAACTCCCCTCCAATTTTAATGCACCACACAACTGTGGGGGGGTGTCGGGGTGGGGTGCCATCGGTTGGGGCAGACCGCAGTATAGAGCAGTGCTGCGGTCCCCTGTCCACATACACTCACTGACATGCCTGGGAGGCGAGTGGATCGGAGTGTGGGGATATAATTTCCCTCTGCTCCGGTTCACCTGCTCCCAATTTTAATGCACCACACACACACACTTGTATATACACTGGGTGGGGTCACATTCAAGGTTTAGGGGTAGAGTTCACCAGTCGGCGAGCTGGCGGACTCAGTAACAGGGGTTAGCTTTCACTAAGAACGCTGGAGTGACGACCGGGGCCTTTTCCCGCTGGGCCTGGGGTTTGGGGGTGCCGGCCGTCCTCCGGTGCCCCCATCTCCCCTTCTGCTCCCGGTGTTCCATCCCTCCACGCGGCAGGGGGTGGAGTGGGCGCGGGTGCCCTCTCCGCTCCGCTGTCCGGCCCCTCTTCGGCGCCGATGCCTGAGTGCGGGGTGTCCCCGGGGGCTGGGGGTCGGGGGCTGCCGGTTGGTCGGTGGGGGGGTGTCTGGGGGCTTGGGGGCGGCTGGGGCTGGGTTGGGGTGGATGGCGGGGGTGGATGGGGGGCGGGGGGTCGTGGAGGGAGCTGGGGCTGTTGACCGGGGGTGCCTAGCGGTCCTGCAGTGCCCCGTCCTGCTGCGTTGGGTTGGGGGCGCGGGCCGTGTTTGGGTGGGGGGCGCTCCTGCTCCTGGGTTTGCTCTCCGGCCGGTGGCCCTGGCGGGGCTCCCCTCTTTGGTGGAGATTTTCATGCATGCCAGATCCACCACACCAGCATCTATCGAAACTCAGACACAATCTGCTTCTTCCTCAGGTCATTGAATCGGTGGAGGCTGGTGTCTGTGGATCTCACTCTGCTTCGTTTGTCCTTCCTTCCTTTCCTCAGTCTCTCCTTTGGTCTCTTGAGGTCTCCCTGATTTGTTGGAATTTAGATGTTTCTGAGGTTGGTGAAGAACTCTGGTTGGTGGCCCGGTGGGTGGTGTCTGGTCGGTGCTGGATTTCACTTTCCTTTGTTTTCTTTGGTCCTTCCTCGGGTCTCCTGACGGCGGTGTTCGGTATCGGTGAACGGTATGGGATTTTTTTTTATAGGTTTTTGGTGAACTAACGAATACACACACACTCGCACGCACACACGCACATACACGTACCAAAAAGAAAAAAAGAAAAGAAAAAGAAAGAGCAATGATGATGACATTACCGAATGAACAATACTGAGCTCTTTAAAAAAAAAAGAAAAAAAAACTATATTGATTATTCTGCATGTCTTGTTTATTTTTTGTTTTTGAAAATAAATCCTTTAAGTACATAATGCACTCGTGGTTTGCATCCCTGCTTTCCTGCATTTGGGTCAGCCACATTTTGGCATCGCCACCATAAAAACCTAAACCTAAAATGAAAAGGTATTCCGCGCACATTCCACTAAGAGGAACCCGCTGAAGAGACTTATTTCTCCCAGCTGGCCTGGCAATATTGCCCCCAAAAAAGTTGGATGAAGTGACTGAGGGGAGGGAAGTCTGCTGCTGTGAATTATCCCCAAAATAAGCGGAAAACAATGGATGGCTTGATGGATATTTAAAGCTTCCTTCAGATGTGTAAAACCAAACGATTGAAATCACTGTGTAATGTTGTTCAAGAAATGTATGTGCTTGTAAATGTATGAATTGCCCTAGTGCCTTTTTTATTTTTTAAAGCAGCTCTCATTGAATTTCTATCTCCATACAATAAAAGACAACAGACAGTACAAAATCGTGAGTAGAAAACAATGAAGACAATACAATTTCTCCAAATTAAATGAAATAAACAGCAAAATAGTAGCAACTCATCAAATCTTCATCAACTTGAGTTTTAATCT
Organism: Leptonotus elevatus; assembly: GCF_054856555.1. NCBI lineage: Eukaryota > Metazoa > Chordata > Actinopteri > Syngnathiformes > Syngnathidae > Leptonotus > Leptonotus elevatus. The sequence continues at coordinate 25,487,208 of NC_141246.1, forward strand.
GTAAAATAAAATTGTGTGTGTACCTTTTGGTCCCAGTAACTGAGCATCTGTAGCTTTTCTTCCATCTCCACATCGAGCTTCATCAAATGGCGGACATTGTTCACCGGTACCAGCCACAACTTCCCCATTACCTTAACATACACACACATTAAACATTGTGATGTCATCTGATTGTAAATAGCATTTCATATTATGTTGTGTTTCTTATTACCGAACTAAAGACAAATTATGCTGATTGCTTTACACCAGACCTGTTTAAAAGCAGGACTCTGCTCGGAGGGAACTTACTGATAAGGTCCCGGGCACCACTGAGGTTTTTGGGTCGGTAGATCCGTCGTGAGTTGGTGTCTGACACATAAAGCTGTCCTGTCACTGGATCAGTAGCCAGATAATATCGATGGGCAGGGTTGTTGCTAAGATTGAGGGTAAAGGAATTGAAAATAAGATAAAAACATGAAATTCTTCGTTTAGGAATACTTGCATAGTGCCAGTGGACTCATTTGCTCAAATTCCACAATATTTTAAGGGGTAAGTATATCCGGAGGAACACTGATAAGATGTCAACCCAACAACCAAACAAAAATGTTCAGAGATTTTTACACAACTCTGGTTGCTTCCAGATAGAAAATATGTTGAATTTCAATATGATTGCTATACTGATCTTAACAAATTTCTACATTTTAACAAATTTCTAAATTGGCGGTTTTGCCTCTAAGTGTATACTTCATCATTATCTTACTGTATTTATACTTTGTTAAGTGATACAAGAAGATTGTTTATTTAATATTTTCCACCCATCTATCTTCTGAAACTGCTTATTCCTTACTAGAGTCGCGGACGTGCTGCAGCCTGTCCCAGCTGTCTTTGGGCAAGAGGCAGGGTACATGCTGAACTGGTCGCCAGTCAATCGCAGGGCATTATTTCATACCTCAATGATGATGGTGTGATTTGACTAATGGGGTAGTAGCTCCTAGTTTCCAATTGGTTGTGCTCAGCTGCTCTGTCTAAGTCACTTTGTTTCTCATTCACAGCACAAGGACTGTAGAGCAACATTTCATAGAAAGGACAACTATGTAAAAGTATATTCACTAAATTCAAAACTAATCCGTCAAGACCACACACACTTTTGCTTCGCTGATGCACACCCAATTCAAAGTTTGGTTTCAAATACAATAGGAACACCTCAGTAGCCTACCAACATTTCAAGAAATAAATGTTGCTTTATCCAGAAGGCCACAGTGTACCAAGATGAACTACTGTCCAAAACAACTAAATGTCATACCACTAATGGTTGTATAATAAATCATGCTATCATCATAATAATGATGAGCTACACAATCAGTAGGGATGGGACAGTACTCGGCAAAAATTAGTACCATTCAATACGCTCTGTACAAGATGATACGTGCAACACACAGTTTTAGGGTTTTGCAATGGGTTGTATGCCTCAGACGGTTTCCATCTATCGCCATGCAAAATGGTTCTTTACAATGTCAGTCAAGACACTGAAATCTTTTTGTTAAATGACAGTATATAAGAACATTTATGTACGTCAATACTTGAGTAATGACTGAAATATACGAAGCTAAACAATCATTGACATTATACTAACATTATTAAATAAAGTAAACTACACCAGCACAACATTGTCGTTTTTTTCCCCTCTTTCGAGGTGACTTCAAGTAACTAGACTAAGTGCAATTTCTGGAGAAATTGCGTGGGAATGCTGAAAGCTAATAGCTGAATGCTAAGATTTGAATGCACGTGGAATGCTTATGAAGTAAATTGAGGAATAAATTATTAAATTATGACCTCCTGGTTACTGAACAATGCACTTTACCAACTGTGCCACCGAGCAGTATCAGACACCTGGTAATGATAATAAGTTTTATGTATGGAAGTGGGTGTGGAAATTGATACTTAGAAAAAGTTCAATGTTTGTCCCATTGAAAATGAATGTGGAAAAATTGCTGTCTAACGTTAAATTGTGTGAATAATATAAGTAATGTGTAGTCAGATATATACGTCGGGAGGCGTGAATTTTTTAAATTTGAACGGTGTAAATGGGAAGTATTATGTGGGAGTATACGCGGCAAACAAGTGTGGAGAATAAAAATCACAATAATATATGTGGGAATGCTTCAGCATTCCCACAACAAGCCGCTTATACACATAAGGGATGGCCACTTGATTAGGGATAACGAGGAGGACCATGGCCTTGTTGTCTCCAAACTCATCCCACATTTGAAAAATGTACACAAATATATTACTGAGGTACAGGAAATAAATCTACCATTTTAATAATTTGGGGGAAACGAACAACCGCAAGTCATGTACTCTTGTATACTACATAATACGCCCCAAGAGCATAGCAATTGGGTATGTTGTATATGTTATGTTGTGCCCTGCCACATTTGAACCTTTATGACTTGGATTAAGCGTGGGTCGATTGGGCATGCCTGTATAGTGCAGTGCAGGCATGACCAATCCAGTCACATTTAATCCAACTGTTACAGTCGTGTTTTTGATTGCATTTGTGTTGCCTGTGTGTTTCGTTCTCCAACGCATTTAAAATATTAAACCCTCCAAAGCAGAACGTATAGTGAATAAAGAAGGGATAGAAGACAAATTTGGCAAAAATGGAATTTCAAAAATTAATTTGCATTCATAAAAAACAACTATTATTTTCTTCTTTCATTGTTTATATAAAGTATAATATAATTACATACTGTAGCAATATTAATTACATGGAATAGCATTTCAATAGATGAGTAATAATAAAACATTACATAATATTGAAAACAGTCTTTTAAATTTCCAAAAAACAGACAAAACTGAGGCGCTCAAAGGTGTTCCAAGTAAAAGGCCTTTATTGCAACATGGCCAGTTGATTATAAATTGCCTACGCATTTCGGCCTTGGTAGGCCTTCGTCAGGGCAAGCTGTATTTTAAGTTGCTTGCATACAAAGCATTTCCTAATCCAAGAATATAACATTATTTTTTTTAATGTTTTTTTTCATACGTTAATTGGGCCATAAAAATGTTGTGCTTGATTTGAATTAGCACATTTTAATATTAATGATTATTTTACCCAGCTTGTTGTAACTGGATACTTGTCAGCTGTTTATATGTCAACATTTTGAAAAGCCAAAACACCAACTTTTGAAAGTATCTTTCAAAGTTAGGTTTGGAAAACACCAGCACTATCATGCTACCATGTATACTATCATATATATATATATATATATATATATATATATATATATATATATATATATATATATATATATAGATAGATACTACCATGTCACGTGTATTCGATGTTTGTGTGTTGTGCTCAAAATAATTAATTTGGTAATATTTCTCCAGCAAAGTGTACATTTACAGTTACTGGGAAAGAGACACTATTATTATTATTATTATTATTATTATTATTATTATTATTATTATTATTAAATTTATCACATTTACTGCCTCCTAAACACAGTTTTATTAATTCAAAATCATCATTAGGGATTTCCTTTTTACAAGTAATATCAAAATTATTTAGAAGATATTATAGCCAGATAAAAATCACTTAAATATTACTGTTGTGAAGACATTGGGATTTTTTTGTATTTATTGCATGCTGTCAAAGAATGTGTGTGCAATCTTTTGAACTGTATTAATCAAGACAATGGGAATAAAGCCATTATACAATGAAATATAGAAGAGAAAAGAAAGACTAAACACACCCGCACTATCTATAGCCTACTCTCTGCTTCCTCCATTCTGTCTCTCCTTAGCTCTACTTGCTTCAGGCTGCTGCTAAAGTGATGACTATGCCATTCATCTGAGCTGACAACACAAAAATAGGCTCTTTATCTGCAACACTTGTCAAGATTAGAAATGGACAGAAGGAAAAAAAAGACTGAGGCGGACAAAACAATACCCAATATCCATAAGACTGCAACATGGAATGTTGTGGTTCCCCACTTTCAGACCATATGGTATTATCTAAGTACATTTTCACAAAATTTAACATGATTCAATTTTAAAGGAACTGCTGGACTTAATTTTTGTTAATGTATTTCCTCAAATAGGGACTTGGGAGGTGTTCGTAAGGGAATTTAAGTAGGGTTCTTTATTTGTGTTTTATACATTTTTATATGCAATTGAGTTGTGTAGCAGTATGCATTAAACAATATCTATACTGTTTGTAGATTTTTTGCACATATTTTGTTTTGTTTGAAAAAATTGCAAAACAATTTATGTTATGTAAAAGTGTACTTTCAAGTCAAATAAAGTGCAGAATGCAGAGACAGGGCAGTGCTTTCTGTCTTCTTCCTGGTACTGCTGGGTTGGGCCTGGGTCCATGACCTGCTGGTGAACACACCTGCAGGTGCTTACTGACAATCTCACCGTTAATGGGCCATGTATATCATATGTGCCTCATGAAACAGTCATTTAGATAATGTACTTACTGTGTCTGGTCTAAAAGTGCCATTGCATGAGCTGCTGATAGATGGATGTTTTCCTGCCCGAGTGGTTCAAATGAGCTCAGCAGTTCACATTTTCACATTGAGTGTTTGTGTGTGAAGCATAGTATATACGTTATACAAGAATTATAGTTACTTTTTTTTTTTTTTTTCCTGGGGAAGCTATTTGGACAGAGACATTTATTTGTTCAAGTGGACAACAGACCCAGCAACCAAGTGAAAGATAGCATCTATAAAAAAGGGACCTCTAGTTGAAAAACGTGCATTGTGCTGAATTCTTGCAGGGCTGAGAACATGATTGTTTGAGGGGGATAAAAAGAAGATAATAGAAGAGAAGTCTGGTTTGTTAGTGGAATAAAAGTGATGAATCACGCTTACCTATGTCTGAAATCTTTGTTTCTTATGATAGTGTAAGCAAAGGAAGAAAAGAGAGGAAACAGGAGTTAGAGAACAGGTATGAGGTATCACTCACTGAAAAGGAACATAAGGATATCAAAAACGTAGTTAAGAGGACTACGGCTCAAGTGGGAGGACTCAAATGTTTTTTCTGTGACAATGGAAAGATGGTTCATTGATTTGTATCTCTCTCAATTGGAATATAAACACTACATTAAAACTACCAGTTGAATGTAGAAAGGAAAGAAGATAATCACACTACAAGGCAAATTATGTAGATCACTTTTGAATGTGAATAATTTTCTTTAAAACACGTCGCCATTAGAACAAAGAAGAAAACCACAGATAAAGTTCCTCCGTAATATGGACCGAAGATTACTCATTAGCAAATTTCAACCAGTAATTTAATAAAAAAGTCTACACACCCCTGTTCAAATGCCAAGTTGTTATGATTGTTTAAAAAAAACAAAAAACATTTCAAAACTTCTTAATAAATAAATAATACAATCCAGCTGTTCTATTGGGCCTTTCCTGACATTTTTACTTACTAGCAGAAGCCAGAGGGAATTTGTGCTCGACTCACTGGTATTTTGAACTGTTAAAAATGCCATCTAACCATAACGCAATTCTCCATGCTTTTTGGGAGGTTTCAATTGGATCATGGCTTATGCTCGAATAATAAAAACATTTCAGGAATAGCCTATTTAAATGTTCCCTGTAATTGGCCAAACAGTGGCACGAATTTTATAGTTTCTGGACTTAAAGGGACAGTAACGTAAAAAAATTAACTTTTGGGAGCTTTTAGACATGTTAAAATGTTAATTCCTCACCAAAAATATCACATAAGTGGTGTTTTCCTCCATTCGCCCCTCTATGAGAAATTCTAGGTCATTCTGCTCCATCCCCTCCCAACCCGAGAAAAGTGGGTACTCACTCAATAGGTGCGTTTCCATTACCCTCAGTTTTGCGCAAAAGGCAAGTTTCGCAAAAGCAAGCTGGTAATGGAAGCACGTAATTTTCGAAAAAACTCTCAAATATCGCAAAAAAGTTTTTTACATTCTCACAAGGTGGTTTTTGAGACGTGTCGAAATAGATGTGTTTCGCAAAAGTGTAATGGAAACACCTTTTGCGCATTCCCTGTGGTCATGTGACCCCCGCCCAGCACGGAGGATAGGAAGTACTCGCTTTCGTGTCGGAGCTGCCGGGGATAACAAGTCTTTTTAGCCACAAAGCGATTCAGCTATGGAGCCAATATGCCGCCGTTCATGAGAAATGGGCGTTGCCCCGGCCGGGCACATCATCGTTGAAATCCATCCGTCCGCACCATAACACGAGTTATAAGCGTGCACACACACAACACCAACAGCAAATGCCCGAACCCACCCAAGGGGAGGGAGATGGTTTTAAAGTAATATGCCAACAAATCTAAAAAAAAAGTTGGGACAGGTAGCAATAAGAGGCTAAGTCAATTGTAAAAAAAAAAAAAAAACTGCTGGAAGACCAGTTACCACTAATGAGGTCCATTGGCAACTTGATTGGAGTATAAAAAGAGCTTCTCGGAGTGGCAGTGTCTCTCAGAAGCGAAGATGGGTAGAGAATCACAAATTCCTCCAATGTTGCACAGAAAGATAGTGGAGAAATATCAGAAAGGTGTTTACCAGCACAAAATTGCAAAAAGGTTGAAGTAATTATCATCTACAGTGCATATCATCATCCAAAGATTCAGAGAATTTGGAACAATCTTTGTATGTAAGGGTCAAGGCCGATAAATCTTACTGGATGCCCATGATCTTCGGGCCTTAAACGGCACTGCACCGCAAACAGGAATGCTTACTGTAAGGGTAAATCTCAGAAAGGGCTCAGCAATACTTCCAGAAAACATTGTGGCTAAACACAATCCACCGTGCCAGTCGTTGTTGCCAGATAAAACTCTACAGTACAAAGAAGCCATTTCTAAAGCAGACCAAGAAGCGCAGGCGTTTCTCTGGGCCAGGGGTTATTTAAAATGGAGTGTGGCAAAGTGGAAACCTGTTTTGTGGTCAGATGATTCGTGATTCAAAGTTCTTTGTGGAAAACTGGGGCGCTATATCATACTGACTAAAGAGGACAAGGACAGCACTCAGTTTATAAGCCTGCATCTGTGATCGTATAGGGTAGCATGAGTGCGTGTGGCATGGGCAGCTTCCACATCTGGAAAGGCATCGTCAATGCAGAAAGGTATATTCAGACTTGAGAACAACATATGCTCCCATCCAGGCATCATCACTTTCAGAGAAGATCTTGCATTTCTCAACACGATAATGCCAGACCACATGCAGCGCCAATTACAACATCATGGCTGCGTAGGAAAATAATCCGGGTATTGAAATGGCCAGCCTGCAGTCCACTTCTTTCACTTATAGAGCACATTTGGCACATCATAAAGGGGAAGGTGCAACAAAGAAAACCCAAGACAGTTGAACAGTTAAAGAGACGCGCGTAGACAAAAATGGGACAGCATTCCTATTTCTAAACTTGAGAAACTTGTCTCCTCGAACCCCAGACGTTTGCAGACTGTTGTAAGAAGAAGAGGGGATGCCTCACAGTGGTGAAAATGGCCTTGTCCCAACTTTTTTTTAGATTTGTTGACACCATGGAATTTTATGTCAACATAGTTTTCCCTTAAAATTGTAATTTTTCTCAGTTTAAACTTTTGACCTGTTCTCTATATTCTATTCTGAATAAAATATTAAAATTTGGCATTTCCACATTCAGTTTGTATTTACAATTTGTATAGTGTCCCAACTTTTTGGGGAATTGGGTTTGTAGCTAAGGATCTGTTTTGTTTCAAATGTTTATTGAAGAAGTGAATATGCATCCAATTTCCACATTTAAAGAAGACACAGTTGTTCTGTAAGGGCTGGCCGGTCTTGCGTAGCCACTCAGAGGAGTGCTCGAATGCAGCTCTCCAGAGTTTTGTGGGCAACCGGCTCAGCACGAGAGGGTCGCGGCAAGCACACGGGGAGAGGCGGGGTTTTACTGAACCAGACGTTTTACTTCCGCGTTGCCAGCAAAACACCTAATATTTCATTAAAAAAATACCTCGCCATGTTGTCAAAGGTAAAATGTAATCATTATATGCCTATAGTTAACTGTGGAAGGGCTTAAAATAGTGTGATATAGTACCTTTAAAATCATGTTTGCACTAAAAATTCCCCCTCTGCCAAAAGACTCAGTAGTGATTTTAGGCTTGTTTTCTGTTGGTTTGCAACAGATTCATTTTCCTGCCTTCAGTTACCATGAATGCCCCCAGTGACCCTGACACTGATTTAAACATGGGTGTTTTATATCCACTATAACTACACCCCCTTAGATCACATATCTTGTCAAATTGAGTATTCTTGCAACTAAAAAGAACATATAGTGACTTGATGTCTAATCTTAGGTCAAATCATCTGTGACTTGGGTGCACTGACATGGAACTGGTTTGATTGAGATTTGCAGTTTTTTTATTTTTTTACCTGAGCTCCATTACACTGGTAACATTCCCAGAGGGGAAGATCCTCCTGATGTAGTTGAAGTCTCCAACATATACACTGCCATCGGCTCCACATGCCAGAGCAAGGGGTGCCAACAGTTTATTGCCCTCTGCTTGCCCATTGCAGCTGGGGCAAGAGATGCTACGGCGACGTCCATTTCCTACAAGAAGATGTTGGAAGTAGGGATGAAGTTTAGTACCTCAATAAATAAATAAAAAGTTGATTGAGGATTTTTTATTTTTTTTGCCTCGGGTACCCGTTTATTTAGTGTGCACCTCTGGGAAGATAAGTTAAGCCAGCTGAGCAATAGGAATGTAACGATAACGGCAATAACATTATTAAAATATAAAATATTAAAATATCGATTATAAAACTGCCACAATATAGTCATTGTCATGTCACGATATTAAAAGCAGCACATCATTTAAAAATGGCAAATAGTTTTCCATTTGAGCAGTTCTAGCACCATCTGGTGGTTAGTTCTTTTTAGTGCAGTTTAATTTTCATACGGCCTTCTGTTTAAAAGCCACGCTAATTGTCCGATGAAGGGGAACATAATATGCTTGTGATTCGAGTCAATATGCGGAGGAACTCAATGTGTGTGTCCATTAGCAAGTAAGTGCCCTTAATATTAAGTGTTATTAGAGATTGTAGGTTGTTTATAATGTTTAATTAAAATGTGTACTTAATGTGTAGTACTTCACTAGAAAATTTGGATCAAATTAACAACTAGTATATTTCATCCACCCGCACATGATTTATTGCCAATTTTTGGTAAAAAACAATTAAATGCTAACCGGGCAATAGCCAGAATGATAATTGTGATTCACTCAAGGGAGTTCTCCACAATGTCATTCTGGGATTGCTCAATGGTGATTTGCTCGGTAAAGGCGGTTCATTCTGTACAATACTTAGAGCTGGTTGGACGATGCGTCATCTTGTGCACGTCTACCTAACTTTTGTTTTGACCAATCCACGGATGAAAATGTTGTCTTCGTTCTCATCGTAGGAAGGAAACTCACAAACATCTTTACAAGCTAAGCGTCTTTCACTGGTTTCTCATTCAACAAGGAAACGGTGAGTAATTCTGCAAGAACAGAATTAATTGCAGTGTCCATTTGTCCAAGTTAGGTTTGTTTCCCCTGGGGTCGGTGCTTCCTGGTTTCGTCACAGTTGCATATCCCGCCTCTTAACACAGTACCGCTTTCTGATTGGTTCGTACAAAAAATGTACGGATCAGTGAAAATCAGCGGGCTTTGTACAATGTGTATTATCCGGAGTTTGTGAACTCACAAATACCGCCAGAATTCAAGGTTAATTAAGCAAGAGACTCCAGTCCACACACAGATTGTCATTGGAGTACCAATAAACGCACAAGCACTTCCTTACCCATAATGCTGCTGATGACAGGAGGTTGCTGGGAAACAAATATGTTCTCACCATTGCCTTTGTACAGGATACCTAGAAGAAATACATAACGCATTAAAAAGAGTACAATGAATATAGTTTGACAGTTCCAGGATTAACCCTATAAAGCCAAACCTATCATATCAAATATAAGACATTTTGACTGTATTTCATGAGTATAATATTTTTTTCCCGACTAAAACCCTGATGTATATGACACATGCATTGCAAGGATAATCCATTAGAGGGCATTATCACCCAGCTAATGGCTCTTCCAGCGACCTTGCAGATCGCCCCGATTGAGAAAGGAGAGACTCCTAAACGTATTAATAGTGGGAAATGTTCCTTATGATTTTTGGAAATACTAATATGTTTGAAATGTCTGCTTATTTTTATATTTTTGACAGTTATGAAGGTACAAATTTAAAGCACTGTGACCGGATGTATCAAATATGGCACAAATCTAAAGTCATATGTGGAGGTTGATTTTCAAAAATAAAATAAAAAATGTTTGTTAAAACCCCCAAATAAATACTATATTTACAAAGAATAAAAATGTTCTCTCATATATTTCATGGTTCAGGCTTTATAGGTTTAAGATGTGATCTGTAATGTGTTTGTATTTATATATAAAAATATTTAAAATATCACATCTGAATGTTATTATATATATATATATATATATATATATATATATATATATATATATATATATATATATATATATATATATATATATATATATATATATATTTTTTTTTTTTAATATTTGCTATTAAAGTTGAGACATAAAAAATGAAACTCCTGTGACAAGCCAAATGATTAACTCATTCAATCCCAGCCATTTTCATTGAAGCAACCCCTTTCGCTCCCGGCTGTTTTACAGGATTTTGACTGATTTTGCAAGGCCCACAGAGTATTGTGTTCTGTTGCTACATAAACAGGGAACCTAACAAAAGAAAGATTAGACTCTCTTCTTTCATCAGGAAAAAAATATATATTTGTATCTGTTTCCGTTTTGCCGCAATTAGCATTACAATAAAGCTAAATTTCATCATTATTCACAAATCTGTTTAGAACTGTGGGTAAATGAGCTTTGTTGCAACATGGCCCTGGCTCATCTCTTATGCTCTGCTGCTACCTACTGGGCGTTTTTTTTTTTTTGGTAATACCTACCATTGCTTTAAGCGACCTCTTCATGTCAGAAGCTGTATCAAAGTCTTTTGTATGCTCTAGCATAAAAAACAAACACATTTAAAAGTTTTTGGGTTTGAATGAGTTTTAAAATCTGGAGGCAACTTGGGAGTCTAATGAATTATTTCATCTTTCCTTCCTTAATTGGTTTGCTCCCTCATTTGTTTTTATCTTGTTCATTTGCTGTTTTGTTCCTGCTCTCCATTCTCTTTTCTCTCTCAACGCATTTCTTTATTCCTGTTTCCTTCCGCTAGCTTTTCATTGCATCCTTTATTTATTTTCCTTCTTCCTTGTATTCTACTCCCCTACCTTTATTACTGCTTTCCTTCCTGTCTGCTTAACTTTTTATTTTAGTGACTTTGTGTTATGGTCTTGATGCCCAACATCTAACATTATTCCTAATCCCATGGGGCCACCTTTGTTCACTTCCCTCTTCTCTCCTCTGCTTCTCTTTCATCTCTCCTTCCATTAGAAGGTGTTGATTGATCAACATAGGCACAGCTGACAAGGTTGCACCCATGCTGTGCTGCGGTCCACAATAACATCAACTACTCCACTGACTCAAAAAAAGAAGAAGAAGCCACGCTTGTGTATGTGTGTGTGTCCATGTACGTGGTGAGCATGTGTTTATGTGGGTGAGATAGACAGATGAGGAACTAAAGCAGTGCTCAAAGAGAAAAACTCTCCAGCTGTGTTAAGTGAGGGCAGTGCAGTTTTCACTGCACTCTAAGTAAATGTGTTTAGAAATTAGTACATTTGAGTACATTTGACTTTGATCGCAAACTCCCCAACCTAAAAACCTAAATTCAGATGCACTCACACAGTGAACTGGGTGACAAAGTTTTGAAAGCTCCTGAGGACGTGGTGAGAGAGCGATGAATAGCAACATGATGGATGAGGTGGCAGAAAGAGGGAGCATATGCACCAGGTACTCAAATGCAAATCCTGAAGGGCCGCAAAGGGCGATTATATGGTAATAGGGCTGGGTATCGATACTAATTTCCTGAATCGCGTCAATTTCACAAGAGTTCAATTCGATTCGATTTTGATTTTTTTCGCCCTATTCAATTCAATTCCATTTAATCCAATATCAATTACTATACATATATTTATGGAACATTAATTTGTCTTAAATATCAAGGATATGATTTAAAAAAACACACCACAAACATTGAATTCCAGAGTAAATTAAGCAGAGGTGTGTGTATGCTCAAATTTCGTTTATTTTTGTTAATGAAAGTATTATGTGTTATAATCACTTAAGTCTTACACAAACATTGACATCAGCAAGGAGGAGATGAAAGAAAAATATTTTCATATTTGTTTTACTGGATTTTGACTGATTTTGCAAGGCCCACAGAATAATGTGTTCTATTGCTACAAGAACACAGAACCTAGCAAATTCAGGATAAGAGTGTCTTCTTTCATCAGGAAAAAAAGTATATTTGTATGTTTCCGTTTTGCAGCAATTAGCATTAGAATATAGCTAAGTTTGATCATTATTCACAAACCTGTTGAAAACCTGCTGGCAAAAAGAGCTTGTTGCAACATGGCCCTGGCTGATCTCTTATACTCTGCTGCCACCTGCTGCAACCTCTTCATGGCAGAAGCTGTATAAAAGCCTTGTATGCTCTAACATAAAAAAAACAAAAAAAACGCATAAATGCGTTTTTGGGAGTGAAGGACAAAATATTTAAAAAACATGCTTAAATTAAATACATTTTGGGGTTTGAATGAGGTAAATACAAATTTAAAAGTTTCTGGATTGTCTTAACGTGGAATAAGTCAAGTCTTTCGGAAATGTAAGAACATACTTTTGAATTCCTCTAAACGGTAAATTTCAAGAAAACAGCAAAATACCCCCCAAAAACAAAAACATATGGGACTTTAGAAATTCTATTTACTCATGGATTCATGGTAAAAAACACATTAAAATAATCGACTTATGGTTTTATAAAGTGATATTGGGCTATAAAAAAGAAAATCGATTAGATGTTGATTAATCGATTTTTCAAACCCAGCCTTATATGTTAATATTGTATTCCAATTAAAATAGCCTTTTCAAGTAAATTTATGGATCCGGTGACATCACCGGTATAAAAATTGGAGACAGGGAACACAAGTTGGCCCGCTACGCAGATTACTTTTTGATTTACTTGGGACAGCCTACCATCTCCCTTCCCAAAGTTATGCAGCAATTTGAACAATACGGATTTGAAACGGTGGAATTTAATTCTCTACTTATCATTATATTCACAAATTGAATCAATCATAATGGTTGTCTTACCAAAACTACTTTATCTGTTTCTTTGCCAGTACGGATGAATCAAAACCAATTTAATGACTGGAACAAAATTATATCTAGATGGGCCTACCATCTATGAAGAATTATTATAGGGCGGCACAGATAAAGATCTGTTCCCTGAAAAGGACTTTGGGGTTTTCTTTGTTAAACACATTCGCAGCTAATTGTCTGGTCGACTGAGCTTGCGCCATACTACTTATGAGAATACCTGAGCTCTGGAGATAATTTGGGGGCCAAAAATAAAACCAGATGCGGCCTGTGACAAACCAATATCGCTTGCTATTAATATTTTTGTTTCTACCACATAGTGATTCCTTGAGGATGTATTTAATCGATTCCTTGTTTGAGTTGAAAGAACAATGAAGCATAGTTTTTGAATGCATTTGATTTTCATGAGGTTGCATTTTATTTATAGTATAGAGTACATAAAAAAAAACAATGGGCATGCCCTTAACTCATTCAAACACAAAAAAAGTATGAATATGTTTTTTTAATACTTTGCCCTTCACTCCTAAAAACGTATTTATTCGTTTTTTATGTTTGTTTTTTTATGCTAGAGCATACAGAAGGTTTTGATGCAGCCTCTGACCTGAATAAGTCGCTTAAAGCAATGGTAGTTATTACAAAACAAACGCCCAGCAGGTAGCAGCAGAGTATAAGAGATCAGCCAGGGCCACGTTGCAACAACAACAACAGGTTTGTGAATAGTGCTGAAACTTACCTATATTCTAATGCTAATTGCTGCAAAACGGAAACAGATACAAATATACTCTTTTCCTGATAAAAGAAGAGACTCTAATTTTTCCATGTTTTTACAGCAATAGAACAGAATATTCGTGGACCTTGCAAAATCTGTCAAAATCCAGCAAACAGCCAGGAGTGAAGGGGGTGGCTTTAGTGAAAAATGGTTGAGGGTGAATGAGTTCATTCAGATGTTGTATTGCAATTGATATTTGGACCCAGGGTTGGACTTGGGTAGAGTTCTATCATGTCCACAAAGCCGAGCTTCACATTCACTATTAACTAGTGGATCTTTGTTTCCACATTGATTCTCTGCAGAAGTTTGTAGAAATTATATGCGAGGCGAAGCACTCGAGTGCAGACTTCTTGCTTGTGTAGGACACACCGGTGAAAAAAATGAAGGATCGGTGAAGTGGTTTAAAAAATAGTAACAGTTCTGTCAGGCAGAAGAAGCTCCTCATCTTTCTACGCCAGCTGGTCTACCACGCAGTATTGAGGTTTGGGTTCAAGTTGCAACCTTTCCGTGTGGAGTTTGCATGTTCTTTCCGTGTTCACCGAGTACTCTGGCTTTCTCATTACACGACACTCACATTCCACAAACATGCATGTTTGGCTAATTGAAGAGTCACTTGTCCATATTTATGAATTTGGGTTGGAACAGTTTTGGAAAACTGTCCAAACAGTATGTATGTGTTCCGTTATTTATTTTTATTTTACTGGGAGCAGGGGATCCCTCTCTGGTCTGCTCTGACTACTAGGCAGACAGCCGCAGAGGCTGGAGACGAGCAAGGGTGAGTGGGTTGTGGGCTGACAAGGGAGTTCATGTATTAATTCAAAGAATGGGAGCCAGCTGTGCCTCTCATTCAGACTCGCACTCTCAGTGTAGAGGTACTATGATGCCAAGCAGAGTGTACAGTAGCACAAATGTGAGCCAAGATGCATGTTTGTGGGGGCTCCTCGTTGTTGCTCTTTATGCACTATTTTCTTGCTTGTTTTTTGCTGCGCATGCCATGAACTCAGAAATTGGCAAATGACAGCAGGTACCGCTTTTGAATGCATATCATTACTCGCATAACAGAGCAGATGACAGCGAGACCAGTGTATGTGCATAGTAATGGTTTCCTAGTCGTCCATTTTATGCATAACACAACATGTGTTGGAGAGATTATAACTTGCTGAAAATAATTAGTTAGTTAGTTAGTTAATAATATGTCACTTGATGCACATCATATAAGACTTACTGATTCAGGAGAGAATACAGTATAACATGTCAATATTTATCATCACAATAATATTGTTAGATACATTGGGAGCATGGCTGTGCAAAATTCTGAATTTCAGGATTTAATTCAATCAATGGATGAATTTGAAATTGAATTTGAATTGAATCCACCCCACAGGATGTTGAATTGAATGTTAATTACAGAAAGTGGAATTGAATTCAAGGCAATTCAAAGAAACTCCTCATCACATATCAGAGAGAATGACACTTTCAATACTGTGCTCTAAACAAAATGTGCAAAATGTTTTTTTGGGCAGCCATTTGAAAGACTTAGATAAAGCAAGGTATTCTGGGAAATAAGTGCTCTTCTACCACCATATCAAACAATTTCAAAAATGTTTACAATTTTAATAATCTGTTTTGTCTGAGCAGGCTTTTAATGTAAAAAAAAAAAAATACTAAACTTTACTATTTATTATAATTAGGTAATGTGTACGTAGTCCTTACAATAATATCTGTATGGAATTTGTCATCTCAGTAGGTGGGTTTCCATCCACCTATTTTTATTTTAATTTTCAAGAATTGCGAAAAAGAAACAGAATGGAAACGGCAGAAATTCGGGGAAAAAAAAGGCCCAAAATTCGCCCAAAAAGTTTCTACGCTTGGAGGGGGTGGTTCTTGAAGCGTATCGAAAAAAGGAAAATGCGCATTTTGGCGATGGAAACAGGTTTTGCGAATAAGTGACTACAAGACTGGATATACGTTGCACGTTTTGACCGATACTACATCACACGCACCTTTGTAGTCACAATAAATAGCGGATGATAAAGTAAGATATGTTTGGGGAGACGAAGAAACACGATTCTTTTTATAATTAATTAAAGAAAAAAATATTAATGCAATTTTAGATGGCTTGATTAACATCAACTCTCGATGTAACGACACACTTCACTTACATGCCGGAGGGAAGCCAACAAGACAAACTGCTTCCGTTCAGTCCGTCAAAACCAACATTCCCACCTGGAACTCCCCATTGTCCCAAAGTTCCATCAGTACAACGTCATCTCGCGGCGCATATTTGCAAAAGAAGAGCGTATGGAAACGGGCATAAGTCGCATGTCCGTTTTGCACATTTTCACAAAATTTGCATAAAAAATTTGAAACATTTGGATGGAAACCTGACTAGTGTGTTTTCCCTATGTCTAGCAGTGCCTGGTTAACAAGGGGGGCAGGTCCCCTTGCGCCGCACCTGTTTCGCATCAGCCATTAGGGCTATAAGAGGACTGTGATTCAGAGTTTCCACTGTTGGATTGTTACTCCATTTGCTCACAGCCACAGCCAAGTGTTATCCTCTGTTTTTTCGCCCTCGCTACTGGTTCGATTCTAAAGCTCTCGTTTTGGGTAGGGATGGCAGAAATGGAACATTGAAACGATAAAAGAACTTGAAACGATTGATTCACAAAAATAACGTTCGAAACAGCTCCCCACAGCGACATCTGGTGGCCAAGTGTAAAATATTAGAATCAAACAGTAGATCAGTGTTGCCAGCTCCACAGTAAGGAAACTATTGGCTGTCTGTCATCACCGAATTTACACAACTGGCAATCAGGCTATAATTGTAATGGACGCCATAAGAGAAAGAAATAATATCTTGGGAAACAAAAACTGAATAACTCCCCACCCCGTCAAAAGTATAGAAGTACAAATGAGCTTTTTGTTGCTGATACTTGGTTTGTTTTAAATTGTTGCCTCTTGACATGACTTAAATGCTTTGATTAAACCCCCAGTGCTATCACATTTAATCAAAAACTACATTTTAAAAGCTTGGGGGGGCATCAAGTTTTGACAGAAAGTATCAGAGAGGAAAAAGAATGACCTGCAAAAACATGAGACCCATAGCGCGAATTGAACCTGGGTTACCTGGATAACAGACCTTCTTCTCAGCCCATTGTGCGGGTGCGTTACCACTAAACCAACCGCCGCGTTCAAAGCATTAAAGAGGATGTTGACATTTGATCATGTAGAGCGAGGAATCAGCAGGGCAATTTTACATACAAAGTATACTTTAGGTTGGATTTATTTCAAATTCAAGACATTTTAATATAGTGCAATAGTCGGATTTAATTTAATTTAAAAAAAGGCATTTGCTGAAACAATGTGGCATAATGGAACGCAAAAGGCAACTGTCACGCGATTCGAATCACAAGTTCTGCCTGGGTTACGGTATGTACCAAAACGCAGTTTTGATTTTGCCATCACTAGCAATAGTACTTGTGTTGATTTCTTGTGTTAACGGTTTGTAGCCTTTGGGTATTTTTGTGTTTAATTCCCCTTGTTGCGTTTGCAAGCACTTTTTGTTAATCTTTTGTCCTGGCTTTCGACCAGCGCTTTATGTTTGTATGCATGTGTTTTGGTGAATAAACCACTCGCACCCTCCCTCTGTGTTCTGTGATTCTGGGATCCACTCTGCGGTCATACCAGAAATTTAACAAAATTCATGTTGTAAATAGGCTAATATATTGCAAAGCTTCGTTGTCAAATACACTTTAATTTTGCATCATTCATTTTGATTATACTTCCTGCAATTCAAATTTGAATTGGAATTCTGCTTCCTGTTTGCCACCTCAATTCAAATTCAATTATGAATTTTGTACAGCCTTGATTGGTAGCTGTAAGTAAACACACGCTGATGTTAGTTAAAAAAAAAACCCACATACATTCTTCTAAATACTATATGCATGCATTACTTTCATACAGTAAAGTTTTTTTTTGTTGCTGCTATAGCTAGACTAAGATATATTTCTGACTCCTGAAAAATATTTAAACAATATCATAAAAACAACAATAATAAATAATGCTAATAATTCTGGGGGAATACGTCATTCTTTCACTTTTTTTTTCTTCTTTTTTTTTCTTTTTCTTTTTTTTTCTTTCTTTACTTTAAGAGCTCAGTATTGTTCATTCGGAAATGTCATCATCATTGCTCTTTTATTATTATTATTTTTTTATTATTATTATTTTTTTATATATATATATATATATATAAATTTTTTTTGTGTGTGTGTGGGTGAGAATGTGTATGTGTGTGCGTGCGTGCGTGCGTGTATTTGTTAGCTCACCAGAAAACCTATTAGAAAAAATCTCATACCGTTCACCTAAACCGAACACCAGGAGACCCGAGGGGACCAAAGAAAACCAAGGAAGGTGAAATCCAGCACCGACCAGACACCCCCCACCAGAACTCCTCCCCAGCCCAAGAAACATCCAGACCCCAACAAATCCAAAAAACATAAAATCAGGGAGGCCTCAAGAGACCAAAGGAGAGACCGAGAAAAGGAAGGAAGGACAGACGAAGCCGCGTGAGATCCGCAGACACCAGCCTCCACCGATTCAATAACCTGAGGAGGAAACAGATTGTGTCTGAGTTTCGGTAGATGCTGGTGTGGTGGATCTGGCATGCATGAAAATCTCCACCAAAGAGGGGAGCCGTCGACCCCCGCCGGAACAGAGCAAGCGCAACACCTCAGGGCCCCCCAGGCCGCGGCAGCGCCAAAGGACGACCCCCGGGCCCCGCCAGGGCCACCGGCCGGAGAGCAAACCCAGGAGCAGGAGCGCCCCCCGCCCCAACACGGCCCGCGCCCCCGGCCCGCGCCCCCGGCCCAACGCAGCAGGACGGGGCACTGCAGGCCCACCAGGCACCCCACCGGCCCCCAACCCCCGCACCCCCCACGACCCCCCGCCCCCCATCCACCCCCGCCACCCACCCCAACCCAGCCCCAGCCGCCCCCATGTCCCCAATCCCCCAGACACCCCCCACCCCCAGCACCCCCCCACCCCGCAACCCCCACCACCGCCCCCCCCAACAAAGCCCCCCCCCCACCCCGACCAACCGGCAGCCCCCGGGGACCACCCGCACCCAGGCACCGACGCCGAAGAGGGGCCGGACAGCGGAGCGGAGAGGGCAGCCGCGCCCACCCCACCCCCCGCCGTGTGGAAGGACGGAACACCGGGGGCAGTAGGGGGAGATGGGGGCACCGGAGGGCGGCCGACACCCCCGAACCCCAGGCCCAGCGGGGGAAGGCCCCGGTCGTCACCCCAGCGTTCTTTGTGAAAATTAACCCCTGTTACTGAGTCCGCCAGCTCGCCGACTGGCGAACTCTACCCCTTAACCGTGAATGTGACCCCACCCAGTGTATATACAAGTGTGTGTGTGTGTTCTTTCACTTTTAATGTAACTATACAAGCTATAATTGATTTTCAAAGTGTGCCAAACTGAATCGAAAACCGTGACTACAAAGTCGAGAGACGAAGCGAATGGATTTAGCTATATGTCCCACCCCTACAATGTGAAATCAAGGAGATATGGTAAGGAAGATAACTAGAAGGGACATGAAAGAAGGGCGGGTTGATGTCCGAAACATGACAAATACCACAGGCCAAATGCAACTAATCCGAGAGGGAACAAATGTGTGTGTGTGTGTGTGTGTGTGTGTGTGTGTGTGTGTGTGTGTGTGTGTGTGTGTGTGTGTGTGTGTGTGTGTCTCTCTCTCTGTCTGTCTGTCTCTCTCTTTCTCTTCTCTTGCATGCGCACACACACACAAGCACCCCCCCCCCACACACACACTTCTTATAATACCTCTCCTACGCTCCAGTGATTAAAGCCTGTGCAAAAAAACAATCAGTTTGACAACTGCTGTGATTAAAATTATTTTAAACTGCAATTAAATTCATCCTCTTATTCTTGCATGCTGGATTAAACAGTTAACGATATTGATTTTTTTTCTTGTTGGGAAGTAATTTAAGTGATTGTGACGACAACTTGTTGCCACTAAAATAAAAATTAGCTTTTAAAAAAACATTTTTGCAGTAGGGATCATTATTTGCTTTTTTATCCTGACATAAAATTGTATTTTGCTGTACATATATTTATATTACATGAATCACACCACAGAAAGTGACAGATTGGCAGATATGCGGGTAGGAGAATGATGTCAGAGTTAGGGTCACTGTGACACCAGAGATGATTTTGAAAAGTTTTGGTGACTAAAATCTTTCTACAAGTTATTTAAGTTAAGTTATTTTTCCAAATATATTTTCATCCACAGCAGGATCTGTAACCCTGTACCTTTAATCCAAAATAAAGTCCCAACAGATTGAACCACTGCTGCCCTAAATGTAAGTATTCAGTGCATCTGCAAATGTACAGTATGTACTATATGTGATGATTCCCGTTTAGTGTTGATTCTAACCAAGCCTCCTACCGTTTTGTACATCCAGAATGTGATGTTTATCAAGAGTCCATCCTCCAATGTTGGAAGCATCCATCTCGTAGCCTTGTAAAACGGCTGTTCTCTTCTCCCACAGGATCAGGTCCAGACAGGATTCATATTCAAACCCCACCGACACTAAGAGACAACCCGAGGTTAAGGTTAGTAATTTAGCTGCTTCATGAACATGTGTTCCCACCAAATAAATATTTGTGTGGTCCTGTGATTCAAAGCAAACCTCTATCTATCTTCTTTTATAACATCTAATGACTCTTGCTGTTGGTTTTCCAAGGGTATTCATTGTGTGCACGCCCGCTTACACACAGAACGCACGCACGTGCACACACACACAAACACAGTTTGATGAGACTTTTGGTCAGAGCAGTCTGCTGTCAGTACAACAGTGTAAATATCAAGGGTGGGAAACCTGCAAAATCATTGTGCAAACTGTCATACATAAACATAAACACATGCAGTACTGAACATTCATGAACCTGACAGCTTTTTCTACCATTTCTATTGTAGCATTTTAGTTTTAAAGGTAAGTTATTCAAGAAGAGGAAAAATGTTGGAGAAGTAATGTAACTGCTTCATTATTTGGGGATTAACTGCAGTTTACCTTAAACAACAAAAGAAAACATACAGTAATGTCGTAATGCTATTAGTGCTGTCAAAGTTAAAGCATTGACTCATTGATTAATCACAAAAAATATTGCATTAATCATGTATTAACGCATATTTATCACACTATTAATTTTGAACGCAGATGATCCTTGAGCTTTACAGCGGATGGTTACGTACGGTTGTTTGAGCAATAAACATAACTCCATGCATTAAAGTAAAGCATTTAATAAATGTTTACGTATGACATTCAGAATATTTGTTCCAGTCAAACTATCGAGGTCATTTTTCTTCCCATTTTAAATTATGCAAGTAATTCACTGATTAGAAAAAGAGGAAGATGAGCATGTGCAGTGGATCAAACAATTTTGAAGACGTCCTCATAACATTAAATGTGGAAATAATTAACACATAACAGGTGCTCTTGAATTTAGCGGGCAAAAAAGTTGATAAAAAGCATAGTGATTAATTATGATTAATCAAAATTCTAAAATGTGATTAATCTGATTAAAACATTTAATCGTTTGACAGCTCTAAATGCTATATCAAATATGTAAGTATCTTAATTGACAATTGACTAATATCCACACACACTACTGTATATAATATCAATCTTTGTAATGCTGAATGGTTAAAAATAACGTCTTACATCTTTTTTTAAATCTTACGAAGGTTAATAGTTTTATTTAAATTATTTATATTGATTTATTTATAATAGTAATTGAAATGCATCATGCATTTCCCCCCCAAAAAAACAACGATGAACATAGTCAGAGTCATAGAACAGTCAACAGAAGAGGAATTTAAAGCTGCTCAATGCAGGAAATTGAATTTCAAATCGCTATTGCCACTTGTAGCCGAAAAATGAAACTGCACAATCCCTTCTTCACGTACATATTTCAGACATGACGTCACATCCGCAGACAGAGGACAGAAAATTCGAACGCAAATCCAGTCTGAAAAGTATTGGCTAGAGGCTGAGCCCATTAAGCTTTTGCATGACGCCACTCCACATAAACCCCACCCAAGAAACTGGCATGTTCGCCCCAAACACTCCCCACTGAAGGGAAGATACAAGCTGATAGGCACAGTTGGAGTAAAAATAAGTCAGGGCACTTAGCACTCATTTGGGCATTGGTGGAGCATGCATGATGTAGAAAAAACTTTAATAATAAATACCTTTTTGAACTACACATTGCACCTTTAATGTAATTGGAAGATGTTTGTGTGTTTGCTTGCTTTTAAATAATCCAGTGTTCAATTCATTGCATTAATTTATGAAATCTGTACTGACCAGCATCTTGGTGTCCCGACACTGGTGCTAATGTTGGACGCTATATTTTTTAGATAGATAGATAGATAGATAGATAGATAGATAGATAGATAGATAGATAGATAGATAGATAGATAGATAGATAGATAGATAGATAGATAGATAGATAGATAGATAGATAGATAGATAGATAGATAGATAGATAGATAGATAGATAGATAGATAGATAGACTTAACTACTAGAAGCATAAATGGTGTTTATGTTAAATGCAATCACCCAGGCAATGGGATATGTGAATGTGATAATTCACTGGAGGGCATCTCAGCAGTATATTTTGTTTTGCTTGACTCATAAAGAAGGTTAAAAGGCTCATAATGTTAGAGCCATTTCCCTGTCAGTGTCTTGACTTGGCTGTGTGCAGACATACTGCATATTGTCACTATCATAATATCATGATCTTTGTGTCCAAAAAACAAAGATGTACAAATGGTGCAAACAATCCTCAACCATAGCCTTAGCTGTTGTGCTAAAGGTGGCAGTTGCACAGCTAGTCAACCATTTCTACAACACTTTTAGCAAGAAACCAACTGCCTTACCAACTGCCTCAGATAGTCCATAAACTCGTTGGCCATAAGCATCTGTCTTGTCCCAAATGAAAGTGTAAGAAAGATTTGGCTGAGCTGGAAACCATTTTTGGAAGAGACGTCCCACCACTGCCACCATCAGATGAACCTGAAGAAGGGAATAAGTAGTTTATGTTTTCCTTAATATATTGTCATAAATAATATTTCATATCTCACCTTCATCAGGTTAAATGGTATTGATGACTGTGTCATAGTGATTTTGAGGACTGGCTTATATCCTGCAGCTCTTGAACTCAGGTAGATCAGGTTGAGATAACTGCCAGGGATTGCAGTTTGTTCTTGTAAAACCTGCAGATTAATTTACAAAATATATATATATATACACGAGCATATCTCAATTAGCACTATGAATAAATAGGAGGGGTAATTATATTTCTAAGATGACTTTTATTGACATCCTAGTTGGTAATATGCACGTGTTTTTTTGTACAGTTCCACTACAACCTTATCATGGCGGTGATAATGATGGCTGTGTATAACAATTTAAAAAAAAATAATAATAAAAACTTCACCGATTATGCACACTGCAATTAGCTGGCAGCTGGCCCAGGGTCTACACCACCCCAAAAGTCATCTGGGATAGGCTCAAACTTACCTTTGACCCAAATGAAGATAAACGATATGGAAAATCCGAAAACGGATGGATGGATGATCATAAAGCTAATCAGGTAGCCAGTGGAGATGACTCAAGACTGGAAGGAAGAATATTTGATGATCTGCCATGGATTTAAATGAATACATATTGAGCGGTAGCCATGTTTTGTAAATTTTTGGTTGAAAACATGATCAAGTCTGCTGGTAATGAAATCTGGCTAACAGCAGGGGTGAGTCCTCACCTTTGCTACATCTTTGAAGGCATGTTCTAGTACATATTTTATCAGGTGCACCTGCAGGTGAAGGACAAGCAGGAGGGCTGCTTTGATTTTTAGATCATGACACGCAGCATACCAGAACCCTCTTGCCATGTTGATGTTCACTGTTCACTATATCCATTCATTTTAAATGTGATATATTTTCATTTTACTCCGTCAGGTGACTACTATCATTTTTACGCAATGCTCTTAAAGACAGGGGCTTTGCAACAAAATGAGTGTTTTTATTTATTTATTTATTTAAAAACGATGCAAATTTAAACAAAAAAAAAAATAGTATTAATAATCTTTTTTTTTTTTACAATGATGGTGATTTTGTAATTGTGGAGTTCAATAATTGAAATTGTAATTACATTTTTATTAAATGTACAGCCCTAATTAAATTTATGACTTCATATATTAGACAGGACTAAGACAGCTCTCATCTAGTCAAACGTGAAGGTAAAAAAAACATTAGCACATTGTCTTTATTTGAGTACTGCTAATAAAAAAAAAAAATTTGGAATAGTTTTTGATGAATGCCAGTGAAAACGCTTGTAGAAAACAGTTTAGTCTCAGTAATGCTTACAAAAAAACAACAGAGATGAAAGATGTCTGCAGTGAATTTTCTTCACAAATAAGAACATAACCTTGAGCTGCTCTAAGCCTGTTTTTTTTTGTTTTTTTGTTTTTTTTAATATTCATTGGAAAGTCAGCACCATATGCTGAAAAAACGATAAATGTCATCATGTTTCTGCACTGTTGGGCATGCACGCATGATGGATGAAGCTAATTTGTTGCTTTTCATTAACATTTAAATGTGATCACTTTAAAATGTCAGATTTGTGCACAGCGAGAATCACATCGTTGCCCCATATAACCATCTAGCCTCCTATTTCATATTTCTGACCTGGGTTTCTGGTATGATGGGGCCGTCCCTAGGTGAACTTTTGTAGAACATTGACAGTGGCGGTGCGACAATGACAGGACTGGGTCTGACAAAACCACTCAGGTCACAGCTGGGAATGTCATTCTCCTCCTGAAACAGACGTACTTGTTTGTCAGTCAGTTTTTTGCAACAGCGACACAACAAAAACAACATATATGTATATGAGATATGAGTTGGTGTCAGAATTTCAAATCCAAACTACAAATGTTCCCATTTGAGGTAACTCCCCAAGAGTCTAATGTTCTTTCCCAGCCTTTTCTGTCACACTCTAATACAACACAAATGCTGTCTGATCAGCTTAACAAGAATAATAGCATTTGTCATGGCTTTTGCATGTGTCATTTTGATGGGCAACTCTTTCTATTAGGGATACGCTGTTTTTGTTCATTTTCTTAAATAGTATAATATGTAGTAATAGTATAATATGTAAATCGCAGAGATTTTTTTAAAAACATATTGTTGTCTTAGTTTCAATAACAATCTGGATTTCAATGAACAAACCACTAAAAAGGTTGGTTAACTCTGAAAAGAAAAATCGGTTGTATTTTTTGCAGTACAAAAACAAATTAATAATAAATAAAACGTAAAAAGTAGAGTGTAAAATTAAAGGACTGATGTAAAGCTTCTTTTGTACTGTGCCAGTAATGAACATGGATACAACTCACCTTCTTCATGGCCAGAGTGTCCATCACATAGAATACATTCCAAGGTACCCACACAGTTCGGTACTGGGTCAAGAACGGCGCACGTTCAAAACTTAATGTCAGGGATGCTCCACCATTGGCCAGTAAATCGAACCTGCAGCAAATTGAATATGAATATAATTCAAATGAAAAGCATGTTTTAAATAAACCTCTTTCAGATGAGTTTGAACATATTGACACTTTGAGCTTTCAACTCGGGAAATATTAAGAATCAGATGAGTAATAAGTAAGTAAGTAATAAACCATCAGCTAAAAAAAAGAAAAAAAAAAAATCTAAGGAGGTGTCTGAATTTACATGCATTTCACTCTTATTATACTTTGCATACATTTTATTATAAAAACATATGATTTTGAGAGCATGTTTTTAGGCCTCAATGATTTTGATAAATAATCTAATTATGTGCCGAAACTGCAATTTAATGTGCAATTATTTTTTCAAGGACCTCTTCCGATGTATTGTTTTAACAAACACAAGCAATAAAGACAGCTATTAATCAACTTCAATTACCATTGTTAATTTACTAAACGCTTTGGCTTGCAGTCTTTTAAGCATTCGCTAAAACTTTACAAAATTCTGCCAAACAAGTGTGGCGTAAATATAAGTCAGTACGTCATAAACCAAATTACAAACAATAATGCAAACACATCTGTGCTTTATCAGTAAAACTGTTCATGTTTCATGAAACAATATGTAAAAATGTGGACTGCACTTAAGCAATGAACTTAGACAATATATTAATAAATAACACATACGCACACACACACATACATACACTTCTTCAGTTGATGTTCTTGACAGTAATACAATGCAACATCTTCACAAAGGGTGATAATAAAGCATGGGCAGCGTCACAACTGAAACACGGTGGCTTTGATAGCTACTGTAACACCACTAAGCCTTCTAAGTAGTTTGTGTCTCCATCTTTTTTAAGTGCAATTCATTTTAACCTTCTTTTTCAAATTGGTGGCGGTTTACGCACACATCTCAAGAGAAACCAGCTGATAACTACCTAAAGTGAAATAAATGGCAGGAGTGTGTGAAGACTGAGCTCCACTTAGTGATTGCATTTCTGATTTTGAGGATCAAAGACAGGCTAATTCGTCTCAGAGATTAATGCATAGCTACACATGAAATCCATTACATTAAGGTGAAGATTAGGCAGTATTTGATATGCTTATATACGCACATGCCGTCTTTACGTGTAACAGTGTATCCATGTTCAGGGTAGTGGACAAATGACACATTGACTCCAATCAGCGGTGTTCCATCTGCTGTCAAAACCTGACCCCGGATTATTGACACCAAGCTGAAAAAAGAGATATCAAAAGATTATCATGTGCTGAACCTGAGCTTGGGCTGCATTTTAAAAGGCTGCTTTCTTATTATTCACATTATTTTGAAGGGAAATGCATCGAAACATGTAGATCAAAATATACATTTATCACTTTATATAATCAATGAAAATGACATATTTGCATCTTGCAAAAGTGAAGTTTATCGTTAAAAACAAACAAACACGCCCACTACTTTATGAAAATTACAAATTGCACTGGCAGTTGAGAAGAATTGTTTTTTTTGTTTCTGGGGCCTATTCAGCTGTCCATTTGTTTTACTAATGCTATTTGCTCTTTACAGGAATATGTTAAAGGTGGGGCCTTTAGTTTTATCCGTTTGTGTTTGTAAACAACCAATTCAAAACTGACTCCTCCCATGGCTCAACCCCCACTCTTCTCGTCAACATTGCGCCTGCCTTCAGCGACACTCCCCCCGCTCCGTGATTGGCTGGAGGAGTAAACATAGACTTTGCGCCCACAAACGTACCTCTCATGGCAAAACACAACAAAATGGCAAAATACAGGCTGGGGTGGTGGTGGATGATGACAAAATCACCACCACACATTAACAGAAGCCCAGAGGTGTTAATTGAGAAGTATTACATGTGTATACATCCAGTGTTTAAGAAGTGTTTATTTCTGAGTGAAAACTAAAGACCTCACCTTTAACTAGTCAGAACTGATAAACAAGGTTATTTTAGTTAACGAAAACTAACGAAATAACTAAAACTGCAATTCAAAACACATTTTCGTTAACAAAATAAAATAAAAACAAAAATTATTTTTAAAAAACTTAAACTAACTGATACTACATTTTATATTTACAAAACTAAGTAAAACTAACTATAATTGTAGTGAAAATATCCTTTGTTTTTGTCTTTGGTAATTCATTTAATACATGAGCCTTTGGGGTTGATTTTAAATGTGATTTAAGTATATTTATTTTGATATTAATTGGAATAAGGATGTTTGAAAGTGTGTTGCGCGGACGTCATCTAGCAGCAGCCAATAGAAAAGCACCTTCAGATGACGTCGCTCCTAGCTGACAATTTTGTGTGTTTGACCTTTGGCTCCAATTGTTCACTTCGCCTTTTTCATTTAATTCAGCTGAAACGCAATGCTAGATAAGTAGTGCGTTACTTTTGCCATTTTACTTTGGTATTTATTCAATCTTGCAAACAAGTAATACTCATTTTTTTAAACGAAAACTAATACTAAAACTAACTAAAACTAAGCATTTTTTAAATAACTCAAACTAATAAAAAACAGAGCTGCCCTGAAAACTAATTAAAACTAACTTAACTAAAACTTACTATCATGAAAATTCCAAAACTATAATAACCCTGCTAAGTCAGTGTAATCAGTTGAAACGTCAATAGCACCAGAAGCTGTACTTATTAGTCCTATTCTATTAGAAGGAAATGCAACAAAACATTACTTGAAATGACAATGATTGAGGTAAATGTTGAGTTAACCTTTTTGTGATACTGTTGAACTTTGCTGGGTCATGCACATACACATCTGCATATATTACACCACTGGACTGTGTAATGCCTATAGTTTTTATATTGGACCAATCAGAAAATCATAATTTACTACACACGTTGAAAAACTCAATTAGCACCGGTAAAACTTATAGTTTTCTTTATTAATTTAATAATATAAATATAGTGCATTATATTAATGGTACAATTACTATACTATGGTTCTTCAAATATGGCACACATTCAAGTCTTTTGGAAAAGAATCATCTGAATAGATCTTTCATGGACTACATAAGTGCAGTTTCATTACGACAGTGTAGAGATACAAATAAAGCCAGACAATGCAAAATGTTTTTCGTATTTGCCTAGGTTTTTTTTCCAATAATGCCATATGGTTAATGACATAGAGGTACATTTCTAAAAGAATGGAATTTACTGAGATGATGATGTGCTTACAAGACTCACAGTATACCGTGTATTTTTTTAAAATGTTACTACAACTGCATGAGGAGCCAGGTTCCTACCTTTTATTGAATGGACCGTCACCGGATATGACATGAGTGGACTCAGGACCAAGGAGGAAATAGATGCGTTGGTAGAAAGACCTGGCAGCCTGAAAAAAGTATGAGAATCAATACAATCCATGAACAAAAACAACACATCAAGGAAACATCAATGCTTCTAGTCTTTATTGTGAATTATATGATGTTCAATTCAATTAGTAATAAATGTAATGTTTGGTTGCCCAAACCTGCTGATGAGCCAGTGAAGAGGGGGATTGGTTAAGCACTTCCACTGGGTCAGGTGATCCTTTGCAGTACAAGTGGTTCTGACATGAGGGCTGCAGACAGCAGTCTGGATCCATACAATCAGTCAAGCCATCTGAAACACAACAAAAAGTTGTTATTTTACAAAACCTGACAACAGTTTTGGACTTGGGAATTATTAGGTGAAGTGTAGGGCGATGTTAGACAAAAGTTCAAGTTGGTTGAAGGTTGGGCGGAAGAACGGGACAAGAAGCAATAAGAAGTAATGAGGGATTTGGAATAGTTAACAATCCAGCAAGAACAAAGGAATGGCAATCCGGAATAAGGAGTAGCATGAAGCAGGCGAAGAGTAAATAGATGAATGCACGAATAGAAAGTGTTATGTCAGGTAATTAAATCTGGACTGCTATTTTGTCTCTGTGACTTTATAAAAGCCAAGTGTACGTCTGGTAACTACCATTAATCTTACATACACACACTCACAAAAATACCCAATCTCTCCCAGGCTCATCTATCTTTTCACTCTTTTGTTACCTTCATGTTGTTTCTCCAGGTCCTAAAATATCTGCCACATTCCCATTCAATTTAGTCATGGCTGTTGGCTTTAATGTTGTAGTTTAAAGCTGCAGCTGCTGCTGTTTATTTTCATTTATTTCAGTAGAAATTCCTGTGTAGTCTTTATTTATGACTAAAGACTTTCTTTCAAATAACTTTGCATTTTCACAAGTTCATCTATCTTGCAAGGTTACAACATGCCCAAATCATTACACAGGCTAGTCCCATCCAGAAGAATTGGTCCTTCTAACATGAAGTGTTTCAGTACCTTAGGGTTATTATTTTTTTTAGTGCAATATGTTGTATTCATATGATATGTTACAATATGTCTAGTTCAAATTCCTATTTCCGAGCGCAACAATTTATCGCTGTACCATTGGGAGCAAATAACTAGGACATAAATCTGTGTTTGGCCTTCCGCAACATGCCTCCAATTCCAATTGTTCAGTAGACAAATATCTCTCATTCATTTAACTCAGTATGTGAACATACCTCCTTCGTTGTCCTTGCCATCAGTACAAAGGGTTTCCATGGCTACATGACATCCTGCTCCTCTCCATCCTGACTGACAGATGCAGTGCCAGCCACTAGCCTCGAGGGTGCATCTCCCATTGTTGTTGCAGAGACCTGGACAACCCTCTGGGCAGGGCAAAAAACACATTTCCAGAGTTAGAGCAGCATGAGTGGGATGGGATCACGGATGGCCAGTAGGGTGTGAAATAGGCTTCAACCAATATACATTTTGGAAAGTTGATGGAAATGGTAAATCACTATGTGAAAGATGAGAATGTTGCCCTCACCCCAGTAAAGGTCATAATAGGAAAATGAAATCAATTGAAAGAAAGAGCCCAAGGTGAATTGGCAGCTCCTTAAAGTAAGATATGGGCACACTGAAGATTTGACACATTCTGTTGCGTCAAATCCTCCTACAACACACCAAAGATGTGCCGTGATCCTTAAAAATACACGATGAGGTTATCCATACTTGCCAGAGAAATTGTTTGTAAAAAAAATAATATATACAATAAATCAAAACATTTTTTAAATGGCATGGGCTTACAAATAAATAAATAAAAATATATATACTGTATATTCATCAATGAGTAGAATATGACATGTTTAAGTTTATTAGATACTTAAAAAAAAGTATAATTAGGTAATAATTAGCAGATGCAGAAATGAGCAATTGTTTGTGTAAATAGATTTGTCGAATGAGCATGTTATAGGAAAGTACTGTATACATACTGACAATGTTACTAGTTTTCTCTTGCCCAGACATGGGTCACCATGGCCCCCCTCAGTTTCCAAGCCTTGAGGTTGGTAAGTACCTGGCTTGCACATATGGAGACCGGCCAGACACAGCCCAAAGAGGCAATGTGGATCCCCCTTCTCACCACCTTTGGGAGTGGCCAAAGGGGCCCCTGCTGGCTAAAGGGATGTAGAAATGTCTCGTCTCTGACAGGGATGGAGCCCGAGCTGGTGTGCAAGATTGAGAAGTTTTGACTAGATATTGTCGGACTCGCCTCCAGACACAGCTTGGGCTCTGGTATCAGTCTTCTTGAGAGGGGCTGGACTTTTTCCATTCTGGAGTTGCAGGGGTGGGCATACTTATTTTTGTTCCACCCCCCTTTTGCTTGTACATTGGGGTTCAACACAATGGACAAGAGAGTAGCATCCCTTTGTCTTTGCGTGGGGGGACAAGTCTGGAGTGTTGACTGTTTGTGCCTGTGCACTAAACAGCAGCTCAGTACCCAATCTCTTTGGCGTCCTTGGAAGGGGAGTACGGGAGAGCGCCCCCTCTGGGGACTCCATCGTTCTGTTAGGGGACTTCGCCCACGTCTGTCAACCCACCCACGCCCCTCGTGTTGTTATTGAACTTTTGTGCTCGATATGGATAGATAGATGGAAGGATAACATATAAACAGTATTTAGGGTGACATGAATGAATGTATTCTCGGCACACACTCACATCACCCTAAACCTTTATATTTTCACGTCATATAATTCTACAGACATCTATCCATCGATAATATACTGCCAATCTGAGGTCGAGTCGCGGGGGCAGCAGCTTTAGCAGGGAAGCCCAGACTTCCCTCTCCCCAGCCACTTCATCCAGCTTCTCCGGCAGGTTCCCAAGGAGTACCCAAGTCAGCCGAGAGACATAGTCTTTCCAGCGTGTCCTGGGTGATCGCCGGGGCCTTCCGCCGGTGGGACATGAACAGAATAAATCTCCAGGAAGGCGTCCAGGAGGCATCCAAACCAGATGCCCGAACCACCTCAATTGGTTCCTCTCAATGTGGAGGTCCATTGGCTCTGAATCCCTCCCGGATGGCCGAGCTTCTCACCCTATCTCTATCTCTCACCCTATTTTGGCCGCTTGTATTCGATATCTTGTTCTTGACTCACATCTCGTGACCATAGGTGAGGGTAGGATTGTAGATCGACCGGTAAATCGAGAGCTTCGCCTTTTGGCTCAGCTCCTTCTTCACCACAACGGACCGATACAGAGTCTGCCTCATTGCAGACCCTGCACGATCCGCCTGTCAATCTCCCGCTCCAACGTACCGTCACTCGTGAACACGACCCCAAGATACTTGAACTCCTCCACTTGGGGCAGGATCTCATCTCTGACCCTGAGAGGGCACTCCACCCTTTTCCGACTGAGGACCATGATCTCGGATTTGGAGGTGCTGATTTTTATTCCAACCGCTTGGCTGTGAATCGCTCCAACGAGAGTTGGAGATCACGGCTTAAAGAACCCAACAGCACCACATCATCCGCAAAAAGCAGAGATGCAATGTTGACGCCACCAAACCAAACCCCCTTAACGCATAAAAGTTATGAACAGTATCGGTAACCTTGGCGGAGTCCAACCCTCACTGGAAACAAATTCGACTTACTGCCTGCAATGCGGACCAAACTCTGACACTGGTCGTACAGGGACCGAACAGCCCCATATCAGGGCGCACGGTACCCCGTACTCCCAAAGCACCCCCCGCAGGATCCTCCGGGGGATCGAGTCGAACGCCGTGTCCAAGTCCAGAAAGCACACGTGGACTGGTTGGGCGAACTCCCATGCAGGCTCCTGCAGAGGGTGTAGAGCTGGTCCACTCTTCCACGGCCGGGATGAAAAGCACACTGCTCCTCCTGAATCCGAGATTCGACTTCCCGACAGATTTTACAGACAATTTAAATATGTAAAAATTATTAATATCTAATAAATATCAATATTTAGTTATGAAAAAAACACAATGCAAGTTTTAAGTCAAGAAAAAATACATATTTTTCATTATCAGTCTTGTGTGACGTTGCACAAAGTGAAGTTTCAAACTCCAAGCTATCAATTCACACTTGGAGCATATTTATACAGAAAATGTTGGTTTTACGGCAAATTGTGCTACTATTGGTTGTTCAACTTGACTTGCTGGACCGGAGGTTTAATTGTAATTATTTGTAAAAGCTTAACTAAAAACTGATTAGTAATGTTAAAAAAAAACACATGCATTTTGTATTTTTATTAAAATTCATCTGGGAAACTGCAGTAAAACATTGGACATCTTGGTATTAAGGCCCATATACTGTGATGTGACATTTATTTTATTTTTAAAAACCCATTTGTCTTCAAAAACCCATATTGGTTCAAGCCCAATGTGTGAAAAAATATGTTCCTATGTAAACCAACAAATGAGCTTTAAGCCTGATAGGCTTAATTTAATGACAAAGAAGACAAATCGATTAAACCACATGAGAGACAAAGACTAAAATGTTGTAGTTTCACATGAACCACATGGATAGCCTGTAATTCAAACATTACATGCACAGTATAGCTTTCAAATCAAAATATTTGTCAAATCATGATCAAATAATGTTAGATTATATGGCTATATGATACAACATGGCAATAGGGCACTGAACAACAGAAAAAAAATGTTTTAGGGATGTTAGAGTAAAACAGATTACCTGAATTCAAGTGAAATTCAATACCTAAAAGCGAGATCAGCAATTTACCTTTCTTTTAGATAAAGCTCATTTGCTTCATCAATAATGTTTCCTTTAGAATTAGATACATTTATGACAGTGGGTTGGGTGGACAAATCAGTTTCGAATCCATGTGAAAACACAACTGGCAAAGACAGCCACATACAATCTAAAGATGGCAATATGGTTGGGAATGCATGCCTACAAGTATAAAGACTCTACTTGATGCCTCTATGAAGCATTCCATTACTACAGACTACACAGATAGGCCAATTTTCAAAATAAGAACTTAAAAAACAAACAAGCAAAGCCTTGCTAAACAAACAGAAATGAAAAATTGAGCTTTGGGTGAAGAATGTTGGAGGCACAGGACAGAGCAGCATGAAGAAAATCAGAGGACGGAGGGACAGCAAGTGGCTAAATCAACACAAACATATACATCAGTTTCCCGAGTGCAAGACAACAACATCGGCACATTTTAGATTGTGATGTCTGTGTTGCGTGTTTGAGTATTATCATTAGAAAGCCCCATTCCTAACCAGGACAAAAAAAGGCTGATTAAAAGACAATCACACAAATAAATGCCTACATATAAGGAACATCAAAATGGTGAAACAAAAATAAATAAATAAACAAATACAATTACATGGAAGAGAAAAACTAAACAAACAAACAATCCAACGTAGCGTTTAAAGCGTTTGTACTTTGGGACATTCAAGCCTGTAAATAAGCTTTTGACATTAATAGATTACCTTTATATCCTGAGAAAAGGAGAGGGCACGAGGAAGAGAGGGAGGAAAATTAGGGAAAACGTAAATTTAACAAAAACAGCTAAATACACTTGGCAATGAACAAATAGATGGAAGCTACAGGCAAAAGAAGAAGACAGCAGAAAGAGCTGGGATCATGGGAGTGCAGTGGAAGAAAGACTAACAGAGAAAGACGGACAGTCACTATATCAGATATAGACATTCTTACACAAAGAAATATACAGTATATACCCTCAACACTTTTGCTTTTGTTCCCATTTTTCATGCACTCAGTTAAAACATATAACACTCTTTTATATGTACACAAAAGGCCTATTTCTTATAAATGGTGTTTGCAAATCTGTCAAAGTTGTGTTAGTGAGCATTGTTGCTCCATCCCACAATAAATGGGTGCTCTAAAATGAGCAGTTTTACTATATTGGGGCTGCAGAGGTGGGGGCAGGGGCAGAAAACCACCTGTATGTAACTTGTGACTACCATTTGCCATGTGCTTGTTGATTGTGCTCTGTAGAATGGCTTCAATAGCTGCACCAAATTGTTGGACACTGGCAGTGTATAATCATGCTGTATAAAGTGATGGTGGCGGATGAATAGCACAACAATGGGCCTCAGGATTTCGTCACAGTATATCTGTGCATTCAAAATGCCATCAATAAAATGTATCTGTGTTCATTGTCCACAACACCCACCTGCTCATAGCATAATCTCACTGCCATGATAAGCCACTCGATTCAGAGTGGAATCCCTCGCCCACCCAACGCATACACGCATGTAGAGAAAAGGATATTCAATTCATCGGTAAAGGTTCTGGTGGATATTTCTGCAGTCAGCATGTCAATTCTATGCTCAAAACTTGCGACATTTGTGGCCTTGTGTGATATAAATGGGCATGTTAGGCCCACCGCACAATGCGGCCAAACCCGACTGAAATGGAAAAGAAAAATAAGACAGTTGCTGAGTCCCACTTCCACATTGAGTGATTTCAGCTACTGACTCGATGTGACAGAAATCTGCGATCCTCTTGAGGGTGTTGCAGCTTCACATACAATATATTGTACTGTATCATGTTTATTAAACCATAAAACCAGGGTGGGTGTTGGTTAAGAAAGAGTTGGTTACTACAAAGAGAAGAAGTGAATGACAATATACCAAAGAGTGTGAATATTTTGAGAGGCTGCCTCACCACCATTCACAGATCCTTAACCAGCGCGCTACATACATGGTTCACATGCATTTTGTTGACGGACTGTAAAAGCTTGGCTATTTCATCCACCATTAATGATTCAATTATATGCAGTATTTGTATGGCTTGGCGGCGGCAAGGCAGAGATGTATTTTGTGCAAAACTTATGTATGCATTTTGACTTTCTGTTACATCTGTGACGTTGCAACACAATGGCTTTCAATTGCCACAAGACCAGTGTCCGACCACAAAATTTACTCATCCAGTGAGGGAAATTAGATTGACAAATTTGTGAACAATACTTAAGTAAAATAGGCCTTTTGTGTACAAGGAAAAAGTGCCAGATCTTCGAGTTCAGCTCATGAAAAACCAGAGCAAAGTTAACCAGGCTAGTGTAAATTAATATTACATTGCCCAACAAAATACAGTACATCAAGATAGTCCTCATCTAGTCTATTCTAAACTAGATAGTCCTTTTCAATAAAGGCAGAATGAAAACACAGAGGGTCAAATCCACTAATATATAGATAGCACCATAAATTGCTCCTTATTTGCACCCACAATTTACTCCCTTTTAACGTCCTATTCACATAGCATATTGCTGTAATTACTCCATATTATCAGTGCAAACACGGCCACAAAGACAAATTGACCGCTGAGTGCAGTTTGCGCCTGATTTTCCACACATGGTAATGCTGGATTTGCGCCCCAAGAATACCATGGCAGAATAATAGCGGTTGAGAGAAAAATGAAATTAACAGAACGTGAGCTTGGAACGGGGGGGTTGACTTGTTAGAAAACTGTTTATGAACAAAAGTGTTTTCCTCATTAAGCGATATGGTGAGTGTGGAGGAATACAACATCATTCATTCATTAAATGTAAAATATAAAATATTGGTGCAATCATTTTTATGATGCCTGGTGCTGATCGGCGAACGTGAGAGTGTGGGGAGAAAAGTCATGCCTTTACTTGGCATAAATAGCACCCTCACCCTCTGCCTGGCATGATGATGTCTTCTCTGTGCGTATGACAACCGCTGCTGCCATGGACAGGCTTCCACTTATAGTGCCAAGTTTACACCAGCCTTCAATAAGACGTTATTTGCGTCACTTAAATAGTATGAGGCAATTAGTGCCGGTGATAGTGATTTTGACGCTGTTAACTCTTTGACTGCCATAAACGTTATAAAACGTTTAGCATAAACCTAGGGAAGGGCGCCGAGGACGTTAAAAGACGTCCCCTATGTTTTTTTTTTTTTTTTTCAAAAACGGGTGCAGGAAAGCCTTGGGCAGCTGTGCTGAAAGTATCAGGCAGATCTGATTAGTCAAAGACTCGTTTTGGCCCCTAGAGGGCAGCGATGACTCTCTTTGCACAAGGTTGGATGGGCCGCCCACCGTGGGCGTCAGTAGAAGACGTGAGGCGGAGCTAGAGTGTTGAGGAGACAATGGCTGATGAAGCCACAATGGCTGACCAAGCAACCGGTTGCAAGCAGCTCACGCTTGAGCATTTTTTTCAAAGACGGAAAGCATCAATCAATACTAAAAAGCGCATTGATGTCAACGATGATGATGACAACGAGCTCTACGCCAAAGTTGGAAGCTTTGGCGTGACTGTTATGAACACGTAGTAAGCCTCACCGGTAAGCGCGGCTAGCGCGGCTAGCGCTGCTAAGGCCGGAAAACGCGCACAATAGCCGGCCGGGTACTTCTACACAATCGGACATTCGATCGGGCGATGGAGAGTTGGCATCGACCAATGCAGATTGATGATGATGATGAGGAGGACTCCGAGCTCTACGCCAAAGTTGGAAGCTTTGGCGTGACTGTTATGAACACGTAGTAAGCCTCACCGGCTTAGCGCGGCTAGCGCTGCTAAGGCCGGAAAACGCGGAGCTGCACAAGCGGACATTCGATCGGACAATGAAGAGTACCCCGAGTCCAATGCATATTCATCGGAGGAGCGGGTACAGTCTGATCACGGAGAAGACACTGTTTCTGGACTACGATGCCACCATGAATGGAGTGGATAAAATGGATCAGAACATCTCCTACCACCCGGTATAGCAACTGAAGGACACGGGGAAGCGAGACGTAACGAAACCGTAACGTAACCGTAGCATGATCCTGATATTAGACTTGATGACACACTGCAGTATATACTTGCTATTCCCCGGAAAAAAACGGCCGGCAAGAAAGTGGCGCACGCGAAGAGGCAATCTGTTGTGCAAATGCTGTTGCGTCTCTTTGCACGCAGGAGAGTGTTACAAAAAGAAAAACTGTCGTTGAAACATCCACATATTTGTAAATAGCACCACAGTTGCACACATTTGTAAATAGTTTGCCAAATTGTTGTCAAATTGTTACACTGTTGAATGTAAATAAACGTATTTTGCTATCAAAAAACACTTTTTCATTCTTGGTGGTAGTGTTTTATAGAAGTAAAGCACTATTTAGGTGTTTGTGGCATCATTCATGGACAAAAAGAAGTGTCAAATTCACTAGAATGCATGAAATAATATCGTTTCACTAAAAGCTTGATTTCTCCGTATTTTGGTCCAACACAGGCGAAATTGGGTCAAACTAACCATTTTCTATTGTTGATTACTAAAGAACGGAATAAGGTAGAAACAAACTCTTTTTTTCTGATGAAAGATGAAAGTCCAATCTTTCATTTGGTAGTACGTGTGTTTCCATAGTCCAAACAGAACATTTTCTGTGGACCTTGAAAATCAGTCAAAATGCTTAAATCGGCTGGCACTGGCGGCATCCCTTTTCTGAAAACGTCTGGCAGTCAAAGAGTTAATCAATGACGATCATTTGAATAGAGGTGCGCAATTTCTGTGCTAAATATATGGATATTGCCTCATTTAAATATGCGCAAATACCACCGCCGCAAAGAGACACATTCAGCTTGGGAACACAGTTAGTAAGGAATTTCACAAACTGTGCATGCTTTGTGAATGAAACTCTGTTTTTACTAAATTTTTAAAGGTTAGCGTCGCGCAAAAGCCACACAAACCTTTAGTTGATTTGGCCCAGAGTGTTTAAATCTTACAC
Organism: Leptonotus elevatus; assembly: GCF_054856555.1. Classification (NCBI taxonomy): domain Eukaryota; kingdom Metazoa; phylum Chordata; class Actinopteri; order Syngnathiformes; family Syngnathidae; genus Leptonotus; species Leptonotus elevatus. The sequence continues at coordinate 25,525,908 of NC_141246.1, forward strand.
AACCCTTTAAAAAAAAAATCATAACTTGATGTACAAATACTAAAAAAGTAAAGGTAATTAATTTTCTCATTTTAGAACCACTGATTGGGTGGGTTTTTAGTTTCCAGAAAAATTCCTCGCAACCAAGGAGCTCTGGTTTGGACAGACAACTACATTAATGGATTTTATTGAATTTGTAAAAACTGTGGAACAGGAAATTAAATGCATTATACATATTGTCTCCAAACCATATTAAAATGTTGTAATGCTGTGAGTTACACATTTAATTTCTGTGGTCGTGGGAATGGAATTCCGTACCCCCTGAACTGCAAAGCACAGCGTTTACAGCTCTTCAGAAGAAACAATTACATAATGTGTGGCCGCATGTGCTCAGCCCCGCTAGCCAGAAATCACCAGACACCGCCAGGACCACCACACTTTCCAAGGCTTCCTAACAGCACAATAACTTGCTTTATTCCTTTCTTGGAAGATATAGTGATGGCTATCTAAGAGCCAAAAAAACAAAAATATGCATCTGTATGTATAGAATAATGTAATAATACAGGAGGGAAGGAGCAAATGGCGCTGTGTAAGGAAAAACACAAGTGAGTTTGTGAACTGAAGCAATATGTGTCTATAATACCAAAAATACCGAAGTTATTGCCCCTCTTCATAAACTCCAGTCCAACAATTTATTTGAAAAAAAAAATGGCATTGCAATGTTCATGGGTTGGATTTGGTGATGCTTTCATTATACCATACTGTATTCCTTTAGCAATCAAGTAATTGGTAAATTAACATATAAATGTTGAGAAAAAGAAGAGTCACAGTAGTATAAAGGGAAAAGCAAAGAATGAGGGAGGAATGACTGGTGGGAGAAGGAAAAAGAGCACAGTACCTTTTACTCTAATATCCGGATTGTGGGCTTTTAAAAGGGAAAGAAAGAAAGAAAGAAAGAAAGAAAGAAAGAAAGAAAGAAAGAAAGAAAGAAAGAAAGAAAGAAAGAAAGAAAGAAAGAAAGAAAGAAATAGGATATTAATTCAGTTATTCAGCATGTGATGTAAGCATAACATAACAAATTTGACACAAAGAAGTTTGAGAAAACAAATAAAGGTATGGTCATTAGAGAGCATTTGTACTATCAAACAGCATTCCCCCCAGAAAAAACATTCTAACCAAGCTATCAAGTTAATTCTGGTCAGGAATAGAATACAATACATATGTGCACGTGTTACTGTAATTGTTAACAGACAAAGTGGCTATAACAGATTAGCCATGATACTGGCAGTGTGGGAAAATAAAAAGGACAGCAAGTGAATGGGGAAACATTTTAGCAGTGAGGTCACAATTTCCCAAAGTCTCTGTGATGTATTTGAGATGCTGAGAGATGGAAGAACAGAAGTCTTGTCAGTTTTACGTGAAGCTGCTTGTCAGCTTCAGTGTACTCTAAACAAACAGGGGGCTTGTTGGCTAAGCACTAAATGGATTTCTCCTCATCTCATTGTTGCTCTCTCTCAGCATTCTGCACCCTGTGACTCAGTTTGAATGTGTGTGTGTACGATGTGATAATAACTGAAGCCAATTTGCAACTATGAGACCGTCAAACTGTTGCTGTCACTCTGTTTGACAACAAATAGCACTTTAAGTGATGGGTCAGTGATGCAGTCCCAGTGTTTAAGCTTCTTAACTGGTGTTTTTGTCCAGCTATAAGCCCCCTTTTTTTTTTATTACTGCATGTATTTCTTTTTGCATTTGCACTGTCAGAAGAGTTAGGCGTAACGTGTCACTTTTTAGAATCCTTCTGCTGCACTAACAACCACGGGGTTAAAAGTGCACTGTGGTCTGTTGTATGGTTGAGAGAAATGGGAAGAACAGCCAACGTGCTTTTACTCAAACACTGCAAAAACTGAAATCTTAAATAAGATATAATTTCTTATATTTAACCTAAATTTGCTTATTTTGCTTTGACAAGTTATTTTAAGAAACGTATTACTAAATGTTCTGAGAGACTGGGTTCCCGTTGCGATCCTCTTTTATACATGAGGATCAGGTCAGCCGGAACCCTGGAAATGTCCTTTTATGAATTATTTCTTGAGTGGCGGTCGCTCGGGACTCATAGAACCGTAGTTACATACGTAACTGTCGTTTTAAGTACTGTGAGGCTTAACACAAGCATTTTCCACATTTTAAGATGACAACTAACCAACATCAAAGGCCCTGAACTGGGGTTTCATTATTCTTATTTTTAAGATTTTGCATAATCTAGTAATTGACATGTTTGGGTTCTGTTTTTCCTTGTGTGTCTCCCTTGGTTAAGTGTAATCCTGCCATTCCTCGTGTCAACCAATCAGTGCCCTCAGCCACTTGTGTCGTGCCCCAGGTGTGTTTTGTTGTGTCATTAGTGTGTGCGTGTGTATTTAGTCTCCTGTCTCTGTCTGCGTGGGTTCATTGTCATTTTCCTCCCGTCATGTTGCCAGTTTTTTGCCTTGTTGTCCTCCCCACGTTTTGTTTTACTGCCATTTGGAGTTCGCTTTTGTTTTGAATAATTAAATTCCTTTTTTTGTCCATCACCTCTGCCTCCTTGCCCTGCTTCCCTGCATTTGGGTCCTCCACCAAATTTTACCCTCGTGACAGTAATAAGATAAATGGGAAAAATACAAGTATGAAAACAATGGTTCGTTTTGTTATATTTACCAACTATTTAACCACTACCAGCTCTGTGGTCTAGTGGTAGAGTGCCTGCCCTCAGACTTGGAGGTTATGGCTTTCATCCCTGGATGGGTCATACCAAAGACAATAAAAATGGGACCTGTCCTCCCTGCTTGACACTCAGGCAAAGTTATCCAAGCGTAATAAAATGCTTATGTGTTTTGAGAAAAATAGTTATATTTATTACAGCTTGAAAAAAGGTCAACAGTCTAAAAATATTATTTTCAAGACCAATGTGGTTGATATGGGCCTAATATTATTTTCTTATTTTTCAAAATCTTACAGGCAAATTTAAGTAAAAATGTCTTGTTCTGTTGGCAGATAATTTTGCTTATTTGAAGTACTAATTTTCTTATTTTACTATATTATTTTTCTTAAAATTTCTACTGTCCTTTTTGCAGTGTCCTGACCAAAAAAAAGAAAGAACACAAGATTCTTAATTTAATCCAGTGCTGCCATTTGCTGGGACATATTCCTCTTTGTTAATTTCGATGGTGGGATGGTGTTGCACGTGTATGATGTCATGCCTGACCATGGGAACAGGCTAAATCTTTGCTTATTGTTATCTCTACAGACAATCACATTTCATCTGAAATAAGGCTGTTCATAAAAATCTGCAGTCTGTACCTCAGGCACCTGTACAATTTAGAGCAGAAAATAGAATAGAATAGAATAGAATAGAATGAATGTCATGAAACCACATAAAATAGAATAGGTGTTTTTAAAGTACTATTGGGGCAGCAGCAGCTCATTTGTAAGAGCTTTGGAACTGGAGGGTCTCGGATTTAAATCCTGCTATGGACACAAATGTAAAAATGGCAATTAGTTGTTGGAGAGATGCTAGTCTGCTTGCTGGCTACTGTGGCGGTGTGCCCTTGAGCAAGACACCATCACCAACCCCCATCTTAAGTGTTGCAGCTCTGTTGGCGTGCCTTTTCATTCTCAATCCGTCCTTGCATGCCTGCATATATTTAATCTGCTCGTCTGGCGTTGTATGCAACACACAATACACAGCAGAGTGTAAACTGAATTTCCCTTGAGCTATTATAACAATCTCACTAAATTAAGAATGAAATGTTTTCTTAAAATAATGTATGACAGTTTTCTAGTTTTTCTGCTGTATTTTTTTGTGTTTATACATTAATGTGTGTGTGTGCGTGTGTGTGTGTGTGTACACGATCAACTTACCAATGTTACAGTGCTCCCCAGTCCAGCCCTGGTCACACTCACACTTCCCCTCCTTACACACACCGTTCTTGTTACATAATGGGTGGCAGGCCTTTTGATCACACACAGTTCCAGTCCATCCTTCCTCGCACCGACACAAGCCACCATAACAAATGCCATGACTTCCACATTCCACTTCACACACCTCTGTTGGGAGAGTGAAAATACAGATGATTTATTTATTTACAAATTTTTAATTACAAAAAATACATGATTTATGAATTATAAATGCATTAACTCTACTTTCAGCAAGTGCATACATACAGTATGTGCAGTTTAAATGGTGGCAAGTGTTTGCTGATTGACATTTAACTTGAGTTTGAATGTGATTGGTTCATTTTAACGAACCAGAAGTTATGTGGCTGTCTTTAAAATGATAAATTCTATATTATCGATATTACGTATGTTGTAATATTACTATTTTATATTGTTGTTATGATGATGATTATTATTATTATACATATTACCATATTAGCTATTCTATATATAATAAATTTTTATTGCATTAGACTTTTTTTTTTTTTTACCACACACATAAAAAGTAATGTATAATTTAGTTTCAGAGGTGTAACAGATTCATGTGTTACCATTAATTCCAATGGGAATCTTGATTTTAAAATGTTTCAGATTACAAACGTGTTCATGGAACCAATTATGTTTGTAACTTGAGGTTCCACTGTGTATATACAATATATATGGGGATTCCCTTTAATCATTTTTTTAACATCCATGAAATTTTAGGTTATGCTTCGGTAAGTTGTACAAGCTGATGTCAGGTGAGATCTTGGTTTGAATGCATGGATAATGTTGCCATAACATAGCTTGTGAAAATACTTGCTGAATTATCATAGCGTTTTTAATATTAGAATATACATTTTCTCACTTTTATTCACCCATGCAAATATAGTTTTTTTTGCTTATTTTTATATTTAGGTAAACCTTCCAAAGACTGATCTGCTGTGCAATTGCTTTGTATCCCCCCCACCCCCCCACCCCCACTCTGATATTATTCTTGATATTTGCTCATGAACTTGTTACCATGCTTGTAACCACATGATGCACTTATGCACTTGTATGGCATGATACGCACCTAAGGAACAATCTGGCCCAGTCCAATTCTGGTCACAGGCACAGGTACTGGTTTCGGTGTTATATGTGCCATGACCTGAACACTGGTCCGGACACATAGCCTTGGCTATTTCACAGCTGGCTCCACCCCAGCCTAGTTGACAGTGGCACTCGCCATGAATACACACCCCATGGGCTGAACAACTGGGATCGATGCAATCCACTGGAGGCAAACAAACAAGATAAGAGATACACTTAAACAGAAGCTTCAACGTGATGCCAACTGTTCCTTAAAGTTGACATAGCAGTAGGAAGGTATATGATACACATGCACTACATGCAGAGGATGAGCAAAATATCAGAATATTCCTGCATGGCGCTGGTATTTGCACCAAAACCTTGTACCTCCAAAAATCATCACTTGTCAGGAGACCCTCACATTATTTTTTTCTCTCAACCATTAACATTGCATCATCAAAGACAGCAAGCAATTTCCAACACTTTGGATTAGTCAATAAAAAGAAATTAAACAAATTGTGACTGTGAGGTTTCGGCCTGACGCCAGCGATAAAATGAAGTGTATTGCCAAACAATCCATCTATCAATAGATACATTTCCGCAGACATGTAAATCATCTGTTGGTAGTAATATGTGTCTATCCTCAGTAATGTTCACAGATATCCATCCATGTTTTACTTTTTTCTTAATGTAATTTATCAGTTTTTTCACGGGAATCCTACATGCCATATTTAACATAATTTGCAGACACATTAGTAGTAAATAGGATTAAAGCGCACACACACACACACACACACACACACACACACACACACACACACACACACACACACACACACACACACACACACACACACACACACACACACACACACACACACACACACACACACACACACGTCCACAGAAACGCACTATTTCAGTTTTCCGTTGAGATTCTCCTCTCGAACGCTCTCCTTCTGTCTTGTTAACCCACACAGTCACAAAGAATTAGCCAAACAGAGGATTGGATTAATCTGAAACTAATCTAGTTAAGGGCTCCGGTGACTGTGAAGACTGAACATGTGCAAAACAACTAGAACCCGAGTCTTTGTTGACCATTGTACATAAACGCTATCTGTGATCAAGGTTATCATAGGTAATGGAATTAAAAAAAAATATATATATATATTTTACTGAAAAAAACATTTCTATTAACAGAATAAAATAAAAACAAGTGTTTTTGTGTGTGTTTTTTTTAAAAGAAACAATAATAACCTAACATAATTTTATGTTTGAAAACAAATGCAATTAACTGTAACTGTAGAGAAAGTTAAATTAAAGTTAAATTAGTTTCATACACAAGTTTTGGGGTTAATTTTAAATGTACCAGTATTTTTACTTCTTTGTATTCACTTTGTATTAACTGGCATTAAGACACATTTGATGCAGTTTGATGTTGTTGTTTTTTTGTTTTTTTTAAATAGTATCTTTTAAAACCCGTTCAGTGTTTTGATTTTATTTTATTTGTTCCTTTCTGGGGCATTATTACAACAGATTTCATTGATCACATCATTTGCAACATTTACATTTGAAAAAAGGGTTGATAGGTTGAAGCCATGGTTTATTATCACCCCGTCCCCATCAATTCTTACTAAACGTATCAATCATGAAACATAGTTTATACATAAATTTTCAGAATCATTGATTTGTATCATTATCAATGTATCCCAGACTTGTATGTCAGCACAATCTTCTATCAGTTCATCTTGAGTGAATGTTGCGTGTTTCATTTGCAGCTAGTCCCAATCATTTGAAATTGGTAAATCGGTCCCCAGACGCCACCAACAGACCCACCACACCTGGCGAGCTGCCAATGACGTGGCATCCAGGCCTTAGGTAGATCGGCTCGCATTCTGACCACTGCGTCCACAGTTTATTTGCCTTTGTCCTGCTTTTGTATGACACTTATTCCAAAAGGAGGACCAGCCTTTGGAAACATAAGCATGAAGAACATGCTATCCACATACATGTCAAAATTAAAGCATTTAACATTTATTCGATGAAAGTAGCTATTTTTACACTACGGTGATAATTAAGAGTGGATAAAGAGTGTGTGGGGGGGGGGGGGGGGGGGGCTCATAATAGTTAAGAGTTGTTTTTTGATCAGAATATTAACAGTGGTAACTATTTTCCCACATGTATGACAAATAAACAATGTTGACATTTTACTTTGAACATTGCCTGTGCAGTTACCACAAGTTTTATGACATGGACACCTTTACCCTTGCACAGGTGTTTTTTTTTTCCTAGAAATTTTCAGTCTTAGAATTGCTGTGTATTTTGTATTTACCTTCTTCACAGTTGTCTCCCTGATAACCAGTATTGCAGATGCAGGCCCCCATAATGCAAATGCCGTGTCCTCCACAATGGATGTCAATGCACTGATTGTAGGGCACATCACACTCTGTGCCTTTCCACCCGCTGTAGCACTGGCAGCGTCCAAGGTAATATTGGCCATTCCCACTGCACAGCACAGGACAGGAAGCTGTACAGGACACATATGGAAATTAATTTGACTACTTAATAGTCCAACGCTTCTCAATACTGCAGAAGAACAATGAATGTATTCAATTGCTGGTCATATTTCTACTTCAGCAGTGGGTGACACCACACTCTAGACTTGCTTACCTTTCTGTTTTTAAAATAAATAACACACCATGACAATAATACACAGGAGGAAACAGAACATAATCTTCATTTGATGTGCATGTGACACAACCCAGTGTTTCCATACATCTACACACTAGCCAGAAAGAGAGGAGCCACCTACCAAGAGCATAATGTAATAAGATTCTTCTATTACAATAATACTTATCAGTTTGTGTTATACTTTCTGTGAGGTATTTTAACAAAATTCCTATTATTGTACTGGGGGCTATTTGTAGTAAATGAGCAGTTCAAGTAACATCCAGTTGTTTACTCTAATGCAAACTAAAACTACAATAGTAAAAGTAATATGCTTAAGTAGATGAAGCTAATAAACTGGATCTCTTTTGAGTGTGCACTGCATACAGTATGTAACAGAGAGTTAGATTTGATTAGAAACAATTGGGCTGCAATAAATAAGATTAACACAAGCCACATACGTTTTAGTTTTGTAATTCGTATTCATATAGTGATAAAAAAAAAGGGGGGGGGGGTTGATGTTGTACTATGTTACCGGTTTGATAATTGTTTTCCAAAGTAAAATCAGATGTTTGCAAATGTCTAAACAGAGAAGATAATCAGTCTTCTTTCATGAAGGACTACAAAAATCAGTGAACAATTACTGTTGATATGCTGAAATCAGACGATTTGGATAATTTAAAAAAATAAATAAAAATGGCTACAATTATTAATATAGCTATCGATTAATTTGATATTCGATATTGAATTCGATTTTTTGTCAATTAATCGATTAATATTGACAGCTATAACAGATACAGTATTTACAGTAAGATAGAGATGTGCAAGTACGTTACCAGATATCGTATCGGGCGGATACCTGACTTTATTTCAAGGTATCTGTACCCGTGACAGCTGCCGATACCAGTATCGGCCGCCCATTGTGATCGTTTTATGATCAGGAACAAGATATTAGAAGAATACATTGACATTAATTTCAAAAGTACTAGTAGGCTACTTGGTATTGGTGACTACTCAATAATTGAGTATTCATACTGGTATCAGTCTGAAAAAAGGTATTGAATATCCCTACTGTAAGATATATATATATATATGTATATATATATATGAGTTTATTAGTGTGCTGTGCGGTGTTTTTTATTATTTGGTAGTGCTGCAATGTTGCGGTGGAGGCACTGTGTTGTGGGAGTTTTGTGGCAGCGGCCCAGCAGATGTCAAAACTTGTCAAGAAACGTGGCTTTGAATCCTTCGTTCTCGGAAATCAAATATTCAACATATTGGTATTCAATAGCATTCAGCATGTGCAGGTCACACTCACTACTCAGATAACACCCTCGCAGCAATTATCTTCCGCATGGGAGGCAGACCGTGTGTGCGTACCTCGAGAGCAGTCAGGACCCAGAAATCCAGGAAAACAATGGCATATTCCTAAGAGACAATCTCCGTTTCCATGACAATTCTGGGGACACTCCATAATCGACTCTTATGTAGAGAGAAGCAAAGAGGTGGTGCAAGGGTGCAAGTTAATTGGGTAGGCAGGATATGGAACTATATATCGTGAGAGCTAACACACATATTGAAAGACATGTCTGCTACGGTTGCTATAGTTACAGCCAGTCGGTCCAATCAACAGACTCTAACATCCAATTATGTTGCTTCCTTGCTCGTTCTCGCCATCACACACCATTTTTGTATCTCCGCTGCGTGTCACATTAAGAGTATAATGTTGTAAGCGGCTTGTGTGTTTTTGTTGTTTCACATACACAGTGTATAATTAGTTTATGAATAATTACAGCTAGGCCATATCCACACAAATAACAGTATTTTATCAAATGTATTGCTGTATGCATTTTGGTCTTTTATCAGATGCAAACTATGTTTTGCATCACTGATGACCAGGTTTAAGTGTGGAGGATGTTTTTTTTCTTTCAAATGACTTGCGACAGGCTTGCGAGGGTACGCACATGTAGCATGTTGCTTTTCCAGCAAGATTTCTTCAGTGTGGCAAAACGTTACAAAGACACATGCCACAGTTCTTCAAACCATATTAACTCATTTGCTCCCAAAAACGTGTAAATGCGTTCTTTTTTAAATATTACCATGGTCCCAAAAACGTATTTACACGTTTTTAATGCGTTTGTTTTTTGTGCTAGAGCATACAGAAGGCTTGGATGAAGCCTCTGACCTGAAGAGGTCGCTTAAAACAATGGTAGTTATTACAAAAAATTACCAGCAGGTGGCAGCAGAGTATATGAGATCAACCAGGGCCATGTTGCAAAAAAGCTATTTTCCCCAGTGTTTTAAACATATTTGTGAATAATGAGGAAACTTAGTGGTAATTGCTGCTAAGTGGAAACAGATACAAATATATTTTTTTCTGATGATAAAAAGAGACTCTAATCTTTCTTTTGGTAGGTCCCATGTTTTTATAGCAATAGAACAAAATATTCTGTGGGCCTTGCAAAATCAGTCAAACTCCAGTAAAACAGCCGTGGACAAAGGGGGTTGCTTTGGTGAAAATGGCTGGGAGTGAATGAGTTACATTTCATATACAGTACTTTACCTTACCATACAATATACTCTACCGTATTATATTCCAAGTACACCTTTATGTGTAGACCATTTGATGTGTTGTATGAGATTATCTCCAGCAAAGACTTACCAATTAAGATAGTATTGTAAGACACTTGTTCTGTATTGCGCCCATCGTTGTAAAATGCCAAATGCCAAATGCCCGTGTCCAAGTACTGGATGAAGCCGGCCTCGTGTATGTTCACCGATCGTCTGAGACGGATCTCTCCCCCAGGGTCCTTTTCAAAAACACCAAGTGAGTGCCCATGTGTCATGTCTGTGTCACTCAGGGATCGCTTGTCTTTGGAAATTAGTCGACTTCCATCAAGCAGCTCCACAAAGTCATACTGGAAGATAAGCATGCAATATAAGAAATTGTCATTAACCAAAATGGAGAAGCAATAGCCCTGCACAGCACAGAAAAAGATTCACTGGTTCTTGTGATGTCAGGAAGAAAAAAAAATTCTGAAAAAAGAGAGGTCCACCGCACACAGTTGAAAATTGAGCCTAGGGCTTCATCAGGCTATTCATGTGTCATACATTTCCTTTCTCTTTTTTCAAAATTTGCATTAATGTTTTAGGTCACTCTTTACATCAAATTGTTATAAACTAGGGATACAATGATATCAAAATGTCACTGTATGATATCTTCAAGGTATTAAGTCCATGTCACTATTATTAGAAAAATAAATAAATCACTTAGGAGGAAAATGCCATAGTGTGTAAAATTAGTGCCAGGGATGTTAACATTTGAAATGAGGTTAACACAACTATGAAAAAGTCAAACTCACTGGTCAATACAAAGACTAAACAAAATATTTGGCCAGCAATTGCAATGAATATGTGACCCGCTCTGGCAAAAAGATATGCAATACATGGATGTACATCAAAAATGGACAAATTTACAGCAATTTTTATTAAATCAATAGTTTTGAGAAAAACGGGTTTAAAGTTTTGGTCCTTGCATCTTTAAAATGTCCATAGCAACCCACATTTTCAATTAAACGATAACTGGAAATTAAATTCCAATAGCAGGTAAGGCCATTGTCCGAGATTTGAAGTCTTTACAAGTTTGGGAAGTTTGACCTCTCAACAGATGAAATCAGCCTCAACTTAGAACATCACATTAAGCTTACAATTTATCTTCTGATGCATCATGAAACAAAGTTTGGTTATTTTATTGTTGCTCCTTGTGATATGTTCTGGCTTAAATGAGGTCATATCCCCAACACAAAAAATGTATTTAATAATTTTGTGTCAATTAAAAGATTATTTGCCATTTGGTGTGGTCTGTGACAAGTACATTTATTGATAACTCATTATAGATTTTATGTCTGAAATGCATTTGGTCACATAAAGAAAATGACAATGTTATGATAATTCTAACAATTATTTTGGCAATTAACTCATTAATATACACTAAAATTACATTTCTGGGTTTTAAGCAACCCAGCATCCACCACCAAGCCACAAAAATACAGTATATTTGGGAGACATATATATTGTTTTACAACAATACAGTATTTATAATTTCATATGTACCTGTTGATGAAATAGCGAAGCGTGTGGTAAAAATGTACTCAAACTATACGTACTACATTGGGTCTTTTCAAGTAAATGGGAGCAAGCCCTGCATTTCGATATATTGTATCAACATTTATGTCTTTACTCTTGTCCGCGTCCTCTTTCCGAAGCAATCTGAGTCTCTCTTGACTGACACTCTATCTTTTCATGGATAAAAAAAAAAAAGTGGTGCAGTACAACATATTGCATGGGGAGTCCTCGGACATGATACAGGCTTACACAGTTCAATGCCCAATGTGCAAGCGTGAGTGGCCAACTATCTTTTTTTGCTTTGGCCCAGTCCAAGCTAGGTTGGAAATCATTGCACAGTGTGCGGCCCAAGCATTCCTTAGTTAGGAAGGGCAACTTCACAGTTTAATTTCACCATAACTTTGTTGACATATATCTCAATGACATTAATGATCCATCTACTTGTTATTGAAGGTTTTTGCCCTATTTCAATGGCATTGGAAACTTACATAAAATTATTAACATTGATTTAGCATTATGAGCTGCATATATACACACATGTATTTTCTTCTCGCTGAGGGTAGGTTAAAAAAATCATATTGAAACAATATATTTGATTGATTAGGGTTATGACAAGGACAAACATCTGTGTCTATGATCTTAAGAGCTAACATTGAGCTGTGATAGGGATAGCATTGCAAGAATGTGTCTTTTAAAGATAAGTGGATTCGTTTTCTTACAAAAGAAGCGATTTGCCACAGAGAGATGTAAGTGTGGTGATTAATGAAATCTCTTTGGTTTATAAGACACTTATCTCCTCATTATGAACAAAGAATCCATAAAGCACTTGACCAAGATCAACTCCCAAAGTTATGAAGAAAACATTTTGACCTAGCTGTACCTGTGTGTGAGAGGGTGGCAGTCCTTTGCGTCCATACACTCCGACAAGAGCATCTTTCTGCACTGATATATTAAATTTCAAGAACTGTGGTTGGTCAATGTAAAGTTGTGACCTCCAAAACACACCTACAAGGAAAGCAAATGGATAAAGCATGCAAATCATTATCAGTCATGTGGTTACAGGGCAATGACATGCGCAGTGTATGTGAGTGAGTAATTAACCTGGTGGGACATCTTGAATTGCTCTTCTACCCACATCCACTTCTCCTGTGTCTATAGTGTTATTTTCTAGGAGAATTTTACCTGCAGAGAAGCAAACAAACCCTGTTATACCTGCAACAGGTAGATTCAATTGGGACTAACAGCTGACAGTACCAACAAGGTAAGATTAATATTGAGCAGTATATCTTCAACATCTTGATGTTGATAAAACATTTCTCAGTGAGAAATCTTGAGAAACCGCACGCGTGATCCCTGTACCCTAGTGTGGAGTGACTAAATAAGACATACAATAATTGATGAGAAGTGAACACCTTGGTAAAGAAAATCTATTTGGTTACGGACTCAATGGGGGAACCAAACCATTCTCACATTTATTTAATTGTGTATATTTTGCCATAGTTATTTACTGTCTATACTGTACAATTCCGTGAATAATACTTTTTTTTTTAAAGAAAAAAAAACATCCCGAATTGAGAAGGGCATTATGCAGGGGACTTAATAAGAAATGACAAATGTTTACATTTAGTTGTTTACCAGTACAGAGAAAATATTTGGGAGTTGTTGACTGAGATATATATATATATATATACATCCATTTTCTTAACCACTTGTCCTCACAAGGGTCGCGCTGGAGCCTATCCCAGCTGGCTTCGGGCAGTAGGCGGGGTACACCCTGAATCGTTTCTTAACCACTTGTCCTCACAAGGGTCGCGCTGGAGCCTATCCCAGCTGGCTTCGGGCAGTAGGCGGGGTACACCCTGAATCGTGTGTGTATATATATATATATATATATGCCCGAAGCCAGCTGGGATAGGCTCCAGCGCGACCCTTGTGAGGACAAGTGGTTAAGAAAATGGATGGATATATATATATATATATATATATATATATATATATATACACACACGATAGGCACTGATGTCAGTTTTGTTTAACAGTGAAATATGTGCACAATCTTTATCTCAGTCTAGGCTGAGCACATGGCCATTACCTTAATTTAACCTGTAACACAAAACAAATCTCATAACTCTGTTAGATTGTTTTGTTTAAGTATGGTAATTAATGGGTTTCTCATAAAATAGGCACCCATACATCAATTAAAATGGCAGCCAGGGTTACTTTTGCTTTTACAACATCCAATAAATGTCTTGCTTCTGTCACTTTTATGGTGTCCGCATGCATCACTCTCCCGTTCCCTTGACACAAACAAATAATGGGTATGACTTTCTTTAAACGAGCTGGATGCAAGTATAAAGTCAAAATAACATATTTGTTCAGGTTTCTGTTCTAATTTATGACTGTAAAAAACTATCTAATTAGCATTAAGGAAAGACTCACCATTGTCTGTGGATACCATGAAAGTGTTAGGAGTCGTATCTTTTCCAACACCTCCATTTTCAAACGCTCCATATCCCTCACTCTCCTGGAGCTGCCAGTTCAGACCAAACAAGTGCATTGCTGCAGCAAGAGGAGGAAAGTGCGAAGGTGACAGCAAAGAACAGGAGTGAGTGAACCGCAAAATGAAAAGCAAGCAATTGTGGAAATATTCTAACTATGGAAGGGGTAAGACAAAGAAAAAATTATTAATACATGAATCAGGAAATCTAGACAGAGAAGTTTAATCAATATTGGTCACCAGGGAAAAAAAACATTTGTAAGAAGGTTACATTTGTATACACTACTCACAAAAAGTTAGGAATATTTGGCTTTCAGGTGGAATTTAAGGATGAGCCTTAAAATGTATTGAAAAATTTACAGGTGAAATTAATGTGACATTCTCTAAGCTTTTGAATGTTAAATGTTTCAGTACATTTTGCACAAGTTGCTGTTCTCTAATGAGGAGCTTAACAGCAAAATTCACAAACGACAATGCTCCAGCTCATAGAGGTTGCATCATCGGGGAACGGCTGTTGGGGACTGGTGTACCTCAAATGGAATGTCCGAGAAGAATGGGATGGCATGCCTCTGGAGACAATGTGTCATCTTGTGAATAGCATGAGACGTTGTTGTCAGGCTGTAATTGATGCTCAAGGGCACATGATGACTTATTGAGACGTTGACATTTTTTGTTGTGGTGTACCCACCATTGTTGTTAACTTTTGTTTCAATAAATTGTTTGAGATGAGGAAATCACCAGTGCAACCTTCTACTTAAATGTCTTCATTTCATGATATGATTTGACTGTAGCATGAATCTTTGACATTTTCCATAAATTTCACCTGATAGCCAAATATCCATAACTGTTTTTGAGTAGTGTATGTACACCTTTCTATCTTCATAGTACAAAATGATTATGCACCATGGTATGCGTTTTCAAATATGAATTACAATTACGCTCCCGGCACATGTGTTCCAAATTATTCAGCACGTATGGGTGCGCACAATAACATTTGCTCAAGGTACAAACAACCATCAAAAAGTATGCAGAAGTTAATCTTAAAAGGATACCACCTGCCTTCTTTTAGTTTTTTATTTATTAGGCCCGAGCAGTGACATTATTATTATTACGCTTTATTATTGCTATGCAAATGAATCACATTTTTATATAACCTAAATAACTCACAAAACTGGAGAAAATGTTGATACTTTAAGGTTGTCATACATATTCACAAAACAAAAATTAGGCTCTACAGCAATCTACAGTGATCAAACAAAATCCAATTCAGGTACGTTTGACCTAGGCCTATGAAAACTGGCAGGCAAGTGGGCTATGATTATTATTATTTTTTTATGTCTAATGTTGGCCCATTTTTGCGTACAGGGGCCATACTTTTGCGCCCATGTCCTAGGTGTTTCAGTCGACTGACTTCAAACTTGGTTGATCTCATAACAGGGGAAAATAGCAGGGAAATACATTTAGAGTTTTTCAAAAAATACTATAAGACAGAGGCAAGGCATCAAATTTAGTGTTTCATATTTCCTTTGCCACAACTGAATAAATGCTTTAAAACTGCCCTGTACGTGCTCTTAAAAAAAAACAATCCCAAACTTCACACATGAACAAATGGTCACGGCTTTAAGACATCTCTAAGTATAGCAATATGACAATGACTATGTTTACATGCAATCAATAACCTTTTCAAAATCCAAATATTGGCAATATTGGCAATATTCAGATTTTGAAAAGCTTGAATATGCTCTTAAATGGGTTATTACAAACATTACTGCACACTGTATTCGAAAGGAAGGTCCGTCGATCCGTCAATGACGGACGCCTATTTTGTTGACGATTGCCAAATGACAGGAAACTTCGGAAAATTGACAGATTATGCATTGCCGGAAGTGGGTTTTCATCGGTCAATGTAATCGTCAATCCGTCAATAACAGAATGCCCATTTTGTGGACGAATAATGCAGAGTACTTATTACTTACAGTAATGTCTCTCAAATATGTAGACAGCAGACGTTGGTTGGTTATCTCACCATCTTTATTATAAGCATTAAGCACACAAACAGCTAGCGTTGACCATAGCCAAGGTAAAAAAATAACAACAGCTTTAGATGAAAGTACCGACACATTACAAGCAACAATTGCTCCAATGTTCGCCTCATCTACTCTGCTCACGCTCCCACTTCCCTTCCAGTGAGTGGTGTGATGCATTCACAAACACTCGGAAATACAACAGCTGTCTTGTCATGGCTCAACAGAAAGTCTGTGCTTGCGCTGTCGCTACTCCTTTGATCTGCGCCTTTTCTTTTAAATTCACCTTTTTTCTGCTTCAAACAAAGCACAAACTATCTCCACTGCCTCCTCTAAAGTCACGTTTAATTTCCGGGAGGTTTTGTGAGATTTCATGTCTGACTTGGGAATATTCATGAATGAAATCGGATCATATGTGCTGTGTTGATTGTGTGGCTGCACACCATACACTGTTTGTATTTATATATTTTTTTATTTAGATTTTATTTCATTTTAAAATCTTGCCTTATGAACCTGGCTTCATTTTAGTGCTCAGTCTGTTTATTTGACATCAGGCATGTTGTTAAGACAGCTAAGGGTCCCGGTGTCCCATTTTAAGCAGTGGTGTGCGATTGTACAAATAAATCTGGGAGAAGCTCTTTCACACATTTCATATGTCAAGTCTATGATTTTAAGTCAGGCCGGTTATAAACAGCTAAGGTTTCTAAAAAGGGGCGGTGTAGTCAACTACTCTGTTGTTTGCCTGGGCTGTACGCGCCGGTCTGGAGTTACCAACACCGTGTGCACACTGTATGTGGCACATTAGTGAGGAAAAGGAAAGTCAAGCAGACTTAGAGCTTGAAGCTGTTCCTTGGCTTCTGCTGTGTCCACCACACTTGAGTACTAATTGTGTGGACAAGGTGCTCCAATCATCAATAACCGGGTGAGTGTGATGGAACTATTGACAGATGCCCACTTTGAATGACGTAAACATTGACGGACGCCCATTTCGCTGAGGAATAACAAATGGCGGATTGAGGATTTCAATGGGGTTCTGCTTGAAATCTTGACCGGTTGACGATTCGGCTTAAAATATTGACGGATTTTTGATGACGGAAGGGGGTCCCGACTGTTGACGATTGCCCAATGACAAATGCTCAAAATCCATTGACGCGCCCACCAATTGTGCTTTCTGTATGTTTTAAGATAATCTATGGCTTTACTTAGAGTACTTATAAGAAAAATCATCGGTCCCCATTATTTTTCCCAGTGGTTTTTGCACTGCTGCAGAAGCAGTAGAACAGAGAATGCACATTTCTGTAATTATTTAAAAACATATCTGGTATCATATCAAACAACCAATGATCAAGATAAAGGATTTCGTTTTACTAATTAGCTCAATCTAAAACACACACAAAGCAGGATGGAACAGAAGGGATCACACAAAAAAGAGCCAATTACTTTCCTTTAAAGGGAGGTTTGATGAAGAATATGTGACGAGGCCTATATCCCATGAGACATACCATACACAGGGATAGTACAAAGATTAGACAAAGTAACATGTTTCTGTTCAAAATAGAAGACAATTTTAGAGATCTTGGACTGGACTCACATGGCATATTAAAGTAAGATTTATGTCAAGGACCAATTACTGATGCAACATGGGAATATTTTGCGAGACAAAACCCTGCTGGCCCCCACTACACACACACACACGCACACGCACGTACACACACATTTCTGCTTACACACCTCTCTGCCTCATTAAATTAGAGCCATGCTGTGCCAGTCTGTTACCCACAACACCTCCTGGTGAGGACAGGAGCAAAGGGTCATGGGAGAGTGCTGTCTAATCGACAGGGGCTTTGTGCAGGAAAGTGTATATTTTTGTGTGTGTTTTTGTGACAAGATAAGAACAAACAGCCTTTTGAGCAAAAAAGTCCAGTCCAAAGTCAATTTAAAACGTCATCTAAACATCCAAATTGATCCGGCGTATCTGTTCATTTGCAACAAGCTTTAACGAAAAGGCTTGCAGTAGTACCGTACAGTACTGCATTCTTATTCCAAATTATTGTATTGCAGGTTCGGATCATCCATTTCAATGAGCAACTTTGTTCATTAAGAAGACTGTGAACACATTGAGTCACCAAAGTACTGTACTGCAACACCATTAACTCTTTGAAAATGTTGTGTCCTCTCAAATTGCAGGGAGGAGTCTCACCAAACTCATTGATATAGCATCTAATTCCTTCTAATGCTAAAAACCAGCAAAAACGTTGAATCTACTGTAGATTGCCAAGATGGTTGCTCAGTGACCATAACATGGTTGTCAGCAAGGTTCTTTAACCAAAAGTAGCAGTAGTAGTAGATGTTTTTTATGACAGTAATCTACCAGTTAATTGCAATTATATTCAGGGGTGCATGCAAGCGGTGCACAGGTGCGCATGCATACTGAAAATAGCCATGTGAGTGCCAAATTTGATTGCCTCAGTGAACACTTGCGTTCCAAGCCTGTTGCAGTCAGTCAGCATGATTGTCAGCAGGCCAGCCAACACTCACAGATGCCTGTGCCTACAGTTGAAAAGTCGTAGTCAAGTGAGCAGCCATGATTGCCTTCTAAGGCTAGCTTCAGAATAAAATATTCCTAAGGAATCAATGCCCATGTGCAGTTTTACCTGTTAGGCTTTTATTTTGAAGTTGGCATTTTGGCGCATTGCATAGTATGAACAACCATTGGTGGTGGTTGACTTGACTATGCTGGCTCTCACGTAAATGGCTGCTATAGACCCTAAAGAGTGGAAGCAGTGGCCGAATGCGCGGACACCACCAACGAGAAGGTCATGTCTCAACTTTATCATGACAATATTATCACACGCTAATGCTGGTAATGCTCTAAGCTAATGTAAATATGTGCTAACACTACAGCCCTGCTTACCTCTTGGCTTTGACATGTTAGAGTTTCAGTAGTCATTTTTCTATCCCGCTTGTTCTGTTCAGGGTCTTAGGAAATGGAGCCTATCCCAGCTGGCTTCGGGGGGAAAGCGGACTACACCCCAGATTGGTTTCGAGTCAAATACAAGGCATAAAGAGACAATCCTTAACTCACACATTCACAATGATAATACTGAGTAGGAATGAACCATACTGCCTGCGTGGGAGTCAGGTGAGTAAACTGTCACAGAGATACAACTTTTGTCTACAAACATTAAAATTTAAATTTCGATATGACCTTGTCATTTTTATTTTGTTGAAAAGGGCGTTCTTTACAGTAGTTATGGTGTCGGTTTAACTCTCCCTTTAAGTATTCACAAAAAAAAAAAGTCCGCCTCCCAGTGCAGAGGACATGAGATCGAGTCTGGGCTTCGGCCTTCCTGGGTGGAGTTTGCATATTCTGCCCGTGCTTGCATGGGTTTTCTCCGGTTTCCTACCACATTCCAAATACATGCAAGGCTGGTTAACTGAACACTCCAAATTGTCCATAGGTGTGATTGTGAGTGTGGATGGTTGTTCGTCTCTGTGTGCCCTGCGATTGGCTGGCAACCAGTTCAGGGTGTACCCCGCCTACTGCCCGAAGCCAGCTGGGATAGGCTCCAGCGCCCCCCGCGAGCCTTGTGAGGAAAAGCGGTTAAGAAAATGGATGGATGGATAGATATTTTTCTACAGTTCTTCAACAAAACCATGATTCAGTAATTAGCGCTAATATTTTCCTGACAAGCTAAATGCTCTCTTTAAGCAGATATTTGGGAGGAATTCAAGAGGAGAGACACAAAATGTCAAACAGCACACAAGTGAATAGAAGCTCATACATTCACAAATATACTTACAAAAAGGTAACTCATACGTTGACTGGTATATGTCATCATCACTAATTGTGTAACACAAGAAACTACATGTAAATAATTGCCCAGAAAATGCTAAACCGATGGTTTAATGAAAACAACTCTTCCGAGAGGTGCTTGAGGGTTCTCATGACATGTTGACCTCTAGTGAGTGGAGCTCGTAATTAGCTCACTTCATTGTGAGAATTGATGAACTTTACAGTTGTGCTTGGAAGTTTACATGCCTTACGGGTATGTAAACTTATGACCACACTGTATGGTGAAAAAAGGCTTAATACCCATAAAAACCAAAATACTGTCACAATTGTTTTGATATTTTCAGAGTTTGAAGTTGACATGAGTAGAGATGTGCATGTGAATTTTGGTGACCATTCACATTTTGTGTCATTAAGCAACGTTTAGCTTTGTTACATTTACAGCTGTGCTCATACCCCAAAAATATGTATGCATAATTTAGAGATACTGTATAACAGATGGCAAGACAAAGTAAGGAAAAGTGTAACTAAAGTTAACATTTTAATTCTATGATTGACCCACCACTGAGTGTGCTGTGAGTGCAGTTGAGGTCTTACCTATGCAGTAACAGAGCAGGATGGAGAGCAGTATAGACAGTCCTACTGCACTGAGGGCTGTACACCTAAAAGGAAAGCACATCATATTGTTGTGTGAGCCTTGTAAATGATTTGATTTTACTTTTGACTTTTTTTCCCCCCAAAGTAATTTAGACATGCTAGTCTGAAATATGTTTATTGAGTTCCATGGTATTTTCAGAGGAGTCTTTTTAAAAATCCACTCGGGGGGGCGTTTATTGCCTGAAATTGATTTACACAAGACTATTCAGATGCATTTTGTAACGAATATTGCCCGTCACCCTAAATTTTTATTTTATTTGCTTTTTTAAACACTTCCCCTTGGGGAATGTGTGTGCAAGCCTTAACCCTGTGTTTTCTCAAACCAACTAGAGACAATTGGAAAAGGAACAAATCTTTGAATTTCCCTCCAGCAGGGACTGGATTTTGTTTTCTTACAACCTACAGGAAACACATACCTCAGCGCCTAACGAGATCTAAAAGCCTGTTTAGCAAGCAGACTAGCGATAAGACTGCTTATCAGTCCCCAGACCACGTTTATGGTCTGGTCTATCCACAGGAATCAGCCATGTGTTTTTGGAAACAACGCCCCTTGGAAGTTATACAGTACAACAGTGCCCTCCAGCGGTCACTATCGGTATTATCCTCAAGAATCCTGCCGCTTGTAATTAATCTGAAGTCTACATAATTCAGGACATAAACAGACTCTTTGTACTTGACTGACATCAAGTGACTTCTGTTGTATCTTTGTACACAAACTGTTTGTCTATCTCAAATGAATGATGTGTGTAACTTCTGCAGCCATCTAAGTTTAGCTAATTAGTAAGCTTAGCGGATTCAATAACTTTATGATTGCGGTAATGTTTGAAATGTGTTCAGAATGATAAATGAAGCATCTGGCTTGTCAATTCTGATCAAAAACTATCAAATGCAATCCAAAAGCTTGGTCTCAGTCGACCAAGTCTGCTTCAAGCGCACGGAAGAGGCGGGACTACTACTCCGACCCCCTGGGACACAAGTTTAAAAGCCAGCGCGTGAAGGAACTTATCTTCTTCGCTCTTCTCCCTCTTCGCTCTTCTCCACTTCTTGCCTCATGAACTTCTCCTGACCATCATGGGAGACGTGGTCGCCGCTGAGAGCGACCACATGGCTTCCTTCTTTGAGCGCCCCAAAGCAGCAAGGACTCGCAACCACACTGCGCGTCCCAAAACGCGTGTGTCTGTTCCTGCCGAGAGCCGACCCACCTACCTTCCGCTCTCTGAATCACGCAGCGTCCCGCCAACCCGGTTCCACGACGGCTGTTAGGCACCGAGCCGCTGCGCGCCAGCGACCCATTTCTGCTCCAGCCGTACACCCGAGACGCCCCGCAGCCTCCACGCCGCGCGCGCACCTCTCCACCAACCGGGGACCTGCAGCGGCCTCTCAGTCGTGCGCCCATCACCATCAGCCAGAGACTCCAGTGCAGCATTCCAGCTGCGCGCGCGCCGACCGCCCAGATCGCTTTCAACGGAGTTTTCTTCAACTGAGGATCGACGCTCGCCGAGTCCCTTTCTCTCCCGTGCACCTGAACCAGTCCGTGAGTGCGCCTTCACTGCAATCTGACCATATACTACTGGCGCAACGCTTTGATTCAAATATAAAAGTGTTGACAGGTCAAAACGCTTCCTCCTCTATTCCCCATCTACCTTTTTCATTCTCTTTTTATCTTAGTTTGTTAGGTTGCATGTTTTCTTCTTAACTTTGATTCACATTTTTTATTCCGTTTCATTAATAGATTAGGCTGTGACTGATATATGTGTATTTACTAAATACATTTGTTGTCGAGAAATTTCATTTCTGCCGAATCATTTGTGTTTACTGAGTGGATTAGTAATTCTCTTATTAAAGCAAAGAACTCCATGATTAACTAGAGTAGCAACTTCAGATTATGAATACTTGAGAATAGGATTTTTATCGTTTATTTTGCTCCTACAAACAAGCAAAGCCAACGTGGTGCCCCCAGAAGTTGCTAAAGAAATTACAACTCCCCTCAATGCCGTCTACATTTCTTGTTCGCCATTACGGCAACCCAAATAATCGCTACAATGTACTATAAAGTGGCATGTTCTATTGTGGTATGTTTTACAGTAAAACAATGTGTATTACTTTATACCGCTAGGTGTGAACTTACCTCCATGAGCAATATTTGGAGGATTTTTTAAACTTGAAGGCAGAGCGAGACAAGGTGTTTCTTGGCAAAGGTCTAGTAGGAGGGGAGTACACTGAGCCTGTTGCCATAGTGTAGCCGGGTGTTGCTGTGGAGAAGAGGGGGGTGGTACCTGTACCGGTCTTAAAAAGAAAGTGCCTGAGGATGAGAGAGAAAAAAAAAAGAAAAAATATGTTACCACATGTCCACACCTTGGCAGAATTATTGGTACACGTCCACTGAAAACTGGTCACTGGAGCAACTTGAAATTGGTGCAAATTAAAAAGCCACAAAGCTTCTGGGGAAAAAAATTTGTATTAAGATTTTTTGTTACAGGCCACATCAAATATAGGTTTACAGATGCATAAATGAAGCATACAAACTACTACTGTGGAACACTGACAGGCTCAATTATGTTCTGGTGTTTTTGTTGTCGTCGGGTTTTTTTTAATTTATGAAACCACACATGGTGTCTTGAACCTGTGCAAGATACAAATTACATCTCAAAATGACGCAGGTATTCAGGTGCGTGCATAGTGTCAGAAAGCTTGTTTTCAGACTCAAGTCATGGGTCCTCCAGCAAGATAATGAAACACACAGAGTTAAAAACACCAAAGAACAATATACAGTATTGGACTATTCAGAAGTGGTTTTCTATGCGCTGTGATCTAGATCCTATTGAACATCTGTGGGAGAAGCTAACACATGCAGTCTTGGAAAAGGAACCCTTCAAATCGGAGACTGCTGAAGCGAGTTGCTCTCAAGGAGTGCCGCAAAACTACATTTTATGTAATTTGTGTCTTTCTTTAACAGAAGGGTACAAAACAAAGCCTATCCATGCACTGTATGTGAATGTGTCCCATTATGGTATTAAGTATACTATATAACAACCTGAAATAGTTCAGTAAAAAAAAATCTGTAAACATTATAAAAAATATTTTTATCTGCATCATGTAGTCATAATGTTTGTTCCAGTATATAAAAAAAAACCTATGCTTACTGTTTGTAAACATTAATTTGGCTAATTTTGGTTAGTGGGTTTGATCCTCACCCCTGGCGACCATGTCGAAGTGTCCTTGAGCAAGACACTGAACCCCGATTTGCTCCCAGTGGACCTGGCAGCGCCCCGCAGTCGGGCATTGGGTGAATGGGTGAATGTGAGGCATTGTAAAACGTTTTGGCCACCATATGGTGGAGTTAAAGCGCTATATAAAAAACAGTCCATTTACCATTTAAATGATGGGGGGTGGATGGGGGGGGGTTCAAACGGAGTGGTGGGTGGAACTAAAATAACATTTAAAAATTACTCATGTACCCGTAAACTTTGCCTTAGATTTAATTGACGGGTCGATCATTTTCCATCAATACAAAAGTTATTATTTACGTTTATGTGAACAAATTAGAGCACCTTCTGGCTCCTTTTTGCAGTGATGAAAATCACTGCAAAAAAAACATGTACACTAATTATCAAGGTCACAGTGTCTAATTAATGACAGAGCTTCAGCTAATGAGCGTCTGCAATTACAATTACGACTTCTCTCTAACAAGGCAGTGTGATTAACAATTATAGCCGATTGTAACAAGGGCCCTGTAATTAATACCTGCCTCAAGGAAAGATGTGAAGAAAGATATAAGGGCAACAAAGTTGGGAGATCACAGTGAATGGTGTGAAAGAAAATGAAGAGGACACGTAGTAGAGGCAATACACTGAACAATGCATTGAATGTTTGCAATATGCTGTGCTCGGCAGTTTAATTTAAGGAGCAGCAGACTGTAGGACTTAGCAGCACTGAGCCTTCAGACTGCACCCCAACTCACGCCTATATGATCTAAACACACAGTGTTATCTATGATGACCTTCATTTATTTACAACTTTTTCTTCCATTTCTGTTTTTGCTACAATTATGGCTGGTAGGTTCCTTATTAAAATGTGCATATATTTTCCCACGTCATAGTAGTAAGCAGATTTTTATTTTTAAAGAGATTCAAATGCATATGCTAGCTATTCACCTCTAAACTGAAGCTGATCAGAAGAAGAATGATGAATGGTATTGCAGTCATACCGAATGGAATTCAACTCCTTCACATGGAGCTTTTTTGGTGTTATGTAACACACCAAGCCGTCTGTGTTTTTGCAGTGTATCTAACAGAACTACGCAACACCAATTAAGGAATGGCAAACATGAAGGTATGACCATGACCAGGCCCGGCCTGAGCCGTCTGGAGCGGCAGAACAATTCCCACCAGAGGGCGCTATTTGGGTTCATTTCAAAAACATCAAAGAAAGTGCTTTTGGTAGAACTAGCCAGGCCCCCAATGACTAAACTAGAGCGTATGAATTTTCCTGAGTGGTTGGCTTGATTTATGAACCGTTTGGGCCACTATTTCGTGCAGAATGTATCAAACAAGCATTTGTTAAGCAAGAGCTTTCTCTCTTTCACTCACTCACTTTCCATCATAAGGTGCCCAAAGCGCTTTACAAAGCCTCACATTCCCTGATTCACACACATATTCATACACCAGTGGTCGGCTGCTGCCATGCAGTGTGCGACCAGATCCATTGGGAGCAAATTAGAGTTCAGTGTCTTGTTCAAGGACACTTCAACATGCCAAATATTGTTTATTGACTGTCTGTATTATCTTTTTTCGACTAGTATGTTGTGGTATTTGTATTTGTCGGGAATAGTAGGTTAGGCAAAACAAAAAAAGTATAGTAATGAAGCGATGCATTGACAAGTGAATGCTACGGTGATTTTCAGACGTACTTCAACTATTGCAATTCTGACTATGTTTCCCCATGTTTTTTTTAGAATAGTAATCTAGGTTTGCTGCGATGGGGCATCTTAATTGGAGTTTTTACTTATTGTTACTTACGGCTGTTGCAATTTTCGGCCTGTCCCATCAGGGATCACCACAGCAAGTCACTCACATGAATTGCTTGGCAAAATGTTTACTTTCTATTTCCTCTCTAACACAACCCACCCATTGTTATGTGGGTTTGGGTATGGAAGCATTGGCCGTGGATCAAAATCAAAGGCAGCAGCATCCTACACCACTAGTGCACTGACTTTCACTTATTACTGTATGTACTTCTGCATGGTTCCCTATTCTGTTTTCTTGTAATTTCATTTATGTGAGGCAATATAGATAAAAATGTGCTTGCTGAGCTACATGTAAAATCAAGCAAAGCATATGCAAGCATCATGCAAGATGCAGCTGATTCAACCCAGCCATGTTTAACAGTTCCATGTGCTCTGCAGACAGTACTTGTTGTGGGGTTTGATGCATGAGGGTCTTTTCAGTGCAGAAAATGGACGCATAAAAGGATTTCAAATTGACAAATGTATGCTGGGGTAGCTTCATGCAGCCGACTATCCATTCACTGTGTTAGTGCAAACTAATGACAGCAGACAACCAGAGATTGGAGGGATAATAGAGTGTAAAATGAGTGTGACCACAGTGGGCGGCAACCATAACTAATATGGCAGCCTCTTAAAGATAATGGTGCTTCAAATCTTTTTTCTGCAACCTGCATTTTAGGAATTATTCACACTGGATGTCTTTATTAATTGGGGCGACACAAAAAATGTTGGAGCTGCCACCTTTATTTATTTATTTTGTAATACATTTTTTGGGGTGTGTTTGGATGTGACCATAAAGTTAAACAGTTATACTCAAAGTAATCAAAAGAAAAACAAAACAATAGTTTAAAAATGAATCAAAGAGCTTGATGATACATTTTTTCCCCCTTAATAAATTAAAACGTGAAAATTACACACAGAAATAGATAAAAGCAAGCAATTCACTTTAAAGCAAACAGAAATACTTTTGTGACGTTACTGATTTTGTGTTATTTTGCAACCTTTTACTACAGCCATTTCTGGAAGTTACAATTTGCAGTGCTTTTTCATGGCATGTCTACATGTCAGCAGGTACATTTTGAGCAAAATTCCCTTTTCTTCCACTTCCAAGGGCAATTATTAAACACTAACTGTGATTGTGATGTTGTCTAAATGATTGCTTATGGGTGTTCTTACTTGACTAATTGAGGTTTGATTAAAAACTACAGCAGATCTTGTGGATTGACTTCACACTCATTATACTATTAATACTATTTGTTATGGGCAACTTTGTATTTTTTTTAATTGCCATATATAGAATAAACATACAGTATGTAGGCCTATATATTCTAAGATGAAGACGAAAACATAGAAGCAGCAATGGCAGTCATGGCAAATAAATTAAAGTTTGCACGGCAACAATTTACAAGGTGCATTCATCCACCAAGATTTTACCTTTAGCTACAATGCAACACGGAATTCTAATTAAGCTAAGTCATTTTAAGATAAAATAAAGTTAAAAAAAAACAACAACTTTAATGTAGTTATTAAGGGGGTGTTCCGTCATCTTGTGTAATGCCCGCTCTGCCCGCTTTCTGATCTTGACAGTTGTCTTTCCTTGTAATGCCTGCACTTGGCTCAATTTTTGGGGGCACTCTGAATAACTGAACGGCACATTTAACTAATGTTCTCAGTTTCCTATAGCGCGCTCGGAGCATATTTCCCACGATGAGGGAACAGGGATTTTGTGGGCAAATTTGTGGCTGTGAACTAGTGAGCACGGGCATTATCCAGGGGTAAACGACAGGCTTTCAAAAATACATAATTGTGGAATTTTCAGTAGTTAGGCGAGACCAATAAAACAGTCTAGAAAATGAATTGTCTTGTTCAAATATACACAAGCCTTCCAGAGCAGTTTACAAGATGGTGGTCTGTGAGAGCGTGCGCAGTAAATTATCATGGGAAGATTCTTCCAAGACAGGAGCAAAACAGTCTTAAAAAAAAAAAGGTACTTCATCTGTGTTGAACGGGCTTATCTGTCAAGGTCATACCGTTCTAGCTTCATGTACAGCAAGTAAAAGGCTCATTGTTAAAATTGCAAATGTCCACAATAAACTATAAACATGTTATGCTAATACGTGCTAACTAATTATTTTCCATAACAACATCAAGAAGATGGCCCCCAGGGATGTCCTGGAGATAGAGCCAGATGGACTGTCATGGAAAGACAAGCCCCTGTATGGCATATACAACCGACAAATTGAGAAAGTGGCTGACATCATGAAAACATACCAGTGACTGGAAAAGACTGGACTGAAAGACAGCATGGAGACACTAATCATGGCAGCACAAGAGCAGGCCCTAAACACAAGATCAATAGAGGCCATGGTATACCACATTAGGCAGGACCCCAGGTGCAGGATGTGCAAAGAAGCCCCAGAACAGTGCAGCATATCACAGCAGGGTGTAAGATGCTCATAGACATACAGCACTACCAGGTAGCAGGAACAGTGTACATGGATAAACATGTGGATAAACATCAGAAGAAAGCAGTTGTGTTAGATGTAGCAATCCCGAATGATAGCAACATAGGGAAAAAGTAACACAAAAAGATGGATAAATATCAAGGACTGAAGGAAGAATTAGAGAAAATGTGGAGGGGAAAAGCAACAGTAGTGTCAGTAGTAATGAGGGCACTGGGGGCAGTAATCCCCAAGATGGGTGGGATGGCACCAGCAGATACCAGGTACAACATCCGTGAAGGAGAACACAATACTGGGAACAACCAAGTTCCTGCCAGAACCCTCAAGGGCACTCGCCTCTGGTAGAGGACCCAAGCTTGAAGGAGATACCGCCCAGGTGGACGAGGATACCATTCTTATTTTTTTAATGACTTGTAATTACAAAAGAAAGATTAACTCAAAAGAAGAAAATAACATTGAATTTGATTTTTACCTTCTTCTCTCTCTCTCTCTCTCTCTCTCTCTCTCTCTCTCTCTCTCTCTCTCTCTCTTTCATTTCCTGTTGACGCACGAGAAGCCAAAAGCTATTTTGGATTATGGACAATAATTTAAACCAACTGAGTGGAATGGCCTATATGAAAAAGTCTCACTTCTTTGGATCTTTCTTTCATACTCCAATATTCTTACTCTGTACTCAAATCTGGCTCTATGCAGTGTTTCAACATTCCGACACAACACACTTCCAAGTTTTTCTGCAATGAACCCAGTTTTGAATGATCTTAAAACTAAACTGTCAACCTTTTAATATTAAAATAAATCCAAACCAGAGACATAGTCCCAATGGTATTAACATTCTCCAGCTCATACAGTAACAAAGCCAAAATGCTGGAGGTTGTAAAGATCATAGAGACCAATATTTTCCCCTCCATGAATCTAATGGCATCACCATCACGGGGGGGACTTAAGTTGACTATAAATTGTTTGGTGAAACAAAGGTCAAGGTTACCATTACTCACACATTCTCATTAACACACATTGCAATAACGAATCTTTGTCTACCAAGTAATGTCACCCCTTTTCAGTGTCTTACAAATATGCCTTCTGCATTGAAAAATCTAAATCTAAAGTTTACAAATTGTATTTATTTTTTCTCAGTCCATTGTTGTTTCCAAAATACAGGACCATGATCAAATGCATGTTGAAGAAGTCAAGCTCAATGATGCATAGCATCATTGCTGAAAATACATTCCTGAATAGAAATGTAATGTTGCTCATACATGTATCTTTCTGAAAGGCTTGCTGGCCTTAGATGCAGTACTTGACAATTAAAATAAGAAGAAGAAGAATTGCTTTGAATTGTGCAGTTCTTTTCACAAAACTAGAGTAACTGTTCTTTTAAATAAAACAGAAAGTGCATGATGCACGTTTCTATTATAACCATCAATGTTAACCTGTACAGAGAAAAACAGGCCTTTGTCTTGTCACTGTGCCAACTGCAGTAGAAAGCACGCATTGGAGCTATCTGCTTAGCAAAAAGTCATTTGAGACCGTGTTTGCTGTGTGACCGTAATTTCTGGTGAGCTTCGTCTTTTACGAGGTCTTGAGACATATATCAAACATAGGATATTTTTTTGCCTCATGAATTGAAAAACTGACTGTGTACACGCTACTTGGTGCAGAAATTCAGGTGGCTAATCAAAATGCATCCTCCGTTCACATGATTACAAGATGGGAGACCACAACAAAGATGTCAGTGACTACAACTTAAGGGTCGATACAGTATATGGTCGATACATGACCAGATCATACCTGCTTAACATCATTTTGTCTGTGTCTTCAGTTTCAGTAACAATTTACTCATCTAATAAATGATGTGCAAGGAGCGGCCCCAATGGCCAGAGGTCAAGGTCACAGGCTGTGCAGAGATATGCTGGTACACTGGCAGCTGCGCCCGGTCAAGTGACAGATTGCCTCAGCCACGTGGCAAAGCCAAATTAAACAAAAGTCTGAATGGTCTTTGAACTAAACACGCTGCTCTGTCATTGGTAAAATCCACATCACTGTTTATGGACCTAAACTTGTAGGCCTGCGGTATCTCTGGTCAGTCTGTGGCCTTTTTTCAGTGTGTGTATGTGTTTTGGCAAAATGGTTAGTTGTGTTCCACTTGTTCTGGACCGGGCATGCGGATGCAATGTTTTCCTAAAAAAATCCAAAAAGACAATTGTGCGAGAACCTATGTTGCTCAAATATTAATTAAAGAAAATGACCAAAATATAGCATGATTACTTTAAACAGATAAACAACTTATTTTATTTCAAAAATCATATATTTTGTTAAAACAAGAGTGTGATGGCAAAAGCTTCATCGTGGGGAATGGAGCTGAGGCTCCTTTTCCTTGATCAATTGCAAAGCGATGCTCAGGATGCGAGTTGCATTCAAGGTGATGATGATCAACGTGTCCTGCAATTTACATTAGTTATCACCGCTAGTTACGCTCTTTGTTGATGCCTAAACTGAGTAAGGACTGGACGTCACTGAAAACGTTCATTTATTAGCACTTTTACTGATTTAAATGTGATGCATACTTGAATTGTTGTTCTTGTATTTATTTTAATTCTTCACACTTTAATGCATTCCTTAAAAGTTGGTTGTGCTAACAATTATTTTGGATATTATTTAATATATATTTTATTTATTGTATGGTGTTCTCGATATACAATATGTATTTAATAAATAAACAGTAAAAAGATAACTGCCATTCATTTCAAATAAGGTTAATTAAATATTACATACATATATCTGGATAAAAAGTTTTACCTACATGGCACAGCTACAAATGCATCTGTGTTTAAGGCAAATATAATTTACCTTGTTTCCAGAGGCACATTGCTACCCAGCACCCAGCTGTCTTGCAGCGGGACGCTCTCTGGGGGTGTGGTCTGCAGCTCGGCAGGTGATTGGCCGACCACAGGGGCCGGGCTTCCAGTAGGAGGAGTTAGTTGCCGGGTAGAATTCAGCAATTGACCAGGGTGTTGTGCAGAGCCCAGTGATTGGTTGAGAGCTGTTATTGAGGGATGCTGACGATATGGGGGTGCCACAGGAGGCAGAGTAGAGCTGTGATGAATGGAGGGTTGCTCTGTAAACATTATAGAGAAAGTATGACTTTTAATATGCAGTCAAATGTCGTCATAAATCTTCTCTTTATTTAAAACAAAATAGAAACTGGCATTCACAATTCAGTGAAGACATTTAGCTAAATTTTTCATTTATTTTACTTAGATTACATACATTTAAATATTTTTACATAGGAACTGCAAATGTAAATATGTTACCAGGAGCAATTCAGTGTTTGTGTCCCAAGAAAAAAAAATGGCTGTAAAACTTGCCGTTGGGCCGAAACCTTGTACCTTCAAATCGGTCACTTTTCACGACCCCAAAAATTGCATGTTTGTTTAACTATTAACATTGAATCCTCAAAGAGAGTAAGGCCTTTTTCAGGCCTTTAGTTAGGTAAATCATTTGTAAGCATAACACCCACGCATGTGTAATGACCAATAGTATAGATTTATAGAATATAGAATAATATAGATACAATTTCTAGAGATGTCTTGTGGAGACAGTATGATCATTGTTATTATTTGTCTACGTTAGCAACAAAAGCTGGTAAAGATAATATGTATGTGCGTTGTACGTAAAAATATCCCTGGTTCAAAACTGTCTTTGCTCTTTATTCCTTGCCACTGCCACCAAAATTATGCCCTTGTGAAGGATTACAGAAATGTAATAAATGCATCAGTAAATCAAATAAATGTGTCACTGTCACGGCCCTGCATTATGTGTGCTATGTGAGGATGTAGTGTCCTTTTAAGCAGGACTTGCGGAGACCAAGATGGCGGCAAGCGATTGGCCACGGAGAAGATCCCAGCAGAAAGTGGTGCGGCCATCCGATTGGCTGGGCCAATACAAAAGCCACCAGAAGATGACAGCAAGGGCGGTGACCTGGCAGCAGCAGCGGTTCCTCTCGGCCTCCAAATTAACTTGTGTAATCGTTATCCTTAGTGCCACCTTTGTGTAGATAGTTGTTTCGTTTGTATTAGTTAGGGTTAGCCATTAGTTGCATGCCATTTGCTGGCTTTTGTTTTTGAAACCAACTGGTGATTTCTTTAGTTATGTTGAGAAAACCTTTTTGCGTAAATACGTTGTTCTTGCCTCTTTCCATTGTGAAATTACATTTAATTAAGAAAAAATTAAGTCTTGATAGCTTCCTTTGTGTATTGTTATTTTATTGCACTTGGAGACCGAGAGGTGTCCCTTCCTTATGTGGCGCACCTTCCCCTAGACGGGTGCGTAACATTATTGGGGGCTTGTCAGGGAAGTTTAGTCCGTAATTTTTTAGTAAGTACACTTTTGTTTCCTCATTAAGGGTGGTTGGCGGATTTAAGGGCTATGTTCAACTTGGATGAGTTCGCGCTGCACCCCACCCTGGACAAGTTGGATCAGTGCACTAAGGCCGACCTCTTGTTGATTGCTAATTTCTTTGACATCTCCGTGCCTTTGAACGCAAGAAAGGCGGCGATTAAGCATTGTGTCGCTCAGAGGCTGGTGGAAGCGGGAAAAGTAGTCCAGACGCTAGCCGGCTCTGAGGATGGGCGCTTGGGAAGTTGGAGGAGCTGCGGCTCACTCTACAGATAAAGGAGGTGGAGCTCCAAACCAAGTCCCTCGAGGTGGAGTTGACCCACCCCTTCAAGCCCAAGCCATTCCACCTCCGCGTCGGACCAATTCGACATGAGCAAGCACATTGTTTTGGAGCCCACCTTCCGGGAATCGGAGGTGGATTCAAATTTCAGCGCATTCGAACGCATAGCGGCAACACTCCGGTGGCCTAAGGAGGTGTGGAGTTTGTTGCTGCAGTGCAAATTGGTTGAGAAAACGCAGGAGTTGTGCTTGAGTTTGTCCCTCGAGCAGTCTGGAGTACGATGTCGTGAAAGCCACTGCTTTACGGGCTTATGAGTTGGCGCCAGAGGCCTAACACCAAAAATGTTGTAGTCTGTGCAAATCTGCCAACCAGACTCATGTGGAGTTTGTGCGTGAGAAGTCGCTGTTTTTTGATAAATGGTGTTCTGCTAGTAAGGTTTCAAATTCCGCTCAGCTTCGTGAATTATTCCTGCTGGAAGAAAATGGGTCTTCGACAGTACGTGGTCCTCTACGTTAGCTCCGAGAGACATGCCTATCAGACTCGGCCGTTCCGACGCAAAATGTGTCTGTACAGTCTTTTAGGAAGTGTTTGTATAATGTATGTGGTTTGAGGCGTGGGGCCTTGGCTTCTTTCAAAAGAAACTGTCTATGCAGACTACTTTCAACATAGAGATTATGCACAAAAGGGGAAAAAGTAATGTTCTGGCTGACGCCCTTTCGTTCTGAGTAGTTTTAACAAACATGGGTGCATGTTTATTCTTTGGGTAGGGAGGTGTTACGGCCCTGCATTATGTGTGCTATGTGAGGATGTAGTGTCCCTTTAAACAGGACTATCGGAGACCAAGGTGGCGGCAAGCGATTGGCCACGGAGGAGGTCCCAGCAGAAAGCGGTGCGGCCTTCCAATTGGCTGGGCCAATACAACTGCCGATTCAAAAAGCCACCAGAAGATGACAGCAAGGCCGGTGATCTGGCAGCAGCAGCAGTTCCTCTCGGTCTCCAAATTAATTTGTGTGATCATTATCCTTAGTGCCACTTTCGTGTAGATAGTTGTTTGGTTTGTATTAGTTAGGGTTAGCCATTAGTTGTGTGCCATTTGCTGCCTTTTTGTGTAAATACGTTGGTCTTGCCTTTGCCTCTTTCCATTGTGAAAATAAAGTCTTGATAGCTTCCTTTGTATTATGTTATTGCACTTGGAGACCGAGATGTGTTCCTTCCTTATGTGGCGCACCTTCCCCTAGACGTAACAGTCACTAATTTAAAATTGATTATTGTGTGCTTCCTGCTACGTGCCGTTGTGTGTGATTTCACTGATTATGTCTAACAACGTCCGAGTATTCTAACTAACCAAACTGAACCACTGAATCTGCAATGGGGGTATATGTTTTGCTCATTATAAGTAATTTGAGACAGACATGAGGCACAATTTATAGTAGGCTTGAGAAAATTGCCCAAAATGCCATGTTGGCTCTGTATTTTCCTATGCAAAATTTTGCTCAAATTGTTTTCAACTTTTCAAGGCTGCATGTTTTTCTGCACATTTGTCTTTCCAGGGTGTTTGATGGAAATTAATGCCAATGCTGGTAAAGTATATAATTTTCATAAAGAGCATCATGTCCCCATTTTTCACCCTGTTATTTATTTCTCATTGAAAAAAGCAAAGAATAATAGAGGGCATGTGGAAGCAAATGCCCATGAAGGCAATGAATGCACGCAAGCCCCCCCCCCCCCCCCCCACACACACGCACACACACACCCGCACACACCCACACGCACACACATTCTTAATATGTTTCAACAATCCGCAAAGCAGGATTCTAACTTCAACATTGGAGAATACAATCACGCACAGTTGGTGAGTATTAGGAATGTCTCTTTGTATTTGCAGTGAATGAAGCATTCGGCTGAAGTTGCTATGTCTGGAGCCACAATCAAACTATACACACTTTAAAATGTGTGAACTGTTTAGCTCTATACAAGACACAGGTCATTGATTTAGCATTTCCATTGTATAGACTACTCCTAGTGTCTTGATTTCAGAGAGTAATACTAATGATTTCTGTATACTTTAAAAGTGTCTATTTTCAGTGTTGAACTCCTTTGTCTCTGCGGCAGAGAAAATGACTAACAAATGTAATATATGTTTTGAAATAAAATGTCTATAGGCTATTTCTTGAATGTTCTAATTCAAACATGTTCATTCTAAGGGGCAATCACTAACAGGGGCTCTATAAAGTACAATATTGAATTAGCGCCATTGATGGCGAGAGAGACCCAAAATGTCTTTAAATCCCTGACATCACCCCTGCATGCAGTGAACATGCAAATTCCACACAGAAAACCTCTTGCGAGATAACATTAATAGAGGGCATTTGGTCAACATTGATTTTCAACGAATACCCTCTTTCTTTAAAAAAAAAAAAAAAAAGAAAGAAAGAAAGAAAGAAAAAAACGATAAGAAAAAAACATGTCTTAAGGTGTAAATAATTATTTTGTGGTTACAGTTTTACAGTCTTTCATGTAAGGCACATCCATAATTTTAAGACATGAAGCAAGCTGTTGTGGGGCACGTGATTGAGAGCTGCCCCGTGACTTTATTAGAGAATGCCATAAAACTGCTACTGCTAAAGAAGTGCAGTAATTTTTCTGGTAGTATTGTATAACCATTGGTTAAGAGTGGTGCTTGTCTCATGTGACACGATCACTTGTTAAAGTATATGTTACCTCTGAGCCTGAGAGAAATTACACGGATTTCCATTATCGCGGGTAGTTTTGGGAACGTAACACCCGCGAGAAACGAGGGAACACTGTATACGCACAGGCATAATTATATTAAATCGAAATGATAACATGTCAAGACAAAAAAGTTAACAGCTGATTTATTTATTTTTTGTATGTAGTAAGTAGCAATTTGAAAGTAGTCCACGGTTCAGCTCAGCTGATAGATAATAGAACAAGTAGAAAATAAAGAGTACAAAAATAATTGCAAATGTCACAAAAAGTCAATTAAAAGTTACCCAGAGCAAGCTCAATGGTCAACCGAATTTAGAGATGAAAAAAGAGCAAAACCGACATGAGAGAGAGCAAGAGGTGTAAGGCGGAGGGAAATGGAATGATAAAATGGAGGGAGGTGCTAAGAAACTGAGAAAAAAAGATGAGCAGGAGAGGAGATCCAGGAAAAAGAACACTTGTACAGAGTGGAAGAGGTCAGTAGAAGAGTTAAGACTTGTGGGTTGTGAAGCGTGAAAACCCATTCCACCTCTGGTCTCCAGCAAGGAGACCAAAGCAAGAATGGGTTATTTCCACAGCCAGAGGCTATCTTTACTGTTCATGTAGGTAGAGTGCATCGTTTTTGGATCCATGATTGTAAAGGATAGGGGGGAAAAATTTGCAGAAAAGAGATATGAGGTATGAGAGATAACTGATTTTTAATTGAGGGCATCTATATCAAGAACTAGGGATGTTCTATACCACTTCTTTTTTTTTGACCGATACCAATAGTCATACTCAAATCTTCAGTACTCACCGATAATGATACCAAGTGCCGATATCATTAGTACTTATGATACATAAAATTTCCATATAAAGCAATGACAGAGATTTTTTTTAAATGACAAATATATCCCAACTAAATCAAATTTCCTTAAAATTAAATGAAATTGCAATTATATTTTTTCAATTTGCTCATAAAAGTCATTTTGCATAGAGTACAAAATAAAATGAATTAAAAAAAAATCTGTAAATAAGATGAAACAAATAATCCAGTGGCCAGAAAAAAAAGTCCCAATTTAAATATGTGGTTGTACAACTTCAAATAATTTAGTAATATCTACCATGTTAAGAATTCCTCAAGCTGTTTAGTGTGTGATGTTTAATTATATATTTTTGAAATCCATGCTTTTAATTTGGAAGGCTGCTCTGTGTAGGAATTAGCAGTATTGGGTGTAACACGTTTAAAAATTCATAAAGCGATCATCTGTGAGCTGAGTTGCTTACTATTGCATTGGAACCACATATCACAGAGCAATACGCTGGACACCTGACCTTCTTTGAAAACAGCATCGGATTCCATTAACGCAAAGTCATTGTTTCTCACACCACTTACAGTCAAGGTGTCACGAAATAAAACGTTCAAAATACAAGCACAAAGTAAAACAAAAAGATAATAAACTGCGTTTAGAACTATGAACATGTAAGCGTTGTTGTGTTTTTAGATATGATTTGAATGAATGTGCCATCACTTGCAGTATGGAAAATTATGATCACCGATTGGCTGTCGATGAGTAAAATGCATTCTTGGGAAGATCTCCAGTAGCTGATGACGTCACGCTAAAGCAACTCCAATCAATCGCATGTGCACAACATTGAGTGCCGTACACCCAAAACAAGACGTAACGTGACACCGTGTTTACTGAAGTAAATATGATCCCACGTGGTGTCGCGTCGGGGATCACCTTACAACATGGATTTACATGTAAGTCCGTGCCTTTTCATCTCATATCGCCAGTGTAGTGAGACAGGAGAAGGTAAC
This sequence comes from Leptonotus elevatus, assembly GCF_054856555.1. Lineage (NCBI taxonomy): Eukaryota > Metazoa > Chordata > Actinopteri > Syngnathiformes > Syngnathidae > Leptonotus > Leptonotus elevatus. Next base: position 25,563,342 of record NC_141246.1, read on the forward strand.
TAGAAATGTTTTGGGGAAATAAGGTGACGTATTGTAGAGTTCGAGACATCTACTAAAACTGACGTCACGTCATTGCTTCGCAGAATAAATAACCGTCTGTCAGGCTACCACAAATGCCAACTTAATGCTTAATGTTTCAAATGGAATTAAATTAAAGACAAATATAAATTTGACAATGTTACTTCGCGTTCATATTGCAGACGCATCACATACATATCCGATTTATAAAGAAGAAGAAGACCAGAAATTGGAATTGTAGCCTATTGTTCACACTGCATGGGGCATTATTGCATTATACCACACGCTATATAGTTAAAGTTAATTTTACCTTAATATCTTGTATTTGCAGTGTATTCAATTGAAAATAGGTTGAAAATGACTTTCCAATCATTGTATTCTGTTTTATTCACATTTTACACAACATCCCAACTTCACTTAAATTGGGTTTGTATTATTCACTCAGCCAATACAGCTATTGTTTCCTAAAAATAGCATCCTGCCTTTTGCTTAACACACACACGCAAGCAAGCACGCACACACACACACACACGCACGCACGCACGCACACACACACACCCTGTAATAATGCAACCTCTAATAATGTATGTTTGGGGGGCTTTCACATTTAATTAATCACTAAGGAAATCCTTGACGAATGACACTCTCACAGAATACTTTGGAGTTAAGCTATCAATAACAGTTTACTTTATTCACTGTGTCAAATACTAACCAGATTAAAAGCAAAGCATCTATGTAGTCCTCTATATAATATATCATTGTCTCCTTAATCATTTTAAGTATTGTGGGATTCCATGAAAATTTGCTTTAGTTTCTACTGTCTACAGTATCTAATATATAGGGTTGTGATTTAATATTGTTTGCATTTGAAATAAAACATATTTAGCATGCATTTGTGATTTATTTTGTCATTTACATTATTTTTAGTAATATTGCATTCAAACCAATAATCCTGATCATTTTAGTCATAGTTGTGCATTTGAAATGTCACATCACTAGTGTCCACATAATGTTGGTGTATTCTCTTCAGTGCAGAACTGTCTTCCTCCACTCGTCTGTAATGCTAACTTTGACATGAATGGACTTTCATCTTTCTTTACTCTGTCTTCATACCTCTATTTTCCCATCCCCTCTCTGACACCCCTGACATCCTCTTCATCTGACCTCCTCTATTATTTTCCAGTCCTTTTCTACATGTACTCCTGCAGGCTGCATCACTTTCAGGGGCTCTAATCAGTGTTCCACATTTTTCTCTGCTTATTGAAGCACCAGTGCACTGACCTCGCATACACCCCTCCCTTCCCACTCCGTCTCTCACTGTCTCACCCTTGTTCTCTTTTTCATTTTCTCCTGCCAAGTCATCTTGTACCCCAACCCCCAGCCTTTTTTTCTCTCACTCTGACCAAGTGGTTAGTATGGAAGACCACATTCCTCCAAGTCAGTGGATCTTCCTTGGCCTCAGCTAGTTTTGTCATATATCTGTTTTGTCCAATTGCGGTCATCACTTCAATAGGTACTTTTCTCCTGGAATGTTAGGTGCCTTACCGAGTTGAATAATTTCAAGTCATCACATTGCTTTTCTTTATTTCTCCAAGAGCAGAAATTCTCACCCCAAATCTATGTACTGCACAAAACTGGCAGCAGGGTAGACCTCCGTAGGATATGAACTTCAAGCCTGTATTTCACTGCGTGGCGAATGCTTGCGAGGGTGTGCACAAGTTGTGGGTGTTGTTTTTTCGTCAGGGTTCGTTGAAGGTTGCAAAAATGTATGCCAGACATAGTTTTTCTTGGCAAAACAAAATTATTTACATTTATGTTTGTGTTTGCTACAATTTGTTTAAATTACCCCCAATTTCCCATAAATTCCAATAATTTCCATTAATTCTCATAATTCACACAGAAACGTTCCAATTCGGAATATTTCCAAAATTCCACATCTTAACTTCCCATGAGAAGTTTACGGAAATTTACCGGAAATGTCATGCTCGTCCCTGCAGACATGTAGTGTTGTGTGAGCGAGCGTACTAAACAATTGGAGACTGGAAGAAAAAAAAAAAATAACAAGCAGAGGCCGGCTTTGAGCACAGCTCTAACTCCAATTAAAACTCCAAGAAAACTGAAAAAATAAATAAATAAAGATTTTATTCGAGTGCATGTACACAAGCTTGACACAGAGGCTGCAGTTACGCTTTAGGCCAGAGGTGGAAGTCGTGAGTAAAAAAGTGATAAACTCCACAACGGAAAGGGAAGAGCTCTTTTTTTTTATTATTCCAGATGGATGTACATTAAATATTGATGATGGTATAGCAGTAGTTTCCAAAATCAGAAAATCAGCAGTCCATATTTTAAAATATCATGCAACAGCGACTTTAGCAATTAGTAACTGTCTATATGTGAGTCATTGTGTATAGAATATCACACAAAGCTGTTCTCCACTAAGCTTATGCCTGCTTGTGTGCCCTGCTGTCTCTCTCTAATCTGCTACAACCTTACTTTAGAGCAATCAGACACGATTTGGTGTGTTTGCTGCCTTCCACTTGCCAGGAGTTCATTAGTTTGATCAATGACAGACCCTTCTTTCATTTTCTTCCGAGCAACTTTCCAAATATTCCTCTCAGTTTGAACTGACGCTATACTGTACTGTCAATATGTAAAATTGATTCATTCTCATGTCTGGAAGGATCCTCTCTTTGTCTCTGAATCTTTTAATCCCATCACCCTCATTGATTAGGAGTGGCGTTGAAAAGAAATGTTTATTTCCCCCTCTCACTCTGAAATGCTCCATCCTCTCCTTCATTCAATTGCTCATTGATTAGTTTTGGTGTTGAGGAGAATTGTCTACCTGGTCCTGTATTAAAAAGCACTAAGTGTTATTTGTTGTCTCTCTATGCCTTGGTTTGACCTCCCTTTTACTTTTAGTATAGACAACGTCAATAAGCTTTGGCGTCATCCAACCATTTGCAAAGAAACTCGTCTTTTTTCAGTTGCTTATGCTGCACTGAGCTGATGGCCTTGGCGTCACTGAGGCTTCAAAAGGCAGGGCTATGGAAGTTTCTTGCCATCTTTTCAAACTCAAAAAATAAATAACAAATGGGTTGGTTTAAATAGCAGCAAACCCCTTTTAATGTTATTCATAAAGGCAATCTATAATAACTTCAAAAATGTGCATTGTCATAGATCAGATCAGGGAAACGAGGTTTCTGAATGGGCCTAGCAGTCTATGAAATGAAAATCCAATGTAAAATGATGGAACTTTCATTTTGGAATCACTGCTCTTATTCTGATATGCATGTGTGTGTGACTTGCCTTTTTAGTGTAAGCAACGATGTTGCTATATTTAGCTTTTTTTTTTGACACTCAAGTGCCTACCTATTTCAAAAACTCTTCCAATTGAGTGTATTTCTAACCCATGGAAAATTGCTTGTGTTGGCAAATGTATCACAATGTCTGATGAGCATTGTTCCTTCTTCAAAACATGACATCACTTTTTCCCATCTTGAATATTTCATGCTTTGGATGACAAAATTATTTTGTGTTACTGTCTTTATTGGTCTTTCTAAGGCCTAAGAAACAGTTCACAAGCAATACTTGTATAGCAGCTGTACAAACTGACTTAGATAATAAATTATGTAAATGGCTTGAGAATTATTTACCTGGCAGAACTCAAGCTGTAGTGGCTGATGGTGACAGATCAAATTATCTGAATTACTGGGATGCCACAAGGCCCTTTCTTTCGACCGCTGTTGTTTTCCATATATTAATGATTTAAATGTACAGTAATTTCTGGACTATAAGGTGCACCTGACTATAAGCCGTGCTAGTAAAATTTGGGGAATACTCGAGTTTGTTACACATATAAGCCGCACCCGACTGTAAGCCGCAGGTGTTTTAATGTTACCGCACCGGGTTCCCGCTATTTTCTTTTCCATAATGAGGGCGCAAATTGTCTCGCTCTTGTTCTGTCTCTCCTCCTGTATTTGGGCTCACTTGGTTTGTTTTGTTCTTCCTGACACTCTTGCACATCCTTTATTGTGCGCCCCATTGTGATCTGATAGATAAACCGTACCTTTGTATTAACCGCAGGGTCGAATGCAAGTGAAAAAAGTAGCGGCTTGTAGTCCAGAACTTACTGTATATTAAATTATACTGATGGGCGTGACAGCTAGACATGCCGGAACGCCCAAAATTGTTGAGGCAATTATGTGACCGTTAATTTTCCTTGGTGTAGATGAGCCAGCATGACCTTCAACACTACAATTATATACAATTCATTGGCTTATGTCCTTCATACAAAACGACATACTGCAGAAACGACAAGCCTCTATATCTATTCTTGTTCTTTGTTGTTCTCCATAGATCCTTAGCCACCATCCTATGTAAACAAACTCAAAAAGACACATCTCTATTCGACTGAATGACATTTAAAGGTGCCTCTTTATAACAGACTGACAGAATATGCGACGTAACTGAGGACTGGAGGAAGGCAAAGAAGAATATTGGTGAAAAATGTTTTTAAAAAAACAGAAAAGAAAAAGAAAACAGTAAAAAAGTGCAAATGGTGAGAGCGATATTTTAGATGTTTGGCTGAGCAGTGGAGGGTGAAGTAAAGCTGGAATAACTTTGTGGAAAAAAAGACCACACACATCTGCAAAGACACACACACACACGAACATGCAATGCGTTCAGTAATTTAGACCTATTTCAGAGCTGTTTCTGATTATGTTTAGATGGCAATGTAAACATACGCAGACGTCGTTCTGTCTGTTTCCATCACTCCATGCAGCTGTCAGCAGCACTTTTATTTTCTCACTCTGCTTCAACCCAAATCTGCTCCCGCTTTATTTTTTCCTTTCATGCGGGCCCCCATTCCTGCTCCACTCTGGCTCCACTTGTGGTAGTTGTTCCTCTCTTCAAACCAACATGGTCTGTTTCTCATCTAAATATGCAATGACGGTTGCAGGGTCATTGGCTACCCGAAAATGACCTGATGGCAACCAAAACGGATCTTTGATTCAAAATGTTGCATGTGACATATATGTCATATACTGAGTATGTTGTGAATTTGTTCACATTAATTTGAAGTGTATGATTTTTTACTTAGTGTTGCTAATGAAAAGAGTCTCTTTATATCATGCTCTCTATCACTCTCTCATGCTCTCTGTCTCTCTCTCTCTCATAATCTCTCGCTCATGCTCTCTCTCTCTCTCTCTCATGTTCTCACTCTCTCTCTGCAGATCATTTGTGTTTGGGTTTGTTATCTGAGATTTTCTGTCTACTGTTTGTGCCTGTCTGCTCGTCTTTGTTTGTACCTGGCCTCTTCATTTGTGTTCCCTTTGAATCTCTCCAGTCAGTTGCCTCACTCTGTTTGTATTTATTGTACATCCCAATTGCTGTTAACTCTATCTCTGAACATTGGCCGTTGTTGGGTATCCTCTCAACTGTCTTCCGTATTTCCACTATGTGTCTGAACTGACCATTAGGCCAGTTCATCAGGGGGGAGATATACATTTTTGTCAAAAGCTCAAATTTAGTTGAGTGGCCTTTAAGGCCACTCAAACAGGGAGGATTGTTAGATTAGGCCTCTTAATGAGTAGATAGGTGACTTGAGCGAGGCCGTTGTGTCGTTGTGACCTGTCCTGGCTTGGCGCCTTTTAATCTGTATGCACTCTGGCACACTTATCCAGTTGAAGGTCACACATTTTTACATGGGCTAGGCTGAGCCGCCGCCCTGTGGCTGGACAGCCAAGACAGTAGAAGAGTAGAGACCATTTTGAATAGATCAGACCTTTTTCCACATTTCAGCAAATAAGGCTTTACAGCTGTGCACTTGATCTTTCAGGCATCCAGTAAATAAACTGAGAATATGCAGTCTCCATATTGTTATTATTAGTATAGCGAGCACTCAAGATAAAAGAACCGGTGAATTTTCCCATTTGAACTTTACATGTCAAAGATTACATTTGTAAATTCAGATTTTTATTTACTTATTTATTTTAACAACCTGCTCCCACGTATGGTACCTTTCTTTGCCATTTTCATCCATCCATTTTCTTAACCGCTTGTCCTCACAAGGGTCGCCTATCCCAGCTGGCTTCGGGCAGTAGGCGGGGTACACCCTAAACTGGTTGTAAAAATAAATAAATCTTTCTTCCTTTTTTTTTTTTACATCACCTTGCAGTCCTCCTGCCTTGCCTAATTAGCTACCACCACTTTTGCCTACACTCAACAACAAAAACCCAAAATGACAGTGGCAGTAAATAGTTAAACTAGGCAACAGAATTCTAATAAACCTGGGATGTTTAATTTCAGACCATGAACGCAAGAAAGAAGGATCCTCTGCAATTGACATACAAATGATAATAGTTAATTACCATGGTTCACAGGTAAGTACAATCGCGTAGTGTAATCCACTCGCTCCGATTCCTCTTCCACTGGCTCAGTTGTGTCACTTAAACCTGGGCTGCCATCGAGACTGGCTGAATGGGGATGTGTTTGGTGAAAGACAGATGATGGACAGGAGGGAGAGGGCATGGGGAAGCCTAAAAAGAAAAGGCCAAAATGAAAATGAGGAATTTAATACATAAACACATGAGTTGCGATAACAAAAATGATGATGATGATGATGATGATGATGACGGTGAATGATGATGGTGTTATTGTAAAGTAAGCAATTGAACAGTTGGAGTTGTTTTAAATACAGATGAATTATTGTGCTGGAATCAAGCCACTTTTCAACAATAATGCCTCTCATTGTGTCTACAAACCATTCTACTATCTTGTCAATCTTACAGTGTGCATGTTCAATTCAAAATTGTGAGGGTAATGTGCTTCACTGTGTTTGCGGCCCTTTAAGGAGAGCAAGCATGTGAGTGAGTACGGGGGGTACGGGAGTTGCTGTTGCAAACTTAGAATACATTTACAAGTTTTCTCATGGTCTATAATTTTATCTGTGGCAGGCCGTGGGGGAAGGGGCTGCTGAATCCCGAAGGCTAAAAAGCCTTATATATATAATTCTGACACCCTTAATGTATATATATTAACGCTCAATTAACGACCGCCCTTTATTTGGAAAGCCTCTACTGAAGGGAATTCCAGTCGCGACACAGCAGAAACGTCCATGTCAAAATTACCCAATAGAAATGCACTGTACTGCACTGGTGCTACAATACACAATGTTTAAGGGGCAGAATGTTCGAGTGTAGTAGCCATTCGGACTGTGTAGCACTACCGCCGGTTCTCTGCTTTGAAAGAACGCACTCGGTTAGCCGTTAGCAGTGAGCTAGGTTGCTAAAGCTCTCCAAGAGGTGTCCATGGGCACTCACAAACTGTGAGAGCCGAATGGACGTTGTCTTGTCAATTGTAGCGTATTTCCACTGGAGCCCAGCACCGCACCGCACTGCTCGGCTCACTGGCGGGTCAGCTCAGCCCAACACACGCACGCACTGTTTCCACCTCCAATGTGCATCTGGGACAATGTGCAGAAGTAGCGCATAACCGGCTGCGACACAATAGTAGAGCGCGGGAAACACATAACCAAAACACGGAAGCCATGGAGGACGACGTTGCCCGGTATCGGTTGCTCGTTCTGTTTTTTGTAGTGCTTCAGATGTGGCGCTTCAGAGTTCGCAACGCAAGGAGGATCACCACCATGTTTTATCGTCAGAAAGCCCTCGAGGCTATACACGCTGATAGCAGTGGGAGTTAAGTTAAGTGTAACACATAGTTGTGCTCTTTGCTTGCTTGCAGCAGAGCACCAGCGTCTGTACTCTGTGGCTTGCAGTACAGCGGCGTCACTTAATATTAATGCGCATCCGAGAACTTAACAAAATAAAAGTGATAAACATTGTGAAAAGGAGTCACTATAACACAATATAGCAGTAATAAATTAAATAATAATGCATATATTTGTGGGGACTGGCGTCAAGTTGTATTTTGCCATTTAAAAAATGTGCAGAAGTTCGCAAGTTACTTTATGCTAAAAATTAGATACCTCTTAATATGAAAATAAAATAAAAAATAAAAAATAAAACGATTATGGTTCGTTTCCAGTAAAGTTACGTCTTTTTACAATGCGCATCCATATTGAACTTAACAAAATAAAAGCATTAAACATTGTGCAAAGTAGTCACTGTAACACAATTTAGCAGCAATAAATTAAATAACAATGCGTATATTTGTGGGGACTGGGGTCAAATTATGCTTTACAGTTTTTAAAATGTGCAAAATTTCACAAGTTACTTCATGTTAGTCAGCTCTTAGTATGAAAATAAAAATAACCATTGTCTTACAAACGCAATTATGCCATGTAGTGACAGAAAAATAACCAATACTAACCCGCTGGTCACTCCTCTTAACTCACTGCACTAGTTTTGCACAATACACATTGTTATTAGACACATAGGGCACATAACACACACTTTGGGGTGGGCAGTAGGGTGGAAACACCATATTCGCCCTACAACTCCCCTCCATTTTTAATGCACCCCAAAACTAGGAGGGGCGGGTGTGTCGGAGTGGGGAGCCATCAGTTGGGGGCAGACCGCAGTATTAAGCAGTGCTGCGGTCCCTCACCTGTCTGGGGGTTTGGGGACAATTTTGTGAGTTAGAAAACAAGAGGGTGGATTAAAATGGTGAAATCCATGATGGTAATGGCAAGAGTACCATAAAACTGGCACACTGACTGGAGGGCATATAAACTGACATTACTGTATATATATATATATATATATATATACATTACTGTATATATATATATATATATATATATATATATATATATATATATATATATATATATATATATATATATATATATATATATATATATATATATATATATATATATGTCTCTGCCCTATTTTGGGTTAGAAATGGGGTCAGACAAGGTGGTATTCTATCTCCAATTCTTTTAAATTTGTATGTTGATGACCTCTCTATTAGCCTGAACACCTGTAACACTGGGTGTATGATAGGAATTTTTGGGGTGAATCATATTATGTATGCAGATGACCTCGTGGTCTTCAGTCCTTGCAGTGCTGGTCTCCAGCAGCTTTTCAATGTCTGCTCAGAATACTGCACTGCCCATGACATGAAATTCAATGAAGTGTGGTCATGATCTGCAGAACAAAGGATGACAAAAATCTAATGTTTCCTGCATATAAATTGGCGGGCAATAATTTGAGATGCATGACCAAAGTTAAGTACCATGGCCATCTTCTCACAGAACAGCTGAAAGATGACCAAGACATTTACAGGCAGTGCCTCTATATGCTCAAGACAGGTGTGAAGGTAGGTGGCTTTGTTTAGAACAAACTGCACCCCACTCTATACTGCACATTTATGGTCAAATTACACCAAAACAAGCCTGCAAAAACTTCAGGTAGCTTATACTGATGCTTTTAGAATTCTGTTGAGGAGACCACGTTGGTGTAGCGCCAGCGAGATGTTTGTGGTTGCAGGCGTTAACATACTGCAAGCCATGTTGAGAAATTTTATGTATAAATTTATATGGCGGCTGAACAAATCAGAGAATCACATAATCATGGCTCTGACTCGCATCGAGTTGAGCACTACAGGGTATTTGTACAAGTTTTGGAAGCATTGGTATGTTAGTCTCCTCTGAGTTTTTTATTTATTTATTTTTATCTGTGTGTGGAAGTGGTTGCCACTAATTGCACTGTAAATATAAGTTGTGAACGGTTCTTTTATGTGTCCCTTATATCCTTTTTATGTAATGTTTATTTATTTTATTTTATTTTTTACCTGGACCCTTTTTGAGTCTGTAATAAAGTTTTCACTACTACACCTTCTTCTACTACTACTACTACTACTTCTACTACTATTTTTCCACTACTACTACTACTACTTCTACTACTATTTTTCCACTACTACTACTACTTCTTCTAATACTATATTTTCCACTACTACTACTACTACTACTTTTTCTATTATTACTACTACTACTACTACTGCTGCTGCTGCTTCTACTTCTGCTACTACTTCTTCTACTATTTGTATTCACTGACAAAATGTTTGTTGAATTTTGTTATTTCATTAATTAAAAATTACTACTACTACTACTACTACTACTACTACTACTACTACTAAGAAATGCTAAATATGTTAGTAACAACATTACTTAGAAATGCTTAATACGTTAGTAACAACGTGTCAGCTGTGGTTCAGGAGGTAAAGCTGGTCTCTAGTGACTGGAAAGGTCCGCTGTTCAAATCCCGCTCTCTCATAGTCATATTGTCTTTGTGTTCTTGTCCAAGAAACACATGTCCTCCAATGCCACTCACACTGGTGTTTCGGATGGTGTGAATATTTGGTGGTGGTCGGAGGGGCCGGAGACGCACAGTGGCAGCCACGCTTCCGTCAGTTTACCCCAGAGCAGCTGTGGCTACATATGCAGTTTACGGCCACCAGAGTGTGTGTGAGTGCATGAATAATGTATCTATCCATTGTGAAGCACATTTGAGTGTCCTGAAAAGTGCTATATAAATCGGATACATTATTATTTATTATAACAATTATGGACATTTTAAATGGTGCTACAAATATGTATCACCATTTATTTATAAAACGTAAACAGTTTCATACCTATGGACTGATGGAACAATCTAATACACATTTAATCAATGGTCCAAAATAAATTTCCAATAAAAAATTGACTGTCAAATGGCTAGGTACTCTACATGATGCCCGAGGGAAGAAAGTAATGCTGCATTCACATGGAGAGATTCATGTCAGCTTTGCACATCAAGAAATATGCTGTACTATATACAGAAAGCAAACAGATGAGTGAAATAGAAAGTAAGGTGTACAGCAGAGGACTGTATTGGAGAAATACCTTTTTATACTTTTCATTAAAAAAAAAAAGCCTGCACACCTACATCCCACTTTTTCTGTGTTAGACCAAGTCCTCAGCACATTGTGCCTGGGGGGTTGGAGATGAAGACGAGACAGTAGAGCGTACAGGAGCCAGGAAACCATAATGAGATGAGAGATAAAGAAAGAGGGCAGGACAATGGGCAGAGAAGAGCAAACCCAGGGGAGAGTAGAGCAGAGCAGGGGTTACAGGGCTTCTTCACAAGAAACCACACTATGGAGAGAATCCCGGAAAATGAGAGAAGCCATCTTACAGGCTTGTTAAATTGTAATAAAATATGAAGAAATATTCTCACCTACAGTCCAATACTGCTGGAATATACTGTAACTGTAAAAAACAAAAAACAAAAACAAAGCCAAAACTCATCCTTCAGTAATTCCACTCAAACTACACTGTAGTATCTAAGTCGCTCAATCATCAATCTGGGTAGCATTCTGTAATAGATTTACTGTGTAAATATAGGGCTGAGTTTAAAAATTTTGAATAATCGCTATCGAGTCGATTTTCATTTTTGAGCATGACATCAATTCATAAAGCCATGAATGGTTGATTTTAATATCTCTTTTCACCATAAATTCATAAGTATTTTTTTTTTGTATCTTACCATTTTCTTGAAATGTATTGTTCACATGAATTTACATTTATTTTCTTACATTTATGAAAGACCTGACTTACTGCACTTTAAGACAATTCCGAATTTTGTCCATTTATATTTTCAATTATTGAATTTGAATTATGAAAATATTTTCGTCTCATCCTTGCTATCGTCAGTGTTTGTTTCATTAATAAACCAAATCGTTTAACCAGTTACTGCATCCACAAAATTTTCTTTGGAATTTGTTTGTGGAATTTTTATCATGTTCTTGATATTTAAGAAGAATTGGTGTTCCAGAATTAATCAATATCGAAATGAATTTAAGTGTATTGAATCAAACTGGAAAAACGTAAAATTTAATCGAATTGAACTCTTGTGAATCAAAATTGAATCAGTTGAGCCCTAGTAAATAACTAATTATCCATCCATTTTCCTAATTATGGTGTTTGTAAAGTTAACTTATCTATAACCCCTGTCCGACAATTTTTTGGCATGTGTGTGCATGCGTGTGCATGTGTTCGTGTGCGGTGTCACAACGTGACAGACAGTAGCCAATCAATAAGGCATGAGCTCTCACATTTTTTTTTTTAAGAAAAATAAGTGACCCTGAAAGCTGGCAGGTCAGCACCAAGCTATTCAAATACAGTAAATACAGTCTATATAAATAAGATATTACAATAATATTCAACTATTGATAATTTAAAATGCACCTATGGCTAGGCCTGTCATGATAACAAAAATGTTCGGGCAATATATTTTGGAATATATACGGATGTAACCATCCTCCACCTCAAGATGGACACGTGGTGTGGAAGTAAAGTTCTCTTCTTTGATACGCTAGCTGCGATGTTAGCCAGCTGTGGCCCTCAGCATCGCACGCAAGTCACAATCAGGCAAGTAAAAGATTAATGGAGTAGGGCAATAATAAGCCCACTATAAAGGTAAAGCAATCTTAAAACAGTTGGTGCACTCTAATACATACAATCTAAGACAGTGTTAGTTTGTGAGTTTTTTTGGTATACTCAACTTACATTGATTGAACACTGAATGAAGGTTAATGTGCTGTAACTTAATCAACAATACTGATTTGGGTCTTCCACGGATACTGTATGGTACACTGCTGGAGCAGCATGGACAGCACAGTGCAAACTACACCACATTACACCATACACAAAAACAGTGTACATTTTTTGAAAATGTCTTTTAATTCTAGATATATTGAATGGTATTTCTTCTCTGGATAATTGTCCATCCATCCATTTTCCGAACCGCATATCCCTCAAAAGGGTCGCGGACGTGCTGGAGCCTATCCCAGCTGTCTTTGGGCATTAGTACACCCTTAACTGGTTGCCAGCCAATCACAGGGGACACATAGACAAATGATCATTCACACTCACAATCTCACACCTAGGGACAATTCAGACTCTTCATTTAACCAACCAGGAATGTGGGATGAAATTGGAGTACCTGGAGAAAACCCACGCAGCACGGGGAGAACATGCAAAGTCCACCCAGAAAGGCTGGAGTCTGGATTCAAACTCATGACCTCTGCACTGAGAGGCAGACGTGCTAACCAGTCAGCCACCATGCCACCACTCTGGATAGTTGTGTTTTATTTAATTTGATCTTTAATTAAGATGCCAACTGCAAAATAACTGTCTATATATTATCAATATCAACTGATATAAATGATTTATATTGTGATACATTTTTCAGCGATAACATCCAGCCAATCTTTATATTGACTTGTTTGTTAGATTTTTCATAAACTATGTTTACATGCCGTCAATATTACATCTAAGTATATATAAATATATATATAATATATATATATATATATATATACATATATATATGTATATACAGTGTCCCCTTGATATAACGTTATATCACTTTTCGCGGCCTCACTGTTTCACAGATGTTTTTTTTGTGCAATTTTGCATGCATTTTTTTTACTCAAATGTGCCTATTTTATCAAAATTATGAAGGTTTGAACATTGAGATTTTTTTTAACTAGAGAGAAATGTGAAAAAATTTAAATGTCTCAATGAAAAAAGTGTATAAACTGTGTGGTGACGGGTTTTAGAGCCTTAAAACATTTATAAGAAATGTAAAACATAAAGCTAACTACTTCGCGGATTTCGTTTATTGTGGGTATTTTTTGGTACCTAACCCCAGTGGAAAACAAGGGAACACTGTATATATAAATATATGAATGTAGTACATGAACTGAGAATTATCTTTTAGTGTGAACGAGTTTGTTCTTTGAGCACCTTCACAGCTTGCCCATTATTCATCCCTGCTTGGTTTAGTTCTGGCTGACACACACACACACACTCACACACCCACGCACGCACACGCGCACACACACCCACACGCACACACATACACACGCACACCCGCACACACACAACATCTGTTTACTGTGGCGTACTGAGCTTTGTCAGTTTTTCTGGTCTGTCTCTCCAGCCTTTTGTCTATACTTTTAATCTCCATCCTTGTTTTCTGTGAGCTGTCAACCACACAGCTGTTTCCTCGACCTCATAAATCCTAGATAAATCAACCAAAAATATTCTCACTCTCAAGGTTTAAACATAATATAGCCCAAACTATATTCCAAAAGACTTTAATATAATTTAACTACCCTTAAAATAAATGGCTTACAGCTCAGTACATACATTATCTCACAAAAGTGGGTACACCCTTCACATTTTTGTACTGTAAACATTTGATATTTTCATGACACACTAATGAAGAAATGACACTTTGATACAATGTAAAGAAGTCAGTGTAAAGCTTGTAAAAAAAAAGTGCAAATGTACTGCTCTCTCAAAATAATGTACCACCCTCAGCGAAAATATCAAAATTGGGCACAATTAGTCATTTAAGCCTCACCGTTGTTGTCTGATTCGTTAGTGCTGCAAGGTCTCAGGTGTGAATGACGAGAAGGGATGTTAAATTTGCTGGTCTCAATATCCCTCATACAGGTTGCCGGTAATTCAATATGGCAACTCATGGCAAAAAGAAATACATCTCTGAGGATTTTGGGGGGGAAAATGTACACTATGTGTCACTTATCTGTATGACATTTTTTTTGTGGTGGGGGGAAGGGGGCATAACATTGAGTTAAAAGCAATATATTTGAAATGTTTACTAGTAAAGAAATTAATTGAATTGAGCCTACCAAAATATTAAATATAATGAAGCACCCGTCAAAACACACACACGCACGCATGCACGGACACACGCACACACATTAGTTTACGTATTTTATTTTATTTCCAAGTAGTGCAAATATTACTTCCCTTGGTAACTAATTACATTTATGAAGGAGTAAACAAACATTTTCTATTTTTGGATTAACTAAATCTATTACTTTTCTAAAGTAATTTGCACAACACTGCGCATGGTTCTCTTATTCACACCACTATGGGATAAAGCGACGTAATTGTTTCTTTTGGCACGTTGGCTGTTTGCCAGAAGCCTTAGAAAACACAAGGTGTCTTCGGGCATTTCAGAAAGAGCACTGAAATAGGACTGGCTATGCGTGAATATGTCTGACTGTTTTTCACCAAATAGTTTTAGGGGGGGAAATCGCAGTTAATTGACTGCAGTATACAGTACCAAAAAAACACACAAAAAAAAACAAGTGTCATAATTAGACAGAATTTTAGCTTAGTCATTCTGAAAATATTAACTTTTTTATTAACCTGTTAATATTAACCATCTCACGTTCTCCTGCTGTCTAGAATTAAAATTGTCTGCCAATGATAGCAAGATATCCAGGCCCTGAAGTAGTATTCCAGTCACAAAGCCATGGTGACCCTTCCACCATGCTTTTTTTCCCTTCTTCCTCACAGAATGTTGTGTTCCGTTCACACAATAGTTTGCAAGAAACTTTTGACAACTCAAATTCTAGCAATGTTTTTTAGACATTAATTGATTCCTCATAGTGTCCTCCATTGACATCCCTTCTTGTTTAATGTCAGCGTAAATCCTCAGTCATTCAGGTTGTGGTAATCTGCTAAATTTGATTCAAGGCATTTGAACTGTTCTTATCATTTGAACACGTGTTTTTGTCTTTAGGCTTGGATGTTGCGCCTGTTTATGTTCCGTGGCATATTTGACAAAAACACAATCTTCTACAATGTCAAGATTCTGGATAAGGATGACCGCTGGTTTGAAAGAGGTGGAAAAGAACCGAGAAAAGTCGTCTCTAAACAGCTGAGGAGGTTTGAGGCAACAGTTATCATCTATGCCTAACATGTCCTGACTTTTCTCATTCCCCCGAAGATCGACTCATTCTACAGGAAGAGTGGTCATAGCAAGCTATTTTGCCACAAAACGGGTGAATGACAGATTGGTATGCAGGACAGTCATTTAACAAAACTTAAGAACAGAGAACAAGACCCTATTGTTGACCACCCCCTGGGGACACACCCACAGATGCATTAACAGTGAGAATCCACACTAAAAATGTGGAATTTAAGAAGTATTTTATATTAAATGTGAAACATCTTTAACAAACAAACGAGTTGCTTTGATTCAGAAATTGCAAATTATTGTTTAATAAGTTACTTATCGTAAATATGTTAACAGAAATGTTGAGATCGTCTTGCGTTTTCTGCACTGTCCTCTTGCAGTCATCTTTACTGGACAGACACTGAAGTCTGATTTATACTTCTGCGTTTGCTCTTAAGTTAATGACCGGCGCACATCACGTGATTTACGCCGAGAAGTGTGCCGTAGTTTGTGGCCGGGTGCTGCGCGCACGCCACCAATTCTTGTACGTCGTAGATGGCGGGTCATAACATCTCTCATGATTGGTCCGTTTCGTGACATGCTGCGAAGGCGTACTCAGCTTTATTTTTTTATTTTTACCCCCCGGATAGCTTCTGTGAAAGCAACAGTGTTTGTAAGCAAGGCCAGATACACTTCCCACCCGGGGGACCTCGTTTGTGTGTTATCGTTTGTGTGTGTGTGTGTGTGTGTGTGTGTGTGTGTGTGTGTGTGTGTGTGTGTGTGTGTGTGTGTGTGTGTGTGTGTGTGTGTGTGTGTGTGTGTGTGTGTGTGTGTGTGTGTGTGTGTGAGAGAGAGACGGGGGGAAAAAACTGCCAAGCATGTAGCACACACACACTAGCTAGCCACCTATTTTTTCTTCAACTCACATCACGTCATCGAGACTCATCGTGACTGACAGATGCCGCAAAGTCAGGTGATACAATGATCATTTGCACCTCCCAACTTGACTAACCCGTCCAGATATTCTATTTACAGAATACAGATTAACGTCCCCCAAACCACCGTTTTTCTTTCTTTCTTTCTTTTTTCCTCCTTTCTGTCATGGGCCCCTGCGCCGTGTCTGGGCCGGCTGCACCGTCGATATTTACGCCACTGCTTGGGAGTAGAAAAAAACAAATTGTTGTGTGTTTTTGTGGGACAGAGCTGCTTTATTTTTAATTTTTTTTATTAATTTTTTCTTAAAGAGCTTGGTATTGTTCATTCAGTAATTTTACCGATTTGACATGTCATCATCATTGCTCTTTTTTTTGTTTTTGTTTATATATATATATATTTTTTTATTATTTTGTATATGTGTACGTGCGTGTGTGCGTGCGTGTGAGTGTGTGTGTATTCATTAGTTCACCAAAAACCTATTAAAAAATCCCATACCGTTCACCTAAACCGAACACCGCCGTCAGGAGACCCGAGGAAGGACCAAAGAAAACAAAGGAAAGTGAAATCCAGCACCGACCAGACACCACCCACCACCCACCGGGCCACCAACCAGAGTCAGACAGGACACCAATCATAACAATAGACTAATGATGCCTGTTTTTTTATTCTGCTCAATACAATGCTGCTGATTACTTTTGCTTTTCGCTTTCACATCTGTTTATGCAGTTATAGTGAATATCATGCATAGTTTCCATTTACATTTGCATATACAGTATAGTATTTATTATTCATATACAGTCGACTTATGCACTGCTTCTCACATTCTTCCTCAACTCACTGCTGGATTTTATATATTTGTACACCAACTCAGTGGTGGATATCATACATTTATAGACCAATATTTTGGGAGATTATTTAATTAATGTGTGCTGCAACTGTCCACCTTGCTGCTGCAAACCCAAATCTTGTTATTGCACCACAAATGAAGGGTAGTTTGTACTCTTATTATTATATTCACAACTGCTCGTTATAAAATAAACTTGTAATGTATGTTTACGCACTCAAAAATCTTCTAGTGCATCTTCTTTACAGTAGCCTACATACAGTTACAATATCTATTTTACTAGCCATGTCTGATGAATTAGTAATACATTGCTAACAACAACAGATGAACTAATCGTGAAGTACAGTGATTTCCCATGAGGAAATGGATAAAAGGATACTGTGGGTATTTCTCGGATTCAGATTGACTTAATAATAACTTGCATGTGTGTAAATTGGGAGAGAGACAACAAGGCTTCAGGCTAACATGCAGCTATCTGGTTCTATCTGTGGTTCAATAAGTCAGTCTAAACCTGAACTCTGAGTTGACATATTGCGAGATGGGAAACTCTGACTCTGGTTCCAAAAACAGCTGTTCGAAATCAGTTAAACCAACACCTTGCTGCACGAGAGAATGTGGGCCTTTGAAGTCTGAAGGCACTACTATAGTGCTTGAAGCACTGACTTTATTAACCACACTATAAAACATAGCATAAAGGTGGAAAGGTGGTGTATTTAGGAGGTTTAAAATTCAAAAGAGTTTTAGTAATACATCTCTTGAATTGTCATGGTTATTCAAGTAATGAGACAGTTGCATTTTGGCTATACAGGCCCGTGTATAATCTTTGAGATAAAATAGTGCAGGTAGCCTGCGGGGCCTGTGCTGGCAAGGGTGGCGGCGGACATGATGTGCTGCGCTGCAAAACGTCACCGCTCGGCCCGGCTTCTTTGTGACAGGACCACGGCTGGCTCGGCCAGAGCCAAGCAGCGCTGAGTGAAGCGGGCGACAGGGCTTGAGAAACTTAATGCTTGCCTAACCGCACGCCACTATAACTCAGTTACTGTCTGCCTTCCTCATTGCCCAAGTAGATTTCATAATTGTCATTCACGTTTACCTTAAAAAATATCCACATAACTGACATGGTTCTTGCCCGGAAGCCGGAACGTAAGTGTCAGGCTGGTGAAGTTGCATCTGTGTCATACCATCGAAACATTTTTATGAGTCCAGACACCAGACGTATGTACTGGTATCATTATCTGATATTGTTATCACTATCAGTGTATCCATAGTTATAATCAGTCACGAGAAATCTAGAAATTAAGATTCTAGGAAATCTAATTTACACTCAGCTATATTTTTTGTTACACGCAACAAGCATAAGTAAGGAGAGATGTTTAATTTCACCACAAGGAAAACAACTGACAGGCTGAAAAATTTGCTCTGGCACCGATGACCAGAGGTGGGTACTACATTTATACTCTTACATCAATTGAGTAAGTTTTTGAATATAAGAATACCATTCAAAGTATATGGTAGTACAACATAATGATTCAACAACATTCAAGTATGCATAACATTTAAATGGTTTCTGCATGGAAGTTGAAAAGTTAGATCACATGTCAGTATCTGTAGCACATTTTCTAACCCTTTTTCTTCTACCACTAATGGTCTACAGTCCACTTTGTGAGTGAATTTGTAAGTTTGTCCTTTCTTGATGTACTACTTTTGGTCCTGAAGCAAGTCATTTAATCGAATTTGATTTGCTTCAAACTTGTACTAGGACTGCGCTAATAGCGCGCGTGGTTTCTGTGCTCCCTGCAACATGCTTTGCATTTAGATGCTGTCAGTGGGGGCAGTGTTCCCATTGAAAGCAATGCATGGACATTGAAAATAAATCACAACTTATTGTTATTTCCCACTACTTCTGTAAAAGTATACTGTACATACAGTATATGTGTATTCATATATATGACGCCTGCATCACACCACAAAGAGAATCAGACCACAAGCATATCAGTTTCAGTTCCTCGCTTCTCCTTAGCTATCACTTTTCAAATATAAAAAAAATATAAAAAAACATTAACTTTGAATTGTCAAAAAGACATTTATTTATTTTATTTTTTTTGTCTTTTTTTTTTATAAAGAGCTCAGTATTGTTCATTCGGTAATGTCATCATCTTTTAGTCTTTTTTTTTTTTTGTATGTGGGTGAGTATGTGTATGTGCGTGCGTGCGTGCGTGTATTTGTTAGCTCACCAAAAACCTATTAGAAATAATCCCATACCGTTCACCTAAACCGAACACCGCCGTCAGGAGACCCGAGGGGACCAAAGAAAACAAAGGAAAGTGAAATCCAGCACCGACCAGACACCACCCACCGGGCCACCCACCAGAATTCTTCCCCAACCCCAGAAACATCTAAATTCCAACAAATCCAAAAAAAAAAAATCAGGGAGACCTCAAGAGACCGAAGGAGAGACTGAGGAAAGGAAGGAAGGACAGACAAAGCAGAGTGAGATCCACAGACACCAGCCTCCACCAATTCAATGACCTGAGGAGGAAGCAGATTGTGTCTGAGTTTCGATAGATGCTGGTGTGGTGGATCTGGCATGCATGAAAATCTCCACCAAAGAGGGGAGCCGTCGACCCCTGCCAGGACAGAGCAAGCGCAACACCTCAGGGCCCCCCAGGCCGCGGCAGCGCCAAAGGACGACCCCCGGGCCCCGCCACGGCCACCGGCCGGAGAGCAAACCCAGGAGCAGGAGCGCTCCCCACCCCAACACGGCCCGCGCCCCCGACCCAACGCAACAGGACGGGGCACTGCAGGCCCGCCAGGCACTTTCAACATTTAGATAATTAGTTTTGTCAATAATTTCTAAAAATAAAACATCCACGTGGGCATTAACCAATAGTATTGAATTGTAAAACAATATAAAATTGACCAAATTTGGGCATAGGAGTATTCTGTCCGACAGTGGTGAGATGTAGGCAGAGAGGCAAGACGAGATTTCAGGGTGACCTGTCACTCATACACAAGTGTGGAGAGTGGGTTTGAAAAAAAAAAAAAGGGGGGGGGGGGGCGATTGTCAACAGGTACCCCCTGCAGCAAGACACAAATCATGATGTTCATGTTGCATACTATCAATCCTTATGTATTGAGCTATTGCCACCCAATGTGCCACCACTCATTTGTGTGAAATTATTCCAAAAGCCATAAATGAGACATTTTTTACAGCATGTTACGAGAGATATTTCCCCCCTTCTTTTCATAGGAAAACACACGTTCATATGATTGCACATCTTGCCCACTTGAGCCTGAGTATACATTATTCATACACAATCATAAATCCTTCCCATAATGCAACCTGTCTACCTATTATCTGAATTTAATTATCAAGGTAAAAAAAAGAATGAGGGGGGTTAAAACTGCGACAAGCAACAGTCTTCCTTTAATTCAAGACATGGGATTTTTTTTTTTTTTTTTTTTTTGCACCTCCCAAATAATTACATGGACAGAGATTGACAGTGGAGGGAGTCGGTCCGCTTCATTGGGTCTTCTTTATTATCTCGCCTTGTCTTTTATGAGGCTATGAGATCAGGTTGGCCTTTTGTTCTACTGCACTATAACCAATTCGTCCCCTGGGCATAATAACAGTAACAACCATAGTGGGGAAGAGACACATGCTAAAACCATCTACTCACACAAACTCCAAATTTGAATCTTAACAGGAGCACAGATTACAATGGGTAACAGATTGGGAAAGATTATTTGATTTGTTTTGATTATTTTAACACTGATAAACTCTCCGTAGCACTAACATAATTACAGTAATTCAATGGATCCGGAGACTAATCTAGGAGATGTTGTTATGCAACTGTTAAATTATCAGGGTGGAAAGACAAACGTGTATCACTACCTATGAACACATGGCCCCTGACAGCAATACAGTTTTTGTCTGATAATCGTTTGTGACAGCCCTAATCTTCAGACCAGAAGCTGTACTTGAATCGGTGGAAGGCCGTGATGACATTGGATTTATATCCAAGCTGATCCCTGAGGTCGTCTGCAGTGAAAACTTGCTAGAGCTCCTGGTTATCGAAAGGGCACACCATAGCCCCACCACTAAGCGAGTTGATGTAGCCAAGCCTCAACCGATCCTGATTAAGCTTCTAAATTTTCAGGATGAAGTAAAATACTACGTCTTGCTAGAAAGGAGAAGGACCTGCTCTACAATGGAGTTTGTGTGTGTACATGCACATTTACATTTAGCTGGTTTAAGCTTGCGATCGCTTGATAGTCCAAGACCCAACCGGCCATATACATATTGTGTATTACCACAGTATCTAACAGCATTTATAATTCCACATGTGGAATAAGTGCGCAGTCTCCATCACTAAAATGCACCAAGCGAGTCGTGCCGCGCTTCAGTGAATAGGGGAGATTGAGGAAGTTGGCTCAAAGATGTGCACACACTATCGTTTATAAAAAGCAAATAGTAGTTAAAGCTGCGCAATGCAGAAAATAGAATTTCGAATCGCTACTGCCACATGTGGCCGACAATTGAAATTGCACGCTCCCTTTTCATGTACACAATGCACACACGATGTCACATCCGCAGACAGAAGGCAGGAAATTCAAACCCGAATCCAGTCTGAAAATTATTGGCCAGAGTCTTGCAGGAGTCAGGAGTACCCATTGTGAACAGCTAGGTGTTTATCTGCTAATTACATGTTTGAGTCATAAATGGTCAAATAAAAAAGGTTATTGTAAAGAATTTTGGGGCAGATTGCTACATAGGGTAATTTTGATGTCCATGAACATGGAAAAGTACACATCCAAACACAAATTTTAATGTATTGTGTTCAATTCATTCCTAACAGACAGTTAGAGTTGGAGTGCATTTGGAGCATTTTTTTTCAAGTACAAGTGAAACCTCAAGGTATGAACTTAATTGGTTCCGTGAGCCCATTTGTAACTTGAAACAATCAGAAATCCAGGTAATTATTAATTATTATTTCCCATTGAAATAAATGGAAATGCAATGAATCTGTTCGAGATCCCAAACAAAGATATAATTTTCCTTTTTGTTACAAGAGTGTGGTTAAAAATAAATATAATGAAATACAGAAATAAGTGAAAACACTTTTATAAAGAAATAAAGTACTTAAAAAATAGAATAACTATTTATTGCTCATCAGCTAACTAAAGTGGGGAAAAGGGGCAGGACTACAGCTCCTCCATTGAAAAATAGTCTTCTTCCATAATAACATAACAAATTTACAAATTCTGTTTCAATTCATTCTGTTGAACCATGAATTAATATGAAAGACCATTTATTCATCTACTCCAATTAGAATTGCCTTACTAAACACATTGACTAGCAGTCTTCTAGTTGGCCTTCCAGTTGGGTGAACCTCCGTACTTTGAAACAACCAATGCTGCGTTTTAACCACAATCTCTTCCAGCGAACAAACAGTTTGAGTTTGGTCACATGATCAACAAAGTGAAAGTGTCATTGACTGTGCACTGGGAAAAAAATATATGCTACATCCCAGTCCGGATGAGACCTTGAGTTGCTAGTTGATACTCTAACTAGCAGGAAGAGTTGTGCTTGATAAGTGAGCTGGCACCTGAGCAGCCGCCACTTTTCAAATCTGACTGGAGTACAAATTAAGCTGCAAAGAGAATTCAATTTTTGAGGCAGGCTTTTGTGAATACTTCAATGTCATTATTTTCCAAAGACAATGAAAAAACTTAGTTGATATTGTCAATTTTGGTGTAAGTCCGCCAAAGATTAATAAATGATCTTGATTGAAATAGAAATACAGTATATACATAGCTATTATACTTCCATACTTGGTTGTGTGACAGTTCATGTCATAGAAATGTCTACTGAAAATACTGTCATGTTAATAAACCAGGTCAGACACACCAGTATGTGCACATATATATATATAAGCACACACATACACACACACACACGCACGCACACACACATGCATGCAAACTCTCTGTCTGTCTCTTTCTCTCGCTCTCGCTGTTTCTCTAAGATACTTGCTCATTGTGTTCTGAGTGACTGCTCAACTTTTGCCGGAGGGCTGACAGTGACCTCCAAGTTGTGTCCCTCTCACCATACAGTGTGTATGTATGTGTGCGTGTGTGTGTGGTGTATCATGTGCTGACCTGACAAGAGCTCCACGTATGCCCCTGGACATTGTCTACCTTTCTTGTCATACCATTGCCAGTGAGAGTGGAAAACAAAATGCTACTGTGTGCAGCTGGCACTATTAAGTGAATGATGGAAACATATTGACAAATTAGTAAAAATTCAGTAAACATTTGAAGTCATTAGTAGTACAGTGTTTAAGACAGCCTTTATGTCCCCTCTGTGAAGGGCAGTTTTTATTTTTTTTGCTATGAACAAAGTGCACAATCTATGTGGGGTGCTCGAGCACCCTTAAAAAAAAATCCAAAACAAAACAAAAAACTCAAAACCAAACTCGGCAGTTTTGTAGACTACCGCTCATTTCCATGTCAAGTTAGTGGAGTGGGCGCCCCATTGTCACATCAACTTGCTGCGGAGAGTCATTGTAGTTGTGTGTGTACACAGAGGCAAGGGGGAGGGGGATGATGGATCAACTTCTGACTGCAGAAGTTTGCAAGGTGGAGGGGGTCGAAGGAGACTTCAGGCCACACAACACGAACTGCTTTTAAATAAATTGTATTTCATAATTAACCCATGACCCAAGTGCCTACAAGTAATTGATTGAGTTTTGTGAAAAAATTTAAAAATAAAATAAAATTTAAAAATAATATTCATTATCTATGTAAATATGTAATGTATGCATGTATGTATGTAATGCATGTATGTAAATACTCCGTACTTCAGTCGGATGAGGGGTGAATGGACTGTGTTGGCAAAAGGTAATGCGAAAGAATGACCATCATGTTATGATGTTGAGACTTAAATGAATAAAAATATATGGCACCTTCTCTTTTGCTTTTGCACACTCAAAGCACTTACAACGGATACATTATTCACATACTCACACAGCTGACCAGGTTCAGGCTGACAGAGGCGTGGCTGCCAGTGTGCGCCTACGGCCCCTCAGACCACCAGCAAGCATTTGCACCATTCAGACACCAGAGTGATTGGCACTGGAGGCAATTTGTGTGAAGTGTCTTGCCCAAGGACCTTTCGATTACTGGACGACCTGCTCTACCTCCTGAGCCACAGCCACCACATGAAGATCATGGATCAAAGTAAAAGATCAACAAAGCTACCAGCTTCCCAGTTTGGAAACAGTAAAGAAGAGGAGAAACGGACAAAAGAAAAAATATATGTATGTTTCTATGAAGGATGAGTGACAGTAGGCTATTGGCTATGTATTAGCCTTTTGCTAATATATTGCTAAACCACAGAAGACGACTGTTAGTATTTAGTTTTGCTGAACTGGCAACGACAGACTACATGCATGGCAGCTCCGTATGTCTGGGAGAAGCATATGGAGGCGTACGAGCTTCCGGCTTAAGTTCATTCTAAGTTTCCGGGGCAACACCTGGAGAAAAAATAACCTTATTCTTTAAAATTGTATTAACGTGGATTTTTTTTTTTTGTTGTATTAAATAGCTTTGAGGTGGTGCTTTTCAAGTCGGAAATCAACAAATAAACACATTTGATGTGGCTACCTACACTCTAGTGTGGCTAGGACTATGGCTGTGAGAAAAAGTTAACCAACTCCATTGTAACAACCACAAAAATAGTTTGACACAAAAAAGTATGCCTCGAAAATATAATAAATCATTTTAAAACCATATTTGTGAAGTCCGGAACCATTGTTCAACGGACATTTTGTGCTGCGAACGGCCGGACACACGTTGCGCTCTTCCCGCAACAGAAATAATCATTTAAATTGTCAAAATTATATATATATATATATACAGTGCTGCTCAAAAGTTTGTGACCCTCCTGAGCAATTTGGACTTTACAATTGTTTCAACCTGATTTTGTTGTTCAATCTGAACCATTACATTTTATATGAGATAACAGGTGTAGGTTTATCAATTCAATGCATTGTTCTTTTTTTTAATCAAATGTGTAGTCCAAACTTAAGTAGGATCAGGTAGGATAAATTGGTGGCTAAACTAACCACTGAAATGGACCAATGAATGAAATGAGAGGTTTAGCAAACAATTTGTGCATCACTGACTGAAACAGAGACAAAACCACGTCACTTTAGTCTTACCCAGGTGAACCCATACAGGTCAGTCATGCTGAGAGGAAGAGAAATCTCAGGGAACCTCAGCAAGTGGGTAGTGACAGCACATCTGTCTGGGGAAAGCTATAAAGTCATTTTTTAAAAATTTAGCTTCATCATTCCACTGTGAAGCAGATCATCTGCAACTAGAGAACACCAAAAATTACTACAACCCAGCCTAGAAGTTGACAACCTTCTAAAATATCAGCAAGAACCACAAGAAAAAATGATAATTCAGGTAAAAAGCCAACTCAACCATCACATCAAGGGCTTTGCAGACCTCTTTTCCTGCATCTGGGACACATGGGCATGCTTCAACAATCAGAAGAAAAGTCAATCGACAAGGCTTTCATGGAAGGCTTGCTAGGTAGAAGCCTCTGCTCATAAAAAAGATCATAGCTGCCCATCTCAACTTTGCCAGTGAGTACCTGGACAAACCTGAAGCTTTTTGGAAGTCCCTTCTGTGGACAGATGAGTCCAAAATTGAACTGTTTGGTCACAACTAAAACAGTCATGTTTGGTGAAAAGTCAACACTGCATACCAGCAAAAGAACCTTCACCCTAGAGTAAAGCATGGGGGTGAGAATGTTAAATTCTGGGCTGGCTTTTCATCCACAGGACCTGGACAACTCCACATAATCATGGGAATTATGAATTCAGAGGAACATTGTGAAATCCTGGAACACAACCTAAAGCCGTCCTTTGTGAAGTTACAGCCTGGTAGAAGATGGATCATGCAACATGACAATAATCCAAAGCATTCAGCAATGCAACCAAGGAATGGCTGAAGAAAAACAAGATTCATGTTCTGGATGTGCCCAGTTAAAATCCTGATTTAAATTCTTTCAAAATACTGTGGCGGGACCTGAAGCGGGTAGTTTATGTTATACGCCCATCCAACCTCTCTCAAACGGCTGCAGTTTGCAAGGAAGAGTGGCAAAAATTCCCCCAAAGTAGATGTGAAAGACTGATAAATCAATAAAGAAAGTTTTTGGATGAAGTTCTCATTGCAAAAGGAGGTGCGATGTCCGATTAAGGTTCACATACTTTTGCACCCATGAAATCTGAGTTTTTCTTAATTCAACAACTTTTGTTCAAGAATGAATGACAATATTATTATTCTTTTTGTTCAAGTCCATTATTTTCAATATCAGCATTGGAGATTGGGGTATGACTAAACATTTAATAATATATATTTTATATATTTTTTACAAAAAGTCTGACCATGCTTGCAGGGTTCACAAACTTTTGAGCAGCACTGTATGTATAGATTGTATATAATAATTGTTGGGATAATCATTTCAAAATGATTTATTTGTGGCAGCCCTAGCTAAGACATTTTTATCCTGCTTAGCCAAATTGGCTAAGAGGCTTCTTTTTTTTTTACCCAGTGCCAACTCTGCTAATTGCACTCATTAGAAATGAAATTAGAAGGGACGGTTGTGTAGAGGTCAGTCGCATTTAAATACCAACCATCACATGTAAGAGCCACTATCTTCTGACTTCAACAAGTCCCAATGCCTGGGAATATTGCAATGTATCGTTGAGTCAATATTGTTACCACCCTTACTATTTAAAATATAAGGATCAGTGTTTGCATTTCCGTTCACTAGCGTGCAGATGTGTAAATGTCATAAAAGCATTATGAGTGTCTCTATGTATGTGATAGAGGGTGGGAGAAAAAGGGAAATGGGCAAGCGCAGCATATGGGTGTGTGCTACAGAGCTGAACAGATGGTCTGATATAGATCACCATTTGCAATAACCACCCATATCTCACTAACTTACAATTATCCTGATAGCTTCATGCTGCCTGGGAAATGCGACACATGTCATTCAGTCAGTAGTCATTATCATGGTGAAAATGTACTATGTCCACATCCAATTCTCTCTGTGCTCTCTCTATGTCTATGATCACCCACTTCACACTAATGATGTGTTATCTAAATAGCAAAAGGCTCAATTGTGGTGCATAAACCAAAAGGTTGAATTTATGCTAAAATAATATAATTAATGTATTTATACCAAGATAGGCAAATAAAAAATAAATGTAGAGCAAGCTAATTAATTTAACTTGAAATAGCAATACAGACAATGCAGCTAATGTTCACACTGCAGGGCATCATGCCCAATTCGGCTTTTTTTTTTATCCGTTCTTTTTATTTAGTCGTTTATGTTACAAAAATAGATGTGACTCGTAATGTGAACAAAATGCATATGTAAAGTGACACGCATCCACACGAAACATGACGTGGAGTGAAATGTATGCAGGCAAAACATGACGTCACAGTGCAGTATGCAGTATGTATAGAATACAGTAAAGCTCGCATCTGGGACTTGATCTCATTTTTTTATTTGCAACTAATGAGGACTTCGCTCCTCTACATTAAAGGTGTCAAAATCCGGTCCTGCAGGTTTTGGATGTTTTTGTTCTCCAACACAGCTGATATAAGATCAGCTCATCTGCAAGCTCTGCTTAAGCCTGATAACGATCCTGCTGATTGGAATCAGCTTGTGTTGGAAGAGGGAAACCTCCAGAATCTGCAGGACTGCGGCCCTCCAGGACCGGAGTTTGACACCTATGCTCTACATGATAGTGCAAGGATAAGGAATTGAAAAAATGGAGGTCGCCACAATTTTACATCAGCATTACTGGGGGCCAGATAAGCACATAGGAAGATGGCTTTCCTAGTAGCGAAAAATCCATGTATGATTAGCACCCATTGAAATCTCCAATAAGCATTTTCCATGAACAAAAAAAATAATAATAAATTGTTGAAAAAAAATCTGCGAGTAGTATATGTGGGTGCTCTAGATTAAGTTTTTTGTACAAAAGTTATGTGCACCAAAATTTCCGACCACATCACATTTAAAACAACAGGTATACAGGTTTAATCTAATATATATATATAAGGGGTGGGTGATATGGTCTAAAAATTTTATCACGATATCGCAAAGAAATTTGCGTTGACGATATTTGCGTTGACGATATTTTTGACGATATTGGTAATAATTACTGCATTATTTTGAATAATATTATTGCAGCACAATATTTAAGCGACCTTTTTTCTATAATTGAGAAACAGGCAAGGAAGTGTTTACCCTGCGAGGTCTAATTGTAACATAACTGCTGAAAGCATATAAAGCACATTTACTTAGTAAATACAAAGAAAACAAACCTTCAGAAGTCAGTGGCAAATTGCATGAGTCAAGAAAGTCCATTATTTTTGGGTATTACTCCTCAGTTGTCTCATTTCATGGAGATGTCCACTACTAAAGATAACATCACATAATTGATGCGCGCGATAAATGCGCGCGATAAATGCGCGCGATAAATGCGCGCGATAAATGCTCTGTCGGCAACACTCAGTACAAAACACATATGATTAAAAGCCGCAACAGCTAAATGTAGCCATAAAAACCTTATACATACGGTATATTAGCCGCGTTGTATTATTAGCTGCAGCTCTCCACGATTTAACATGGGATATATGCACACACAAAAAGGTCATACAGATGCTTTTTCTCCCCCAAACAATGCCGAACGCAGCTAAGTTACACAGTAGCGTCCCAGACCCTCTGTCTCTCTTGTTGTCACACGAGTCCCCTGGGATAGCACCTGTCGTCCGTTGCCAATGATGGTGGGAGTTGGTAACCAAACAAACAAAAGAGAGTGGAGGGATCGCACTGCACAGATGGCTGTATTTGTGGCACTCGTTCTCTAAGATTATTTTTTTCGCTCTCAATTGCTCACAGTCGCACATCGCCGTACGCACACAAACTTCCGCAATCTTCTCTCAGGGAGCCCGCCCCTCCCACACACGTGTGCGCACCAACCACAAATGGCTGAATATCCAGACACTTTCATTGGTCCACAGTGACATGTTTGGTAATTTCATTGGTCAGATGTGACGAGACTTAAAGCTCATCAGTAAAAGTCATAGATAAACTGTGGCACATTATTAAAAAGCACATTAAAAGCCGCAGGGTTCAAAGCATGGGAATTTTTGGGGGTGTCTTATAGTGCTAAAATGATGGTATTACTATCAACAACACGTGTCCACTTTATGCTTTCTTGTGTGATTGATTTAAAGTCAAATATAAAATAAATAGCGGTGCACCGATCAATCAGTCAGGATTGGGTTCAGCCCTGACTTCCTTAATTTGGGGGGGGTCGGTGATTGTCCGATCCCTGAAAATAAACCCAATCTTTTCCACCGATCTCAGCTACCTCACTACAAATTTTTCACGAGTGGATATGCCGGCTGTTCTCCATGCTTAATCAGTGTCCTACAACTGCACGCAATACTTAAATAACTGCCGAAAAGTGATTTATTACAGTCATTTACACATACACACACCTGAATTCATGTACGGGGTGATTTATTGCAAATACTCAAACCAATGCATTCTACCTGAAAGTCTACTAGCCAATCCAACCAGATACATTCTTGCCTGCAGCTACAAACCCTCAGCTCAATAAAGATGCATGTGCATGCTATAACACGAAAAGACATCTCTATTGTCTTCATTTGTTACCAACTAATTCCTCTGCTGCCAAGACCAATTGCATGGAATCAGTATGACGTGATACATCCTAAGGCCATGACTGCAACTACCACCCTTTGTATCTAAAGTATCTCTATTGGTGTGCATGCAAAAGCTCTAACTGTATGTATGTATATATATATAAATATATATAAATATGCCGATGCAGTGCTTTTTCCCACATTTTACCCTAAGAGAGACTGGATGGACCAGATGGACCAGTCCATAAATCACTTTAGAATATAGATAGCAAACTGAAACATCATCAATAAACATCAGTGGCAGAACTACATGTCAGGCAAGTTGGGCCGGGCCGGCTGGCTTAAATCAAAATGCCAGGGCCGATTTTTTTGCGCCAGTTCAGCCCCGTATGAATGTAAGTTAATAAAAAGCTGTGTGCATTGGTTAGAATTGCATGTGTATATTGGTTAGATAACATTGCTCCACAGTTATCAAATAGGTCAATGCAGACTCTCCCATTTTTTCACATGGAAGTCTACTTCCAGACAAGTGTACACATTTCCTGCAGAAGTGCTCTCACACATACCTGAGTGGGACCTTGTGATTTAGGTCACTAATCCGTTTCCACAGTGATGGCCTGTGCGTAAATCAGAGCACAGGCTGCATTGTCCACTGGAAAATCCACAAGCACATCTCTGCATCTCTGAGTGGGACTGAGTTATGGCTCCCACTCTCTGTGACACCATTTCAAATTCTCTCTCATCCAGCAGTCACTTGAGCTTCCTTTTATTCTTTCTCTCTGTTTGGTCACTCACAATTCTTCTCACACTATTGGCTCTATTGTCATGCTCAGTGCAAGTCTGACATGAGGCACGTTGCAAATCTGCGCAATGGTGAGCTAGATTTTAAGTTTTGGTATTTTTCGCAGAGTAGAGTGTGGCACATTTTGAAAAGGGCATTTTGCGCCATTGTGGGCACCAACACAGCCAACTTGTTTCCACGGCAATCGAAAGGGCTCCTCTGATTCCCTTTGCACGAGTGGTGCTGATACAGTAGACCTTGACATGGTGGAAGAAGAATGGGGCTGTCACCAGGAAAAACAATTTTTAATCGATTATTCTATCTATTATTCCATCAATTAATCGGATCAAATTTTATTTTGCATTAAAGTTTTTTCACAATAATTACACCCCCCACTCTAAAACACTTTGGTTATTTCATTAACCCAATTTCTGGGTTGGTTGCGTTGGTCAAATTTCTGGGTTATTTGTATGAAATAACGAAAAATTTGGTTCAAATTAACCATCCATTGGGACATATGCCCATAATGTTTGTGTTGGGTCAAAAAATAAAAAAATAAATCAAGACCAGTGGCCATGACAGCCATCGACGATACATACTGCAATAGAGCAGCATCGTGGTCAAGCCAAACACACGGTTTTTGCCCCAAATTTAAGCTTTCAACACACATGCACTAAAATGTCAAAGTAATGATCAGGACATGTAGACAGCATTTGTAGACACCAGTTTATACAGTTTATCAGCAAAAAAAGTTGATTTAGTGTTGAGTTATTCTTTAATAAAAACACATAATATTTGGTACATTAACAAACATGTACCATGTTAAGTTTAAATAAATAAATAAATTAATGTTTATAGTCTTCTTGTGTTTAAATTATTCTCAGCAAGTCACAGAGTCCCATCAATGGTAAATATAGTTGGGAACCACTAAGTAAATTATTGCTGCTGCAATCCAATTTTCACTCAAGTCAGCTGGAACCACGTTTTAATAGAGAGAACACAACTATGAACATCATATTGTGTTTCTAGAGAAATTATAAACACCCCCACGCAATATCTGAAAAAGAGAGGAGGGGCCTATAAGATAAAAAGTGTTTTAGTAAATAATTATATCAGCTGTTATTTTTGTACAATAGTGTTAAATTTAGATTTTTCCCTCATAAAATTTGAACAAATGTTCTCAAAATTACATGTCTTACATGTTATGTCTTTCACTATTTTTAATTAATTCAGATTCTCTAAATAACCATACCTGATATTTCTTGTAATGTCATTCTTTAAATAAAGCTGACACAAAAATTTTGTATATTTGACAAGTAAGCGGCAATACAAATTGAATTAAGCAAAATTTTAATAAATTAAAAAGGAAAAAAATGAATAGTTCTGAGATAGAATATCTTCGTATTGAAAAGCTTTACACTGCAGCATTACTTAAACTGATACAAAGGGACGGAGACGATATATTCTAGTTTATTTAATGTTTCTTTTATGTTTTTCTCTAGGATCAACCTTAACAGACGAGAGGTCTACAGAGCTTAAGGCAGGGGTAGGCAAGTTCGGTCCTAAAATGGATCAGAACATCTCCTACCACCCGGTATAGCAACTGAAGGACACGGGGAAGCGAGACGTAACGAAACCGTAGCATGATCCTGATATTAGACTTGATGACACACTGCAGTATATACTTGCTATTCCCCGGAAAAAAACGGCCTGCAAGAAAGTGGCGCACGCGAAGAGGCAATCTGTTGTGCAAATGCTGTTGCGTCTCCTTGCACGCAGGAGAGTGTTACAAAAAGAAAAACTGTCGTTGAAACATCCACATATTTGTAAATAGCACCACAGTTGCACACATTTGTAAATAGTTTGCCAAATTGTTGTCAAATTGTTACACTGTTGAATGTAAATAAACGTATTTTGCTATCAAAAAACACTTTTTCATTCTTGGTGGTAGTGTTTTATAGAAGTAAAGCACTATTTAGGTGTTTGTGGCATCATTCATGGACAAAAAGAAGTGTAAAATTCACTAGAATGCATGAAATAATATCGTTTCACTAAAAGCTTGATTTCTCCGTATTTTGGTCCAACACAGGCGAAATTGGGTCAAACTAACCATTTTCTATTGTTGATTACTAAAGAACGGAATAAGGTAGAAACAAACTCTTTTTTTCTGATGAAAGATGAAAGTCCAATCTTTCATTTGGTAGTACGTGTGTTTCCATAGTCCAAACAGAACATTTTCTGTGGACCTTGAAAGATCAGTCAAAATGCTTAAATCGGCTGGCACTGACGGCATCCCTTTTCTGAAAACGTCTGGCAGTCAAAGAGTTAATAGACATGTAAGTTTTATTGTGTGGTACATTTTAATTAAAAAAAACAATGGGATTTACTGCCATTTGGGTGAATTTTATTATTATTTGAGTTATTCTTTTAACTAAGGGTTGGGTTAAAAAATAAATAAATAACCCAATTATTGCATTGTATTGACCCAATTAGTTGCATTATTTTAACCAAAAAACTTGGGTCAAAATGGAATAACCCAACTGTTGCAAATTGACCCAAGTAGTAGTCTGCCCTTTTTTTAATTCAGTAATTGGATCAAATTTAACCCAAATTGGGTTACATTTCAGCCAAATGTTTTAGTGTGTATTGTTTAGTTATTAAAGCAACAAAACAACAATCAAGCAATCTCAACATGAGCGGCATTGATGTACTCACTAACTTTTTTTTAAACAGATTCAGCTATTGGTTTGGTCAGTGTTTTCCAAAGTAAAAACAAATGTTTTTGAATGTCTTATTTTGATTTAAACCCAAAAAACAATCGGTCTGCTTTTATGAATGACTACAGAAATCTGAAAATAATTACTGTTGAGAGTCTGAAATCAGAGGATTGCATCTTATTATATGCTCTTGGACTCTGTAACTGAACAACGACCTAATTCATGACTCAAACACATACAGTAATTATATTATTGTTGGACCGTTGTTCAATAGAAGCAAGACTAAAATACTCTTAAAGCATTTGCTGTAATTCAGTGCTTCTCAATAATTTTTTGTTGCAACCCTCGCCCACCCGTCCCAAAAGGAAAAGGAAACTATTTTGCGAAGCCAGCTGCAGTGTTGCAGTTTGCCGGGGAGTTAGCGCCGCGGCACCCATGTGGCTGGTTTCAACTAAACTGAAAAAGGAACGAATCAGTTCATGAAGTAATTCCGTTCATTGCATTCACTCAAAAGATTCATTCGTCTGAACAAGTCATTCGCAAATAAGCCAACAACAAAAAAAAGTTGAGCCCTTTCAAAACTTCCTTTAAATACATCCATCCAATCATTCTCTACAGACACCGCTCACATCACAAGCATCACGGGTGTGCTGAAGCTTATCCCAAGTGACTTTGGGCAAGAGGCAGGGGACACCCTTAATGGTCACCAGCCCATCATAGGTCATAAATAGAAAAACAACTATCCACACACATTCACACCTATGGACAATTAACCTAATTAGATAACTAATTAATTTATCATGCATGTTTTTGGAACAAGGGATAAAACTGGACTTCCTGGAGAAAACCCACTAGGCATGGGCAGAACATGCAAACTCCACACAGGAAGTCTGGAGCCTACATTTGAACTCACAACCACGCACTGTGAGGTGGATGTTTTATTTAGTTGGGCAGTACAACAATTAATTAAATATAATTAAAAATAATTAGACTTTTTGTCACACTTTCTTCTTCAATACTGCTTCTTCTGATGTATGCTACGTGGGGGCAGTTTAAGACAGCCATATTATACTCAAGGCTCAGCTCCTCTCTCAACTTCTCAGTACGGCAGTAATATTGGTTGTTTTCCGCAGAGGATAAAGAACATTTGGGAGATTAGTGAAGTAAGGCTAAAAACTGCAAACTCCCTGTAAGTTATAATAAATTGCCATTTATGCATTATGCAATGGTGAATAAAAGTAAGGGGCTATGTTCTGTATTTTAATGTATTATTACTTAGTTATCATGATATTGTTGGTTACATTAATATAATGCATTGTTTTAAAATTTTCCCTTAACGCCTAAATCAACAATAATACATTGCTCAACAAGATTTTACAGCTCTACAGGAAAAACAAGAACTAGGACTGTACACATCTATGCAAGTATGAGTGTGTGGTCGGTGGAACAAGGCAATAGTGAAAGCAATCCTTGGAAAAGTTATAGAGTGCTATTAACCCAGTGCCTGCTACACTTTTCCTGTCTCCATATACCACCAACGATTTAATTATGTCTTGTGACTACAGTCGAGCTAGCTATATTCAGCCAACTGCATTATATACTAAAATGAAATGCATAAATTACATCATGCGTGGCTTCATTGTGCACATCGGAGAAGGAGAGGGGTGTCGCTTGGTAAACTATTGTCTAGCATTTCAGTGGGTCGAAAAAAGATAGTGCTGCCGAGAACTGCACTACAGGTGAGGCACTCTTTCTCCTGCAGTGCCTTCTTTTTTATTTTATTTTTTGACTAGAGCCCCTCAAGCGCTTACACTTTTTCACTTGCATTCTAATGGCCATGCTAAATACTTTAGCTAATGTGAGCACTATTGCTATAAACAGTTTTAAGGAAGTAAACACCACTGTCTCCGGGTGACTACAAACCTGTACAGGACGGCATGTGTGACTTTGCAGTGCGTTCCCGAAGCCGATTGGCTGGTGCGAAGAAATTGTATTTTTAAACGTTGGTGAATATGTGAATGTGCGGATTTTAAGCGCGCCGCACCGTACGAGTGCCACTCGAAATACCCTACAAACGTGTCATCGGCACAGCACCACACGCATCCGTGCCCGCCCGTGCCAACTACATTGACTATAAAGTGCAATCGCACCACCAGAAAATGCTCAGCCTGCGATTGGTGTTTAATGTGCTTTGTTAAAATGTCAGTGCTAAATAAATATTTTATAATAATATTATCATTTTAATTAATTATAATAAATGCACTGATAGTAAAAAATTGCCTTTTTTCCCCGGCGTTTCGGTTTTCGGCCAAGCAATTCTCTTTTTCGGCCCAAAATTTTCATTTTGGTGCATCCCTTACTTAAAAATAAAATTAGAGGCATACAACCGAGCCTGGCGGCACGGTGGCTGACTGGTTAGCACGTCCGCCTCCCAGTGCAAAGGTTGTGAGATCAAGTCCGGGCTTCGACCTTCCTGGGTGGAGTTTGCATGTTCTCCCCGTGCTTGCGTGGGTTTTCTCCGGGTACTCCGGTTTCCTCCCACATTCCAAAAACATGCATGGCAGGTGAATTGGACACTCCAAATTGTCCATAGGTGTGATTGTGAGTATGGTTGTTCGTCACTGTGTGCCCTGCGATTGGCTGGCAACCAGTACAGGGTGTACCCCGCCTACTGCCCGAAGCCAGCTGGGATAGGCTCCAGCAACCCCGCGACCCTTGTGAGGACAAGCGGTACAGAAAATGGATGGATGGATGGACGACCGAGCCTGAAAGGGATGATTTTTCCAAAGATAAGTTTAATAATATTTTTCCGTCAGGTCATACAGATAGTTTTAACATATATGGCAAAAAAAGTTTTGTGGCTCAGATAATTTTCAACAAACACGCATAAATCCCTATTTAGCATTTTTCCTTAAAATTGCATGAAATTAATGGCAATTTTTTATTCTTCTAATTTCTCATTCCTGATCGTAAAACAGTCACAAGAGGCTGCCTTCGCGAGTACCAATACCTTAAAATAAGGCGGGTATCGGCACCGATACCGATACCTGGTGCTGGTAAACACCCATCCCTAGATTAGATTATGTTTGCAGAATACCAAGACAAAGATGATTTATATAGTATCAGTTCTTGTAATTTAAATAACTGAATTGTCTTTAGTCCTTGCAAATATGCTTAATGCTTAATTGTTCTTAAATTGCATCGAGACAAAAAAACATAAAAAAAATTTGGGCCGATTAACTGACAACCAAGATAGTAACCTTGCTAAATCCATGCGTGTGCAAAGAGTCTGACGCGAAGCAGATGACTTAAGACGCAGGCATTGTTCATTCACCTCCATTACAGAACAGGAGATGTCCACATACATTTAAATTTACCCTAGGGCTGTCGCAAACAAATCTTTTTGGAATTGAAACTTCTTTCTTTTTTTTCTTTTTTTTGGAAAAAATGTCCAACAGCAATTAGGATGCTTCTAAAAAATATATAATTTGAGCTTGCCAATCTTGATATTTGAACTATACTGACTACGAAGTAAAGAACATTTTAATATTGCTTTTCATATAAGTCAGGATCTGGTGTCGTTCTCAATCACAAGTGCCTCTCACGGCCAGTAATGGCTGCTCTGCCTCCAGAGGGTGTGAGAACCAAAAAGAATGATCCAGAAGTGACTTTCATGCTTGCCTGGTCCTTATTTATTTATCAAATACATTTCCCACGATAATCACGTACATTCAAATTCACCTAGCCATGTAGATGTGCTTTGGAGCAAGCTATACTCAGCTATGTTCGCTAGAGAAGCTTTAACTCACACAAGACAAGTTCAACCGTGTACAATTATTTGGTGAAAGATCATAATTTGCTCCCCCATGAAGTGGTGATCAGACAAACTGTGATGAGGCTTCAGCATGTTCAGCGTGAACTGCACTAGTTTGTGGAAGCCTCAAAGGCATTTCCCTCATACATGCGTCATTTGTAGGGATGTAAGGATTCACTCAAGCCCGATTAGATTTTTTTATTTTCAGTTCCCAATTTTCGATTCGATTTATTTTTGTTTAGTTTTTTAATACACTTGGATTAGATTTATTTTTTGCTCTTTTTTTTATACAAAATTATTCATTTGATAACCAAAAGATTTTTGATTTTGTCCTTGTTACAAATAACATCAACTTTTTGTAACTTTATAAAATTTAAATAAAAAGCTTGAACATGAACTAATAATTTTAACTACATTTTTGTCTTGTTATCAGTGCTTTGTGGTTACGAGATAGTATGAAGCTCCAGAATCTTTGTTGAGGATTTGTGTTGATTCTTTTACTATTTTCCTTCACAAGGAGGTTTGTCCTTAAACTTATTTTAATCTTCTAAAAAGAATTGACATACTTGTGTAGCCTATATCTTGTACGGATTCTGATTTTGAATTATGCAAAAGGGGATAACTTGATAAGTTTTGCTTCTTACTCAAACTTGCATCTTATCATATTGTGTTTTTTTTCCTTTCCTTTATGTTTTTATTGCCGTGCTTGTTTGAGATGAATAAAAATCAAATCAATATCAAATGACAAAGACTAAACCGATGTCTGTTCAACAAGTGTAACCTCTACTGGACTAATAAGACTGCATCAGCGACACGTATTTCACCGCGAGTGTACGGCCACAGGCGATAAACACACAGATGATAAATTGCTTCATTAAGTAAACGAGGAGCCACTTACAAAATTTAAAACAGTAAATTGATTACTTACAAAGATCTAACCACGTTTTTATTGGTGTCTACAAAGATCCGCCAAACAATACTGGATATCCACAAAAGGGGACCGACACGTCACGAGGCTCGAAACAATGAAAAACTGCACAAGGCATATCAGTTAATATGGCAATGTGAATTGATGTTTTTATTTTTTTAGATTGTTGGATATTTTAAGCAGTTTACATTGATTTTCGATGCTTCGTTACATCCCTAGTCAATTGCATTTGCATTTCATTCGTAGAGATTTTAGAAAAAAACTGTCACTGTAATTAATAGTATCATTGGTGCCTATGTTTCTAACACTGTGGCTTTTCATGACTTGGACTGAGGACCAGACAGACTCATGTTCAAAAGTTGCCGAAATATTACTTTTTTTTGTGGCAGCCACAGGCCCCATACTCTATGACACAATATGAATAAAATAAAATAAAAGAGTATGTGTTAAGGTTATGTGATTGGCTACATTTATTTACCATATATGAATACAATGTGACAAAAATATATATATAAGAAAAAATGACTCTCAGGGTTTTTTGTGATAATTTGTTTTCAAAATAATAACTATAATATTTAGGAGTTGACTATATTAACACTTAAATGAAATATGTTTTTCCTTTTAATTCTACAAAGCAAAATGTCTTTATTGTCTACCTGTATCTCACTATTGTAATTAAATGTACTGCTGCAAACAAATTTAATCCAGAGCTCGGTCCTGAAAAGAATCCATTGATTTTAGACAGACTGTTTAAATGGTTGTTTGTCGACATGTGCCCTGCGATTGGCTGGCAAAAGTTCAAGGTGTACCCTGCGCCCAATGCCTGAAGACAGCTGGGATAGGCTCCAGCACGCCTGCGACACTCGTGAGGATAAGCGGTTAAGGGGATAGATAGATAGATGGATGTTTGAATTCTAACTGGTTCAGCCGAGTTCAGCTTGGTAAAACATGGTAAAACAAAATACTCGAAAGCAGGAAATTAATGGCTATACAGTAGAATGATGCCAAATTTGTCCACAATCAAAGGAATTTTATTAATTCTCATGTTTGCTGAAAGCCAATTTTGCACACATCAAAACAAAGGTAAGCATTGATCATCAAACGCCTGCGTAAGTACAGTAGTCAGTTATAAAACATATTGTATACATCGCTTGGGCACATAATGCCTCCATCCTGGAATTGAACAACTCAATGAAAGATGTGTTTTAAAAAGGTACCATTGCTAGAGGCTCTTTGAATTCAACAAGCACCAGCAGTTAGACACTTGGATTAGCCAGATGTGCGTTAAAGAAAGTTTTCTCATGTCACTCAAACCTGTGGACAGTACTTTTTGATTGTGACATGGGTGCAGGAAAAATGTACTGCCAGTCTGAGTTGCAGATGTGTGTTTTTGGCTATCACAAACACAATACATTTTAAGGTGAAAGCCCAAACATGCATTAACCAAATCCAAACAATTGCTTCCTGTAACTTGACCCCTGAGCCTGCTCGGATGGTGACCTTCCATTGCCCCTGACACCACCACTCAAAAGAGATTGCAAGTGAGGAGGGGTACAAGAGCGGATGGAGCTGCACGGAGCGGCAAGGGGGTGTTACCACAAAGAGGACACGGGGTTAAGTGTGTGTGCCTGCCCTGAAGGTAGGAAAGAGGTTGTTTTGGCCTATCCATCCATTTTCTGTAGCCATTATTCTCAGTAGGGTCGCAGATGAGCTGGAGTCCATCCCAGGTGGCTTTGGGAGAAACTTTGCTATCGTTTGTTTCAGTATATAAATTTTTGTCTGTACCTTCATCCACATCCCACTGAGTTTTTTCGGTATTTTTCAATGTTCTTATTTAATGCTTATGTAGAATAACTTGACAAGATACTAATACTAATGCATAGTATATTATATAATACTAATAACCAGACTCATATATATATTTTTCATCACTATCTGTTAATCAGGGGTGA
Organism: Leptonotus elevatus; assembly: GCF_054856555.1. Classification (NCBI taxonomy): domain Eukaryota; kingdom Metazoa; phylum Chordata; class Actinopteri; order Syngnathiformes; family Syngnathidae; genus Leptonotus; species Leptonotus elevatus. The sequence continues at coordinate 25,603,825 of NC_141246.1, forward strand.
TAAACGTACGATAATGCTGTAGTCATAAAAGTACAATCACTTTGTGAAATCTGACTCAAGTACATGTAAATGTATAAAAAGATACTACATTAAAAGTAAAAGCCAGTTAATGTACTCCGAGTAAAAAGTTGCTAGCTATCATTGTGCATGTGGTTCCTGTGTTCTAGGAATAAAGAAAATGTTAGATCTTAAACTAGTTGTTCTTTAAGGAACAAATAGCGCAAAAATAGAATGGAACATGTCCACATAAGACTTTAGTGTGTAGTGTAAGTTGTGTTTTTAATTAGAAATCAAGCCAAACCAAGCAAGCACAATTCATTTACTTTGACATGTTTGTGTCACCGGCTTTGTTATATGCTAAAAGCAAATTATTTTAAAAAAGGAGACTTTTTTCACAATTTAGTACAGTTCCCATGGCGAATGGGGCGGAGCTATGGGGTGGCGACTTGTTAAGTGTCCAATTCGAAAGAGTGAGTGCAAGGTGGAAAGCATCTCGTCTCTACAGAGAAAAAGCATTCCAATTTTTACTGGATTCAGAATTCCCTCACCAAGCCAGAGAATTACATATCAATTAGTGTGCAAATTGAACACATATACTTGTGACATAACAGTGAGACAAAATTCAAAATAGCTTGCTCATAGTTTAGGAAATGGGCAGACTTACGGGTTAATTTCAAATTTTATTGCTGGACAGGCACTCCAGAGAGCCAAATATTTATTTTCAAGAAAAGCAAGAAACTTACTCAATTACACTACCAGTCAAAAGTTTTAAAACACAATTCTTCCAGTTTTTTTTTTATAAGTCAAGCAATTGAACTGCTTGAAAAGCTAAAAATGAAGGTAACTGGTGAACTGCTAGAGATTCAGTAAAAACAGGTAGGGTCTACCCAAAACAGAAAAGTATTATACATTTAATTTTGGATTTATATTAAGGGTGTCAGGCGATTAAAATATACAATCGTAATTAATCGCATGACTTCAGTATTTAACTCACAATTAATCACAAATTTTATATCTGTTCTAAATGTACAATAAAATGCACAATCATTTTTTTTAGTTAAAATTAAGAAGATGTACTGTACTGTAACAAACAAGTGTAATATGGATTTGTGATTAGGTAATTTTTTTGCCACTAGATGGCATAATTGCATTTGTAAGACATTGGTGACAGCTCAGGGCATTTTTCTTTTCTCAACTCAACTAAACTCAACTTAACTTTATCTATAAAGCACTTTAAAACAAGCATTGCTGTATACAAAGTGCTGTTCATTCAGTAAAAGATAAGACAAGAACAAAACAAACTTTACATCAATAAATTAATAACAAGAAGTAGGTAAGTGAATGAATAAATAAATAAATAAATAAATAAATAAATAAATGAATAAATAGAATAGAATATACATCAGATTCATAACACAAAATACAGCAGACACCACAAAGCACCGAAAGAATGCTAAATCTCATTGTGCACCAAAAGCCGAAGAATACAGAATACAGATAGAGAGGGAGATTGCTTAATATTTTGTGGAAGGTTGTGATCTAATATTTTCATATTAAGAGCTATTTAATTTTTAACATGAAGTAACTTGTGAAATTCTGCACATTTTAAAAATTGTAAAATACAGCTTGACCCCAGTCCCCACAAATATATGCATTGTTAATAAATTAAATATTACTGATGAATTTTTACGTGGACGTGTCTGCTGCATTGCGAATGGAATTACCCCAGTAAAGGCTTTCCAAGTAAGGGCCGGTCATCAATCTCATAAAAAAAAATTGTGCCGTTTAAATTAACTAATATTAACACACTAATTTTGACAGCCCTAATTAATACAAATATCTACACTATAGCCCCTTTGAGCTAGTTTGGGATGACCTGGACAATAGAATGAAAGTGAAGCAACTGAGACATGCCTGAGACATGCCACACATTTATGGGAACACAAAGGGGATGCGAGAACTTTCTTAAGAATATTTGATTTCCATTGGGGAAAGAATGTTACAAGTGCGTTTAGCTGTCGTAGCTGCCTATGGTGACTAGTTAAATATGTCAATATATATATATATATATATATATATATATATATACACACACAAACACTGTATATACTGTATATTCTATTATATTATATAGTAAAACAAGGCACTGGAGTGTATAAATTTCAATTAAAAGTAGTGCAGAATAATGCAAATAAATGTAATTCATTACTTTCCACCTCCGCTGTTAATTATTATTTCTTTAAATATACAAATTGATCAGATGGTTGTAAGCGTTCAGAAAATCAAGAGATGGAAGATGGACATTCTGAGATAACTACACCAGCCTCCACCAGGTGCATGTGGTTCATTTTGCCGTCAGCTCGTCTGTCTTCATTTCCCAGAGCAGCTGGATAAGACTAAAAAGAGCTTGACTAGTGATACTGGGGTTCTTTGAATGTGTGTGTACATCACTGCATGAGTAAAGGTTACTCTGTTTCTCAATAATGTTCCAAAAGGTTATATTGTAAATGAATCATATGTAATTAGTTACTATAGCATTATTAAGTACTAGTGATAATTGCGTACTTGATATTGGTATTTTGTTGTCTATTTAATTGAAATTCTAGAAAGTATTTTACCTTGACATTTAGATTGTCTTTTACTGTATTGTGACAAGTTTTCTGAAGTGAAGCTGATGTAACAGGCCAATATACACTGATATTAATTAAAATAATTCAAGGCAGCAAGGGTGACAACATTGATTCCCGGGTTATATTTGACTCATTATTTTTCCAGGGCACCACTCACTAGTATCTGCATGTTGCTACAGTAGCTTCTCTGCTTCAGCAGCCCATTTAACTGCGGCGCCATTTAATGGCTATAGCAATGCTCTCATGATGTAATGCAGCTCTCACCGTTTTGGTTTACGTGGTTCCAGGAAGATAAGCCCTTTGGATAAAACTTTTATCATGACATAATCAGAGGTGGTGGACAATTTATAACATGGAGGTCATGCTAAGAATGTGCAAGCCGCGTGAGTCTGGCTAGTGGATGGAAAAATGTAGCTGAATATTGAAGTACACTGATGAACGATGAAGGAAAGACCACAAAAAGGGAGGAAGAGAATGCAGAGTAGGTGTGCTTGCGAACCATCTGGACTCTGTCTCTGATAAGAGAACACTTTGTCAGCAAACATCTCATCTTTCAGCCTCTTCCCTCCTTTTTTTCTATCTTCTATCAACTTCTCAAAGTCCTCCTCTCTATAATATCATGATTTGAAGACCTTTTCTTTGGTAGGAAGGACTAAAAGCCCAGTAATGGAAGGTTCTAGATGGGTCTGCTTGTGGGAAAAGAAGGCCCTAATTCTTTATGTACAAGCCACAGCAAAGTATACATTTTAATAGACACAACTGGTCAGGAACAAGACGTAATGTGTTCAGGAAAAGGGGATATCAACTTTTCAGCTTTCTCACGCAATTTCGGCTGAAATTGCACTTTGTCTAGTTAAGTTACATATTTTGAAAAGGTCCACATAACAAAACTTAATTTTAAAATCAAGCGTAATGCAGTATGTTGTTGATCTAGAGAACCGTTTTTGAGACCACACAAAGCTTCCTTAAAAGTGGCTTTCCTATCACGCTGCTTTGCTTATTTATACAAAATCTAGCATCGTGCGTTATTATACTGCCCCAGTGTATCATTTCAAATGTGTTCCAGCACTCCAAAATAAAGGTGTGACGGCACCATTGCTGTTTCTAATGGGCTGGCCTGCTGTTCTGCATGTCTAATTTACACACAGACATTGACTGGGAGCTGTTCACATTCTGTTTCCCCATTTCTTCTGTGTGCAGTTTATATTCAACAGTCAGGCACTAACAGCGGCACAATACTCAAGGCCTGAAACGCCTGTGACACTACTGATTGACAAGCTGACCTTGAGTCCATACAATATGAATGGATGATGATTCCAACATATTGTCCACTTTGCAAAATATGAGTCATAGAAATATTTTGACCACATTTTGATTAGTCATTAACAAGTCGGTCTTCCTTTTGAATTAGTGATGAGAAAGGATAGCGCCGCACTTTCACCTGAAGAGCTTTCCCGTGAACACACGAGACTGCACAAATGCACATAATCCTATAGTACTTTACAGAAGAGAGTTGTTGTGATACACTGCGCACTGGTGCGCATACAAAGCAACAATCCATGCACATTCCTCCATCAATGCATGCACATTACTGCAATAAAAGAACAAATAAAGAATAAATGCTAAATTGTTTTGTATGTGGTGAAAAATAATGAACCATAAAAAAAAAAATGTAACCGTCAAGAACGGGAACAATGCTTATGCTGTGCCAGTGTTAATTTTATCTGCCATTTTAAAATTTTGTCTCAGTTTTAGTCCAATTTCAGTCACACTTGTTAGTTTTTATCGTAGTTAGTCAACCCCATCCCCTTTTTATATAGTCTATTTTTAGTCGACTAAAAATCTAGTATTTTAGTATTTATTTTAGTTTAAAAAATAAACAAACATAATTTTATGCGTCTAGTTTTAGTCAACAAAAACGTTCAACGTTTTAGTCTAGTTTCAGTCAGGACAATCATTTTACCCCATTTGTATATTTTTTGTCAGCAGATTATGCTGAACATTTCGGATCGAAAACTATTTTACGTCAAATTAATTAAAGGAGATTAATGTTAAACTATAATTTACTCTTTGTTTCATCTCTTTGATGAAAAACAACTTGACACACATTTATAGTGGCTACTATGGCTCCATGCTATGAGCTAGTAAATTAGCCAGCATTAGTTAGCGGTTGGATTAACATTATTGTTGGAACGTTATAGCCGTGGATTAATGTAAAATTATAACTATAATTTACTTTTTATTTTACAAAATCATATAATATTTTTCTCGTTTTTGTTCGTGAAATAAAATGTCCATAGATTTTTGTGCAGTTTTTATAAAGTGAAGTGCATTTTCATCTCGTCTTCATTAGTAGACGAAAATGCATACTGATTTAGTCCCAGTTATTGTTTATAAATGAAGTTTTTAGTCTAGTCCAGTTTTAGTCGGGTGAAAAATGTGTGTTGACGAAATTATTTTTGTTTAGTATTCGTTGACAAAATTGACACTACTGGTGAACGTGTTTAAATCCAGAGTTCATGTTTGAATAATATTTTGAAGTACAAAAGAATATTGTTTCATCCAATAAAAGAGCGAAACACACAGTTAGACACAAGCCTCAACCTTTGCCTTTTTACCTTTTATCTTTTTCAAGGTTTCAAACCCAGATACATACACACATCACTGTACATTTCTCCGTTACTGTCTCCACACAAACACATTCATCTCCTAGCAACAAGTCCTGCAAAAGTATGAGATTCGGTGCCTGTAAAATCTCTGTATGTGTGTGCATGTGCGTGTGTGTATTGTATTGGGGGATGGGTTAAGACAAATGCCTGAAGAGTAAGAGATTTAAAAATAAAAAAAAGAATCATAAATTGATCTAACAGGGTAGTCAAGTTCCTGTAAATCTTGGTGATTATTTCCAGAAACGTCTTAACATGCCATCACATTCTGAGTAACAATTACAGCCTGCGAACCGGGTTGAGAAACATAACCCTGGTAACGAGAGTGCATGTACAGTGGTGTGGGGTTTCATGTGTTGATGATTCGGTGTGTTCATGCAGCTAACGCATGATCGCTTGTGAGCGTGTACACAGCCGTGCAACAGCGTATGTGGATGCAGTGGAGGTGGCATCCAGCAGGTCATATAATGCTTGGCTGGCCATATTGTCTGCCCCAGCAGTCAGTCTTTCACACAACCTGTCCCCTTAATCTGCAAATACATCTAGTATAATCTGCAAATGCCTGCAGAGGTGGGAGGCGAGGGAAGAGGGGGGGGGGGGGGGGGGGGATTATTATTTGAAACACAGTGACTAACACGGCAATGGATTTGCCTTCCCTCCACATTGTGGTCTCACTTAAAAATATGAAAATCCACATTTCCTGCTAATAATAAGACTTCACTTGGAGACAATGCAAATAGCTGGTAATTAGATGAAACAAGAGTTGCTCCGCCTCAAAGTATGATGGCAAATGTTTGGTTCAATTTATGGACAGTGGATCATGAACTGAAGTGCAACTTAACCATAGCATAGAACATTGTAAATGTAATAACCATGCTCTTTTTCAATATTGCTGTAATTTACACATGCACCAAGAGTAAGACTGATCACTAGTTTTTACATGAATCATGTTAAATTTAATAGTTTAGTATTGATAGAGCACAGTAAACAAAACAAACAAAACAGTCAACTAGTCATAGTAAATATATAATTCTGTTAATGGTTAGTATCCACTGATAATCTTTTATATAAAGAAAGGCTACTAAAAAATGATGTAGCTGTCAAAGCTGATCATTAAATCCCTGCCCTTTTATATTGCTTCTTCTATCACCCTGAGACTAAATTATGATCCCAAAACATAAAAAATGTGCAAGTGACTTTGTGTCATCATCTGTGTTGGATGGCATTAATATGTTGTTGTATTCAAAAAGTAGCAAATAACCACTTTTTAAAAATTGTTATTCTCTTTCATTATTTATAATTATACGTAGCAGTGGAATGCAGCCACTTTCTATGCTTGACTGGCTCTATTGTCTCTCCCAGTGGTTGGTCCGAATATCCTAATCCACTAAAACATTCCAGACAAGACCAAAAAAAAAGAAGCAAAATATGAATCAACTTGACAGACAAACACAATTTATCTTGTAAAACATTATTAGTCACGTGCAAAAAATTTTTTTTTGACATAATGACTAATTATAGGTGTTGTCAGTTTTGTCCTATTCAAACTCAAAACAAAATTACAAACTAATCATTTTTTTCCCCTTTTTGTTCCCTCCCATTAAAACTGCACACAAGGAGAGCTGTGGAAATCAGGGCATCCAATTTATATTTTAAGTTTTGGCCTTAAATGTGATATAAATAGGATATATAATTTCAATACTTTATTTTTCTAATGACATCTTATCATTCTTAAAAGGCCCCTTGGAATCTTAATCAGTTGCACATGTTCATGTCTCTTGTGCTATCTCTGCCCTCCTCTCTTTACGATCTGTCTATGTGTCTTCTCTTAAAAGCATGTTTCCTCTCACGGTGACAGTTTAATTCCTTTAATCCATCATGTACTTCCTCCCTTGACTTTGTCATTCACGAACACAGTTTTTGGGAACATCTCGAAATGTATGTTTCTCATTAAAAAGGTAAACGTTGGGGGTGGAGAGGGAGAGACTCACACACACACGGCAGTGGAATGCAAATCTGTGTCTGGAAGTCATTAAGCAAACAGAAAAGCCCGTCTTCTCTCTCTCTGTATGATCAGCAGTGCACAGTCCACCCTTACCCTCACCTCACCACACACATCAGTGTGCCTTTCAAAACAGAATAAAATTAAATACAGTTTCCATACAGCTACCATGGTGATAGACAGCAAAGCTTACAAATACAAGTGAAGTGATTTCCATTTTTAGTTCATGTCTCTATTTTGGATAAAGTGATCTATTTTTCATAAATACAAATAGGAAAAATAAAAATAATAAAACTGAAACACTGCCTAATACCTAGCATAGTGTGCATTTAATGCCAGTAGTTATGTTAGTAAGTGGGTACGGTGACCAATACCAGATTTTCATGTCTCAACGTCAAGAATGGTTCGGTACCCTTTCTTAATACTAGTATTTAAAAAAGACAGTTCTCCTACTGTGCGTCTTAAAAGCTGATAAACATTAGGCCTACAGTCGGCCAACATGTCCGCCTGTCTGCCGACAAGTGGGTAATGCCGTAAATGGGAGGCTTCTGCGTGTGAGAGGGAGGAGAAAAATGGCTGCAAATTCTCGAGATCCTGCACACCTTCCACTTCTCACTGAGAAGCAAGACGCATGAAGTGTCAAATGGAATTATTTTGCCGACATGGCCGACAGCCAGGGCAAGACCAAAGACATGGACGGCAAAACCTGCCTGCAAGTCTTGTTAGAAAACTACTCTGGCTAGAGGTGGAAACACATCCAACATGGCTGAACACCTCACTCACCGACATCCTAAATCGTATCACCAATTTAACCCCTTCGGACCCATAGATGACTGCAGTGGACATGACATACTTGCGTGTCTAAACCAATAAAAACGCATAATTTGGATGATGTCAACACTTGTGGTTCATGATTGAATCCTAGCTAACCATCGCAAGTTGATTTGCATGATGTTAAAAATGTTACATATAAGTTTGGTAAGTTAACAACACATTACAGCCATACTATCCTGGCGTCCACTATAATACAAACATGAGATAACCCCAAATGTTTTTTCCATGTTGTTCTTATGTGGGAAAAGAGTCAAAATCAGTAAAAAAATCTTCAGGGTCTGAAGGGGTTAAAGAGTGACCGGTTGTGACACATTTTTAAACACTTCCCTTCAAATATTCAGTAAGTTGAGTGTGAATTGTTAGTGATAAGCAATTTTTTCCCAACTGATGAAGAATTTGACGTATTGTAGCAGAGTAAAGCACAACACACAGCCCCCAGCTACATTGGGTCATTAGCACTTAAATTAAGCCATTTGCTTGAGAATAATGGTGGAAATGTCTTGTTTACAATGGAAGAAATAAAATGCAGTCAAATACAAGAATGCTGCACTAAATAGAAATCAAAATATAGATGTGTACATATATATATATTCAGGGGTGTGAGTTAATTTAAAGTTCCTTTAATGCCACAATTTTTTTTTAAATGCGTGATTAATGACTGGCCCTTACTTGGAAAATAAGAATTCCAGTCGCAACACAGCAGACACGTCCACGTAAAAATTTAGCAGTAATAAATATAATAAAAATGCATATATTTGTAGATACCGGGCTTAAGTTGCATTTTACAATTTTAAAAATGTGTTAAAGATTAGATAGCTCTTAATATTAAAACAGAGATGCACTGAACTGTCACCAATGTCTTACAAATGAAATTATGCCATCTAGTGGCAGAAATATTATCTCAACACAAAACAGTATCACACACGTTTTTTCTTTTTAATTATAACTAAATTTTAATTATTATTTATGAAATTACTGTATCAATGACTAAAAGATGCAGCCATATTTCTATTTAACTTTTTTCCACTCACACACACAAGAGTATGAAAACTTTTCAAAAAATATTTTTATTGTACATTTTATTGTACATTTAGATCAGATACAAAATTTGCGATTAATCGTGAGTTAACTATTGAAGTCATGCAATTAATTACGATTTTATATATATATATATATATATATATATATATATATAAAGTGTGTGTGTGTGGGGGTGGGGGTGTGTGTGCGTGTGTGTGTGTGGTGAGATATAACACATACGCTGCATAAGAATGTAAAATCTAGACTTTACGCCGATCGGATCAGCTGAATCGTAATCGGACGATATTTGGCATTTTATGTAAAATTGGTGATCGACTGCAATGACATATTTTGCGCAATCAATTAATTACGTCATATTCAAGACATTACAGCAAAACAGCCTTGTTCACTCTGGAGTTGTTCTGTGATGCCATCGTGTAAATGTGAGCCTGAAAGCTTATCGATTTTCAGCCTTGTTGCGTCTCATGGAAGTGGAAAGCCTTTGTGCTTTCTGCTCCACGCCATCTACCATCCAATAAATAAAAATAATATCATTTTTGTATTTTTTTTAGCTGGTAAAAAAGTCTGAAAACAATTGTACTTACATCAAATAAGATAACTACCTACTGTATGAGTGTGATTTATTTAATTTTAACATAGCTTTCATCACTCAGCGAAAGTAACGTTAACTTCCAGTCTTGTATATTCAGCCAATCATAATGCAGGTTCAGCCAATCACAGATGCAGCTAGCAGGCAGGTGCGTTGTTGTAACATATAACTTTTGCTAAACGAGGATACAAGATAAACTGTTGAGCTTTGCTCGTGACGTGATGAATTAGAAAGTCAATGCAGTGTGCGTCGATAGAAGGGAATTTCTGCCGGAGCCAAACGGGTTTTTCACACAGCGTCCTGTGCAGATACAAAGTGAACCAACACAGCCACCTTCTGCAGCAGGAAAAGAATGTGAAGCTGGTAAGTGTATAGATTTGTTTACAGCTGCTGAACCAAGATAACAATAGTATTTAGCATTAGTTTTAGCAAAACCCCTGGCCACCTGAATTTCTAGCGATGTTCATGCTTTTTTTTTCCATTACTGGCAGAGAATGAGATGTTGTGAACATGTAAACATTACATGTTATATTTAACGTTTTTCAGCTTATATCTATATATAATTGTTGGAACTGTTATTTTTTTCCGATGCATTTCAATGGCATCAATCATACATGGATTTGCACTATGGCAGGGGTTAGACTGTAGAGTACAGAAGTTGTTTGACTAAATAATAGTTCTCCATCTTCTGATTGAATTGGAGATTGAGTATTGCTTTTTTTTTTTTCAAACTCGCGGATTTACCCTAAAAATTCTGACCATGTAAAGCCAATTTTAAATTTAAAGTTAATTAAATAGACATATTGCTCCATCTTATGATCGGATTGTTGATCGGTTATCTTTTTTATTTTTATTTTACTCACTGATTGGCAATCATGACTGGACCCAAAAATCCTGATTGTGTAAAGCCTAGTGAAATCTTATATACTGAAAGAAATACCCCCCCCCCCACACACACACATAGTTTTGAGTTTGCACCGAGCATGGGTGACTCATCAGTTGCTACATGACCTTACAATGGGATCCACACTGATGTGGTGCATCATATTTTTTATGTCTTTGGTAGGTATAGTGTGTTGACGTGATACTCTGAGTAGTATTTTACTATGTACATGAATTCTGAATGATCTGATAACAAATGGACAGCATCTAAATTATTTGTGAAACGCTCTATCTATAGAAAGCATGTAACTGGCAATGCACAGTGAAGTAGTGTTTTTTATCATTATGCTTAAAAGTTGTGTGTCGTTTATGGCTGGGGTCTTAATTGTATAAGCTAAGATCAGAAATCATAAGAGTATCAAAAACAGCAAGGGGGGGAACTAAATGCTCTCTTGCTGTCATTTGTAGATGTGTGCTATAAAAACCAGACGATAAAAAAATAAAAAATAAAACACACACACACATTGTATAGGAACTGAAATGCAACTGGGTCACTTTGACATCAATGTCTGAAAGCAATTTGTCCAGAATTATCCCCATTTAGTCCTCAGTGATTGCCACCCTAATTTGCTTAATATTGCCCATCTCCATTTTAACTTCTGCTCACGTACCACAAAACCAAAAGCAGACCTTGGAGCTTGTGCTTACTTTAATTGTCTCAAATGTGTCCTAAGAGCTTTGCTGGAATTGAATAAGCTGGCCTCGGATGCATATGTACTGAATTCTTATTTGGCTTTTAGTAAATAATTTAGATCAATATTGAGTGACATAGTGTGTGGCTATTTGACATGGGGGCAACTACAAGCCCTGCTGCTCCTTTGACTGATTTGTCAGCTCACTAACTTGTTGCTTGAGTCAGCCCCCTCTCAGTTTCTAAAAACATGATCAGAGCTAAAAATTACATTTCAAAAGGAGCGAGAGAAGACTGTGAATAAAAAAAGGAAGAATGTACAGAAAGAATAAAAGAAACAAAATAGGATATGGTTGAAAAGAAGATTTGCCTATGTCTAAGAAGATGAAATACACAAAGCTTTTCTGGGATTGAATTTTTTTTTCGTTTTTACCTCCCCCCTTCAGCCTTTATTTTGCGCACTTCGTCACCAAATCAAGACACGAGAGCCTGATCTGCTACTGTTTGAAAAGACGCCCGCACACACACTGTAACCACATGAATTTGTTTCGCGTTGTTGCTGAGTTTAAATTCAGTGAATTCACACAATGAGCGTCAATTTACGAGAGAGACCGTCTCGCGGACACGCGGGAAACCACGCTGGCCTCGCATGCCGCTATAATGCACAAATTGAAGAAACTGCTTTCTTTACCTTGTCTGTGTGAATACTCCAGTTTCGGCTCGTTTAAAGGGCTCGAGCTCTCCAAAACACATAGGATCCGTTCAGTAACACATGCCCATGAGTCGTCCCGCTTATATACACACAGCTCAGTCTCTTCTTATTGTATGTTTGTCTTTTCGGTCAAGACAGAACCCAACGAAAAACCTGCGTGGACTCTTGTTCACGTTTCTCCTTGTTTCTGTATCTTTCGATCTGCCCAGGTCTCCTCTCACTTCTTGCCAGAGATGGTGAACGAAAAATCACTGGATAAAACAGAACATTTTGTAATGTATGTCGTTCCTCTCTTCCCGGCTCTTTCTTCTTTTGTCAATTTGCGAAAAATAAAAAATAAAAAAAATCCTGCGTGCTCTTCTTTCATTCTTCATTCGACGCTGCCGCAACCTTACGTGGGGATCATGAGGGTGTGTGTGTGTTCTCCCCTGCTCCTACAAGTCCAGCTGTGTGTGTGCGCGCGCGCCTGCTGCGCTCCCTTGTTGCCTTGGTAAATTGTGGAGCCCTGCTCGTCCAACTGGGCAGGGGGTGGAGCCACGAGGACAGAAGGAGCTGAGGGAGTGCAGTGATTGGCTGCTGGATGACTGGGTCGGAATCTTCTTTTTGAATTTAGAGGCAAGAGATGGGAGAAATATTTACTGCTTTCTATCCCCCCCCCTTTTTTTTCTTTCTCTCTGACTGTTACTATAACACAGACAACCGTACACGTGTGTGCGCACAGTTTGTGAGTTTCCCTAAGAATGTGTGTGTGTGTGTGTGTTTTTTTTATATCCACATAGCAAGTACACTTAAACAAACCTGTCCCGGATGGCGCACGCACCTCAGATTTTGTGTGAATGTAGGGGGTTGTGCACGGTGAGTGTAAGCGCATGCGTATGTGGTTAGTGGGTTTGGAAGCAGGAACTAAGGAGAAGGAGGGAAGGAGTTTTAAATTTGCGTCTTGAAAGTGAGCGAACGGCTATATATCTTAAGGATTAGAATGTCTCCATGTGCATTGTCTTTGTCAAAATTGTAATTTTGACTGATTGACTGAACACAAAATATGTTCGGTATGTGTTAATGTTAGGGTTTGAAAGTGGATGTGCGGAGGATTTGGCAAATGCTGCTCGGGCAACAATTTTTGACTGTGTAGAAAAAACTCGAAACAAGAGTTATTCACAAGCACGTATTCACTCACATTGTTTTGACGAAATAAAAATTGTTATTTTACAAACACTATGATAAATTAAATGTAAATTAGAAATCTTCACCTGGACGAGTTTGTGATCATTTTAATTGTCTTGTCATATGGCATGTAATTCAGATTTCAAACACATTGCCATGTATTTCGTATTTTCGTATTTTCATATTTATATACATACATACATATATATATATATATATATATATATATATATATATATATATATATATATATATATATATATATATATATATATATATATATATATATATATATATATATAATGGGTGTTAAAATTATTGCGTTAATATCTCGTTAACTTGAAGCATGTTTTACCTAGCATCTCAACAAAATAGCTCAGGGTTAAAGTGAAAGTGTGGATGTGTTCGCTTGCAGTAGAGCGGTGTCACAGCGTATCCGATAACAAAGTAAAAGCATTCAACGTCGTGAAAAGGAGTCACTATAACACAATTTAGCAGTAATAAGTTAAATTATACTGCATGTATTTTTATGGACTGGCATCAGGTTGTATTTTACAGTTTTAGTTTGCAAGTTACTTCTTGTTTAAAATTAGATTGCTCTTAATATGGAAAGAACACGTTGATCGTTCCTGGTTCCTTTGTAGTAAAGTTGTGTTATCATTATTTATTATTATTATTATTTACAATGCGCATCCGTATTGAATTTAACAAAATAAAAGCATTCAAGGTTGTGCAAAGGAGTACACTGTAACACAGTTTAGCAGTAATAAATTAAATAACAATGCATATATTTGTAGTGACTGGGGTCAATTTGTATTTTACAGTTTTTTAAATGCAGTGCAGAACTTCACAAGTTACTTCATGTTAAAAATAAGTCAGCTCTTTATATGAAAAGAAACATGCAATGAGCTGTCACCATTGTTCTACAAATGCAATTATGCCATGTACTGACAGAGAAATGACCAACACAAATCAGTCACACTTCTTTTTACAATACATTTTTTTAGATTACTTTTTTTTTTATTGAATTGTTATGAAATTACTGTGACAATGACTACAAAAATGCAACAATATTTAAACTCTGATTTGAAATCTGAATGATTAATTAAGATTTTTAGACTGACACCTCTTTTCAGTCATTCTGGACAATTGCGATTTTAATTTATTTTAATAAACACACTAAACTTAAATGTTTCATTTATTAAAAAATCAATCCTGTGCAAAATGTCCAGACAACAATAATGTATATTGATTTTAAATCAGTTTTAGGTAAACTTAACATTCACGGCTTGCGGGGAAAAAAAATAACTACAGTATTCATAGCTTCCGTATACCTTGCTTAAATGCCACAATTAAGTAGTTTGTAACTATTGTAAACATGTCTTGTAAACCACCCATCCAGAATTCTGCCACCTGTGCAAAATTACAACTCACAATAACCTTTGAATGTAACATGAGAACAAGTACAACTGCTTTTAAGAATCCATAAAAAGACAAGTGTATTCATTTATATGCACCTTGATTTCACAATTAAGTTAATTTTCAACGATTTGATTCCTAAAATTATAAATTAATTGATTTCCCAGCCCTAATGTGTGTGTGTGTGTGTGTGTGTGTGTGTGTGTGTGTGTGTGTGTGTGTGTGTGTGTGTGCGTGTGTGTGTGTGTGTGTGTGTGGGTGTGTGTGTGCGTGTGTGTGTGTGTGTTGTATATACTCAAATTAAAATTGCAATGTTATGTTTGAAAAAAAATCTTTACAGTTTTTTTGATTGATTGATTGATTGATTTACCTGAATTGTTTGTTGAGAGCACATCTGCCTCAGAGTAAACCTCTGGATTTAGGGTACTGGCATTTGTGTGTGGAGTTCGCATGTTCTCCCTGTACTTGTGTGTTCTTTCTTACTCCAACTTAATCCCACATCCCATGTAAATGAAGTTTACTGAAGGATAAATTGTTTATGAATGTGAGTATGAATTCCTGTTTGTCTATAAGTGCTCAGTGATTCGCTGGCGATCAGTCCAGGTTATACCCCACCTCTCAAGCAAAGTCAGCTGGAAGAGGCTCCAGCACACCCCGCGACACCAGTGATGACACATGCTAGAAAACAATGAATGTCCACGTTCAACATTTTTCAAAGGAACTTAAAATGCAGACTATTTGAGTTCAGTATAGACAACATTTTGAAACCCAGTTTTCATTGATAAATTTGCATAAAATGTAAGATTTATTGGCTAAATAGTTATTGTTTCATTTTTACTTTAATGCCCGTCCCAGGGAATATTTTCTCACACTAAGCTATGACTGCAGTGGGAAAGACATAGCCCCGGATTTACTTATTTTATATTCTGTGCTCCCTGATTGTGTGAAAGCACTTGGGAGACTGGTTTGGACTCACTGGACAGCCTTCATCTTCTTTTTTTCATCTCCATCGTAATCATTCCAGCAGTGAGGTTTTTCTACACCATTGTATTTACTGCTTGCCCCCTACGAACTCACATAATATAGACCTTCACAGGGTGTGTGCGTGATCGATGGGGAGAGGGGAGCTTTACGCCACTGTGTTTCATGTTGAGCTATTCCTGCCAGTTAAACATCCCATGTTTGACCCCCCCACTTGGTTTGTGTGTTCGATGAGTGTGTGTGTGCGTGTGTGTGTGTGTGTGTGTGTGTGAGAGAGAGGGAGAGAGAGAGAGAATCATAAAGCTCTTTAATGTCCATGTATGGGACCCCTACTAGGAAAGTTCACAACCTTAAAAATAGAAAGAAATGGAGAGGTGGAAATGAAAGAGGAGTACGAGGGAAAAAAAGGAGATGGAAACAAAAGACAAAGACACAGGGGACGAATTGAGGCTGGTTTAAACAAGTCAACTGATGAATTAAGAGAAAGAAGAAAAGCAATGAGATGAGAATTCACAAGAAGAGGATAGAGACCTTTCTATTTTTTAAATCCCTACAGCATGTAGAGATTTGAGATGATGGTGAGATAATTTATCGTAACTCTCACCTCCCCTACAATGAGCATGTGTGTGTGTGTCCATTTGTATGTCTACAAGCGCACACTATCCACTGCGAATTCAGACATTTCCACCACCTGGCTAGACTACAAATAACAGTAATCATTGTGACCACTGCTCCCTGCAACTCTCTGTGTTAGGAAGAAGCCAAAACTATGTGCATGTGGATGTGTGGATGTCTACCCTATCAACCTTTGTGCAGCCCACTCTAATAACAATGATTGCAAACATCATATCGGGGTGGACTAAACCATTTACATTTACATTATGGCAACCTGCATGCAATTGATAAATATGCTCCATAGAAATCAAAGAGGGTCAAATGGCTATTATTTACTTGGAGATGAACTACATGCTGTTGGTCTTACTTTGTTGTACAGCTGACATCTTTTTCCACAGGAAACAATAAGCCTCATTCAATTGCATGTGTACGCAACAATTTGTGTGCAAATGCTGTATATATTCAGTCCAAGTCTAAACAGAGTAAACACTTGGAAGAGAGTACAATTTAATAATAATAATAATAATAATAATAATAATAATAATAAAGTCCGGGCTTCGGCCTTCCTGGGTGGAGTTTGGATGTTCTCCCCGTGCTTGCGTGGGTTTTCTCCGGGTACTCCGGTTTCCTCCCACATTCCAAAGACATGCATGTCAGTTTAATTGAACTCTCCAAGTTGTCCGTAGGTGTGATTGTGAGTGTGGATGGTTGTTCGTCTCTGTGTGCCCTGCGATTGGCTGGCAACCAGTTCAGGGTGTGCCCCGTCTACTGCTCGAAGCCAGCTGGGATAGCTCCAGCACCCCCCGCGACACTTGTGAGGAAAAGCGGTTAAGAAAATGGATGGATGGATAATAATAATAATAATAATTTTCATGATGTCACCTTCAGTGGCGCCATAGTTCTTTTTTGTGTTTAGCAATGAGGAAGTGAATATAAACAAGTCATACACAGTGGATATAAAACGTGTACACACCCTAGTTCAAATGTCACATTTTTGTGATTTAAAAAAAAAAAGTAAACCAAGATAAATAATTTCAAAGCCTTTTCCACCACATGACCCTATAACCTGTCCAACTCAATTGAAAAAAAAGTATTTTTAATTTAAGAGGGCAAGTAAAAATAAATAACATAAATAATGTGGTTGCGTAACTGGGAATGTGGCTGTTTTCAATAATAACCAATCACATTGAAATATATGCAAGCAACTACTGTATCTTTATTTAGTGTTAATCAGAAGTACTTTGAAAGCATACGTAATACATAAGTATAAGCATAAGCATGCATAAGTTTACATACCCTTGGGGCATGTAAATGTATGAGCGCACTGTATGGTGAGCAAAAGGTTTAATGCTCATAAAATCCAAAATACTGTGACAATGGTTTTGATATTTTCAGAGGATAAAGATGACACGAGTAGAAATGTGCATGCGAATGTCATTAGGTGACTTTTTAAGCTTTTGTACATTTACAGTTGTGCTCATAAGTTTATATACCCCAAGGTTATGTAAACTTTCAAGCCCAACTGTATACTGACTCACATTTAACATGAACCACATTCATCAATCCATTTCTTATCTGTACTGCTTAGCATCACAAGGTGTGCCGGAGTCTATCCAAGCTAACTTTGGGCGGGAGGCAGTGTACACCCTGAACCGGTCGCCAGCCTATCGCAGGCCACTTGTAGACAAACAACCATTCACACTCACAGTTCATTTTTACTTCCACTCTGGAAAAGAGTGCATGAGAGGCCACACAGTCTACATGGCAAAACCTTGAATGGACTCACTGGTGTCCATGCAGGAGATCGACGTGCGCAAAGTACATATTTAAGCAACTGTAAGAAGATCTCCACTTGTAGATGTTGTAAAGCTGTCCGCCTGAAGTGGGCACCTGGAGACCACCTTCTACCGCTGCTTGTGCATCCGGGACTCCCCGTGTGCTTTTACATCACACATGCACAGTCTACAAAAATAGAGCCCATTGTGTTATGAATGATGTGTGCTGTATTCAGCAGTGGATTTATTGTATTTGGTGTAATGCATGTTAAGTGTCAACATCACAATGGGCTGATTAAACCAGCAAATGGATTCTTTTTTTCCTTCTCATCAAGTTTTACAGTCATCCGGGGCTTGAGGTGCAGAGTACATAGTGGTCAAGTTACACAGTCCAAGCTGATCTTAAAACAGAAAGAGGAACGCCAGCATTCAACAGACAACAGTGCAAACACCCCCCCCCCCACACGCACACCCCCCCACACGCACCCCCCCCCCCCCCCCCCACACCCCCCCACCCCCCACACACACACAAGAGAAACGGTATAAAATAAATGAAAGATTTCAATTAAAGACTTGGTATTCAGGGATCATTTCTGCATGTGAGCATCACTATGATAACCTACCATAATTGAATCCAGCTGGTAATTGCCTTTTTTGTACACGCACGCACATTCCTCTTGTTTTAAGTGTATGAATGACTTATTTACTAAAAATATGAGCATACCACGCAATATTTGATTGTTACAACAATTATGTAAACAACATAAGGAGGAATCCAGTTGAAATAACAAAAAAAAAAAAATAATATATATATATATATATATATATATATTTATATATACAATATATAATATACACAACAAAATGAGTGGCTCATCGAATCAAAACTTATTAACCGAGTATTTCATGATTTTTGAATTACTCTTGCAAAATCTTGCTTCCAGCGACCGAATCGGATATGACGTCAGGAACCCAGAGCATCCCTGCTGGCTGGCTATTCGTATGTTTTTTCCCCACCTGAATTTGTATAATGCCGTCTCGTTGCGTTGCTGGTTTTTGGTCCAACCGACGAGAGGATGTAACAACAGGTAAACAGGTAACAACCTCAACTAAAATATGTTAACAAACACACACACACAAGCCGACTATAGCCAGCAACCTCTAACAGTGCCAGTGACAGAAAGACATATGACGGGGTCATCATCATGCGTATTCTGGCTTTATTATATTCCATTTGAGCAGCAAACAATTTGCAATGTCACTCTGTTGGCGGTATAAAATTTTCGGTCGCTGTAGGTCACCTACGATCTCCTCATAACGCCTCCCTTTTCTTCTTTTTCCGGGTTCCATTTGAGCAGCAAACAATTTGCAATGTCACTCTGTTGGCGGTATAAAATATTCCGTCGCTGTAGGTCACCTACGATCTCCTCATAACGCCTCACTTTTCTTCTTTTTCCGGGTTCTGATATGAATAGAAGTCACTCACTGGGGTAAGGTTAGCATCAAGCCGTTAGCTTTCGGCTATTCTTGCTAGCTTCGCTGCTCATGAATGACCAGTGACAGCTGTGACACATTATTTCACAAGATAACAGGCGTAATGCTGTATGATATGAATGAAAGCGATCTGGGCCAGAATCAAGATGTTCGGCGAAATGACTTGTCTATTGCTATCCGATAGCTTTACTGCTAATGAACGAGCAGCATCAGGTGTAACGCGGCAGTCAGACTTAGGTGATTTCAATAACAAAATATGGACAATCCATAACACTTGGCAGCTCTGAAGATGGTAAATCTCACTCCTCACTTGTGTCACTACATGTTGATTTGAGCGGAACTGTCAGTACTGTATAACACAATCGGACTCTGTAAAATGTCGCAAGTTTCGATCAAATTACGAGGCATGTTTTGCATGACTTTTTTGCATTAAACACTACTGTATGTTCTTGGCTTTTGTGTACCTGTGAGACTGCTTCAACTAAACAATAAAAACAGAGCAAGCAACTTACTGACAGCTCGTCATTGCCATCTTGAGAGGCAACAGTGAGGAGGGCTGCTGATGGTTGCTTATGTCATGCACACATAGGGTAACAACAGTGGGGCGTGGAAATGAGCTGTCATGGCTTGCAATATTCACGAAAATATCTATTTTTTACGAAGCTACATCCCTTATTTACCAAAGCAGTCACTGAATCATATTATCTGTACTATTATCTGTTGTACTTTTTCTTGAAAGTGCTTTTAGGGTGATTTTGTCTCATACTCTTTAAATACACTACACACAATTAGCACAACCATGTGCACATGTATATAACTATCTTATGTTGCCATATCTTTCCCTGGGCTCACCACCTGTGGGAGGGGCCAAAGGGGTCGTGTACGCAGTGAGCTGGGTGGCAGCCAAAGGCGGGGGCCTTGGCGGTCCGACACCCGGCTACTGAAACTAGCTCTGTGGACATGGAATGTCACCTCTCTGATAGGAAAGGAGCCCGAGCTGGTGAGCGAGGCTGAGAAGTTCCGACTATATGTAGTCGGACTCGCCTCCACACACAACTTGGGTTCTGGTACCAATCCTCTCGAGAGGGGCTGGACTCTCTTCCACTCTGGAGTTGCCCACGGTAAGAGGCGCAGAGCCGGTGTGGGCATACTTATTGCCCCCCGGCTAGGCGCCTGTACGTTGGGGATTACCCTGGTAAACGAGAGGGTAGCCTCCCTCCGCCTTCGGGTGGGGGGACGGGTCCTGATTGTTGTTTGTGCTTATGCACCGAACAGTAGTTCAGAGTACCCACCCTTTCTGGAGTCCTTGGAGGGTGTGCTGGAGAGCGCTCCCCCTGGGGACTCCTTCATTCTGCTGGGGGTAATGACAGTGAGACCTGGAGGGGTGTGATTAGGAGGAACGGCCCACCCGATCAAAACCCGAGCGGTGTTTTGTTATTAAAGTTCTGTGCTCGCCACGGACTGACCATAACGAACACCATGTTCAAACACAAGGGTGTCCATATGTGCACTTGGCACCAGGACACCCTAGGCCGCAGTTCGATGATCGACTTTGTAGTCGTGTCATTGGATTTGCGGCCGCATGTGTTGGACACTTAGGTGAAGAGAGGGGCGGAGCTGTCAACTGATCACCACCTGGTGGTGAGTTGGCTCAGATGGCGGGGTAAGATGCTGGTCCGACCTGGCAGACCCAAACGTATTGTGAGGGTCTGCTGGGAATGTCTGGCAGATCCCCTGTCAGAAAGAGTTTCAACACCCACCTCCGGTAGAACTTCTCCCTTATCCCGAGTCATGTGGGGAACATTGAGTCGGAGTGGACCATGTTCCGCGCCTCCATTGTTGAGGCGGCCAATCGGAGCTGTGGCCGTAAGGTGGTTGGTGCCTGTCGTGGCGGCAATCCTTGAACCCGCTGGTGGACACTCAGTGTCGAGCCGCTACTCCTCTGGGTTGAGAGGAAACAAATTGAGGTGGCTTGGGCATCTGGTTCAGATGCCTCCTGGACGCCTCCCTGGAGAGGTGTTCCAGGCATGTCCCACCGACGGGAGGCCCCGGGGAAGACCCAGGACACGCTGGAGAGACGATGTCTCTCGGCTGGCCTGGGAACGCCTTGGGATCCCGTCGAAGGAGCTGGTTGAAGTGGCTGGGGAGAGGGAAGTCTTGGCTTCCCTGCTAAAGCTGCTGCCCCTGCAAACCGAGCCCGGATAAGCGGTAGATGATGGAGGGGTGGATGTTGCCATATGAAATACACACGTTTCATGAGGTTTAACTCTGTTCAACTTTTAGCAGTTACTGTAAGCAAAGTACACGAAGAAGGTGCAAAAATACATCCAATCATCCATTTTCTGAACCGCTTATTCGTCACAAGCGTCGCTGTGGTGCTGGAGCCTATCCCAGCTGGCTTTGTGCAGTAGGCGGGGTACACCCTGAACTGGTTGCCAGCCAATTCAGGGCCCACACAGACGAACAACCATTCACACTAACAATCACACCTAAGGATAATTTAGAGTGGCCAATCAACCTGCCATGCATGTCTTTGGAATGTGTGAGGAGACCGGAGTACCCGGAGAAAACCCACGCAGGCACGGGGAGAACATGCAAACTCCACCCAGGAAGGCCGAAGCCCGAACTCGATTCCAACCAGTCAGCCAAATTGCCGCAAGCAAATATAGGCTACAACATGGGGAATTAATAAAACACAAGAGCAATGCTACACACTATTGAAAACTGGATTTATTTCTCTTCAGATAACCGAAATCAGTCAATATAGAAAATAACAACAAAACCCAACACTGTAACCCTTGAAAATAGACAAAAAATACTGTACTACCACCAGTTTAAATTTACTGTAAACTAAAAAATAAAATAAAATAAAAAATACAATCTGAATGGAATAAATAAAACACATAGTTGGATCTGACTAATGAATTTCATCAGCATTGTTGGCAATATCCTCATTGGCATTTTGTTTTAATTTATTTTCATGTTGGAAGTCCTCATGACAGATGCCATTGTAAATCTGCTACAATTTGGCTGAACTTTTAGTCTAGCCTCCCTCAGCGTCAATCCATGTTTAAGTTAAAGTTAAATTACTACTGATCGTCACTCCCATCTAAGAGGGGTGAAATTCGGTCTCCTCGTTTGACCCATCCACTGAGGGAGCGGTAAGCAGGAGCAGGGGCTTGCGCGCGGGGATCATTTGGTGATCTAACCCCCCAATTCCAACCCATAATGCTGAGTGTCAAGCAGGAAGACAAATAGGTCCCATTTTTATAGTCTTTGGTATGACTCAGCCAGGGATTGAACCCGCGACCTCCCAGTCTCAGGGCAGACACTCTACCACTAGTTTACTGAGCTGGCTGTTTGATGGCATTATCAACTAGTGTTACACGAATTTCATTTGATGAATGTGGTCTGTGGACTTTCACCACCTATTTCACCTCAACCTCTTGCTCGTCCTCCAACGATTCCTCCTCTCACCCTTGTTTTTCTTCCTCTGACTTCTTACATTTTGGTTGAAAGCAGGTGAACTTACCTGCTGCATTTTTGAAGTGCTCAAACCTAATTGTTGTGTCTAAAATAAAACAATAGTGTTTGCACACCTAATGTGTGTGTTTAATCAAGTGGCTCATGAGTGTGGTGATACGTCAGTCAGTGCTTTGGAATTGCAAATAAGTGAAATCATGACATACTTCTGTGTCTAATGTATATAACGTTAATGTTTCACAAATCACTGTGTATTGTTAAAAAAAGTGTGAGGCTGACTTGGTGTTTATAGTTTTGAATATCTGGTTCAAGGTTTTGCTCCAGTGTTTATGCAATAACAAAAAACTGCAAGCAATTGTAAAAAACTAACTTTGCCAATTCTCTCGGTGTAACCCACACTTAACCTGGTGTGTGCGTGCGTGTGTGTTTGCGTGTGTTGGCAGATAGGGAGTCAGGGCGACAAGGAAGAAGACTGAGATTTACACGGTCAGATGTTACTGTATATAAAGTGATACTGTCACCTTATATAGTGTCGAATCCACTCACATACTGGGGAAAATCTTGCATAGTTACGATGTAGAAAGAGGCTGAATATGTATAAGAAGATTACGAAAAGCTTGAGTGTGCAATATAAAAGAGATAATATGTGAAGGGTGCAAGATGGAGAGAATGGGTGGAGAGATGGAAACAACTGGGTAAAAACAAAAGAAAGACTTGTTTTCACCTTGGTTTCGCACAAAAAAAATTGTTTCTCTGCTTTTCTGTTTTTAAATGTGACATTTATTAAGTTATTGTAGTCACACATTTAAGATGATGTGATTAGTTAAAAGCCTGCATCCGCTCATCACACTAATGGAGAAGCAAGTAGATCAGGTTATCCATGCATACATGTGCATGTAACTGTGTGTCTCACAGTCGACGTGCCATTCAAAATCCACCCACTCACCTTCTGATGCTTTAACTGATCACCTGTTCTTTTTCACACAAGATTTTGTGGAGTCATTTAACCACACAACTACAGTAAATGACTTTATGTGTGTATATATATATATATATATATATATATATATATATGTGTGTGTGTGTGTGGGTGTGTGTGTGTGTGCCAGTGCCCTCACTCCTACAGAGCCAGAACGTTGGGACCATCCCGGTGGTACGCGAGGGGTGCCTGGGAAACTCCATGCGACGTTCTCTCCACCGCTCCCTCAAGCGGTTGTTCAGTCGTATGGCGAGAGCGATGAGTCCTTCTAAATCAGTTGTTTTATCCCTGACAGCTAGCTCGTCCTATACTCGCGGGTCCAGGCCCCGGCGGAAAATACTACGCAAAACAGTGTCATCGAAACCGCTTTCGGCTGCCAGTATGTGGAATTCAATGGAGTAATCCGCAACAGAATGGCCTCCTTGGGCATAATCCATCAGTCTACTTCCAGCCTCCTTGCCCCTGACAATATGATCAAAGACTCGCTTGAATTCAGCAAGGAAAGCCGGAAGCGAAGTGCGCAATACCGGTCTGGCATTGCTTACCGCCATAGCCCAAGTTGCTGCTTTACCCGTAAGTAAACTCATCATGAACGCGACTTTGGTATTATCTATAGAATAGGTAAAGGGTTGTTGGTCAAAAATTAAAGAGCAGTATTGAATGAATTCTCACCTCACAACCTGGGCTCACCCCCATAGCGAGACGGATGTGGCAGATCGGTGCGACGAAACATGCGTGGATAAATCATCAAACTGTGTTGCTAATGAATTTAGCGCCTCCCTAAGCTCAGTCAAGGACTGCTCATGACGTCCAACCAACTGTCCTTGGGAGGCCAGGGCATGGCACAGCTTATTTGAGTCTGCTGGATCCATATGGTTGGACGATTCTGTTATGTTCAGGAGTTGGATCCCAAAAACGCAGACACAAATAATAGTTTTGACATTTATTTGTAAAACAAAGCTTCAACTGAAGGCGATGCAATCATTTAGGCTAACAGTGACATGCCAAAGAGAACAAAGGCTCTTGCATCAGCCAGGGCCAAACGCGTAACATGGAATGCCCAGTAAGCCATTAATGTGTTTGTGCGAAACGTACTCACTACTAGACAAGGCAGCGAAAACTAGACCAGAAACAGTGAGAAGGGATTGTGGATCAAGAGACAAGGAGCTACGTAGCTAAGTATCATTCATTGGGCTGTGGAGGCAAGCAGATGAATCGTCCAACATACAGAATGTGTCTTCCGCTGTTCCCTTTACAGACTGTGGTCGCCTCTCATAGGCTGCTGATTACATCAAACATGACATTGTTAGTGTCATAATCACATTTAGTGGAAGCAATATGATACTTGAAATAACTGTCAAGGACAGGCACGGCAATGTGAGAACTTGCAGGTTTGGATTTGAGCAAGATATGAAAAAAGATGTGAATTTAGCCATATGCTAAGGTCAGCCGCAATATCACTTGCGTTCCAACACTTTTGGGAAGACGTGTGTGTGTGTATGCGTGCGTGTATGTGTGCGTGATTGTGTGTCTGCATGCGTGCGTGAATAATTCCAACCGGTAGTGACATTACAGCAAATGGTTAAGCATTTGACTAACAACACCAGATAAAATAGAGCCTTTAATATACACACACACACACGCGCACACACCCCCACACACGCCCCCCCCCCCACACACACACACACACGTTGCACCTTTACATCAACAACCATACTTTTCAACTCTCTCAGCAGTGTATTTAATTATCTCTGTTGGATGAGCACACTTGATATACCCTTATACCACTGTAATTGCTGATGAATGAAGTCGCTACACAACTCCTTCAGGCTGGTGGTGAGTGATTAAGTGTTATTAGTCACTAGAGAAGCAACTACTGTAGATTCCTATCAGCAAAATATGGATTTTCATTCTGATGTTCAGACAACGAAAATATTACAACTAATGACTGTCAACAAAAATGTAGAGCATACTAAAACTGTAGTTGGTAAAGAGGAAACCTGTGAAAAACTGTAAAAATTAATTAAACGATTAACTCTTTCCCTCCCAGCCATTTTCACTGAAGTAACCCCCTTTGCTCCAGGCTGTTTTACTGGATTTTGACTGATTTTGCAAGGCCCACTGAATATTGTGTTCTATTGCTATAAAAACATGGAACTTACCAAAATAAAGATTAGAGTGTCTTCTTTCATCAGGGAAAAAAAAGTATATTTATATCTGTTTCCGTTTCGCAGCAATTAGCATTAGAATATAGCTAAGTTTCATTATTCACAAATATGTTTAAAACTGTTGGGAAACAGGTTTTTGCAACATGGCCCTGGTTGAGCTCTTATACTCTGCTGCCACCTGCTGGCCGTTTTGTAATAACTACCATTGCTTCAAGCATTCTCTTCAGTTCCGAGGCTGCATCAAAGCCTTTTGTATGCTCTAGCATAAAAAATATATATATATTTTTTAAACACGTATAAATATGTCTGGGAGCATGGTAATATTTAACATAGAACATATTTATATATTTTTGGGAGCAAATGAGTTAATAAGATAAGTACACATACTGAAGGATATATACAACAAATGACTAAGGGGGACCATAAGGGAGGGAGACAGTTGTGGGGAGTTGGGGGGTTTATGGGCTGGTGTAGTGTTAATGTCCTAATGATGTAGTGGCTGTCAGAACACTTGCTTCAGAGGCCAAATGATCCTGTAAGAACAGCAGAGCTATTGATCCAGCCATTACACCGCACCATACAATAATGGTTATGTGTTTGCGTGCGCATGCATGTGAGTGTGAGCGCAAGAGAGCACTGTATACCAATACAGATTCACAGTGTGTCTTTACAAGGAGGAGTAATAGTTGGAAATAAATGTGAGGGTTTGTGTGAGGGCAGTTCTGACAGGACAATTCATCGATACTACAATTACCATTTGACATGAAACCTGGTCTGAACTTTGTCCACTTGATATATGATAGAAGTTTTCGCCTTCCCCTTCCCTACCTCAACTAGAATAGAAAAATAGAACAAAACATTGTGTCATTTGTGTTTCATGTGATGGAGAACTTTTAAACTAGACTTTTCTGTGTAAAGTGTTTGCTTGCATTACACTATAAAGTTTCAATCTCTCATCTGATGTCAAGAAAATGACTACATCACTACTTGAATAGGACTGGGCACAGTTAATATTTCTCACTGGCCATGGGGCATCTTGTTCATTTCAACACAACACTATGAGAAAAATCAATGTTACAATTGTCAGTTAAAGTTTTAATTAAACAATGGTTCAGTAGCTTGCTGTATAATATTTATTGATCGAAATAATTTTTATTATTTTTTGTTTTGTTTTTCTAAGAGCTCAGTATTGTTCATTCGGTAATGTCATCATCATTGCTCTTTATTATTATTATTTTTTTTAATATATATATAAAAAAAAAATTGTATGTGGGTGAGTATGTGTATGTGCGTGCGTGCGTGCGTGCGTGCGTGCGTGCGTGTATTTGTTAGCTCACCAAAAACCTATTAGAAAAAATCCCATACCGTTCACCTAAACCGAACACCGAAAGACTTGATTTAACTACATTCGTCTGCTATAGAATTTTATATGATTTTCTCTTTCATTCTCTTTGGTCAAGCAAGCTTGCTTGTTTGCTCCCGTGCTGCACTTCTGGCAATGGATTCTTTCTAAATGGGTTCTGAGAAATGAAAAGGCTTGATGATAGAAGGAGTCAAGTAAAGGACGGAGAGGGGAGAACTTGTTGGAGCATGAAGCATGAAGCATCTTGATTAGATTTCTCAATAGAGGTGCTACTTAAAGATGCTCAATGCAGGATATTGAATTTCGAATCGCTACTGCCACATGTGGCCGGAACATGAAACGGCACACTCTCTTCTTCACTTACAAATTGCACGCATGATGTCACATTCAGAGACAGCGGGCAGGAAATTCGAACCTGAATCCAGTCTGACAACTATTGGCTAAAGGCTTTCAGGAGTACCCATTGTGAACAGTTAAGGTGTTATGTTAGGAGTTTTAAATGGTCAAATAAAACGGCTATTGTAAAGATATTTTGGGGAAAATTCCTATATTGAGCAGCTTTAAACTTGAAATATTGAAATTCTCTCTTAAACTTGAATTTGCCAGTTGGGCTTTTACCCAACCCCTTTTGTACATATTTAATCTAGATTTACATTTAAAAGAACAGTTTTTCTTTTACTGTATTACACAGCACTAATTACTACAAAAATAATGATAGCATAGTAGATAGCATAGTCAGAGTGTCTTTTTTGTTCAAATATTTGAGCTATGTCATCATATTATTAAAATAAACCAAAGCTGAGGTGAGGGAGCAAGACAAGAGTATAAATATAAAGAGGTGCGTCAGTTAATTGTTTAATGTTAGCCAAGAATGAAGTGTCTTCTACATGTTTGCGGCGCCAACGTTAAAAGGAGAAAAGAAAGTTATTGTTAATTATTGATTACTGTGGTCAGCACTAGATTGCTCTTGAATATGACTAGCATCAGGGACTGCGTGTGTGTGTAAGAATCCATCTATAGCAGGTAAAGTTGCTGCTCTGCTGTTGCACTATGGAGGTAAATATGGTGCAAAACTAACTTGAAATTTTTTTTTGTACCTGTAGAAAAAAGGCTAAATTTGTATCTGTAAAAGTCGTGATTTGTACCTGTAAAAAAAATGTGTGCCTGTAAAAATGTTTTTTGTATCTGTAAAAAAAAATTGTACCTGTAAAAATTGTTTTGTATGTGTAAAACAAATTTGTATCTGTAAAAACAAATGTGTACCCGTAAAAGTCATGATTTGTACATGTGATTTGTAAATGTTTTTGTATCTGTACAAAAAGTGTAAATTTGTATCTGTAAAAGTTGTGATTTGTACCTGTAGAAATCACAACTTGTAGTCAAAGAAGTCGCCACTAGGAGTCACAAGTGGTTTTCCTGCTGCTGTCCAGTGACGTGAGTTTTGCACCATTTATCTCGCTACAAAAGGTGCAAAACTGATTCGTACTTGTAGAGCGCCGTGATTTGTACTCGTAGAAGAAGAGGGCGGGCTCTGGAGGATTTGGGCGGGCTAAAGCTCAACCTCATTGGTTGAGCGAACGACCGTGGGTTGAACTCAAATGACGCCCATGCACAAGTCCGCAATTCTAAACAAACAGAGTAGCCATACCAGTTTCCGCGTCATTCTGGAAGAAGAGGACGTCCCAGGCGTGAAAATTTCAACATGGTTCAATATACGAACACCGTGTGGAACAGCTTAAATGTTGGTTGACATGCAGAGCACTCCAAGTGGACAGAAAGAAAGAAGTTTTAGTATGAAGGTAAGATTTATTGTACGAACATAGCTCGTAATCCGGTGCTAGCGAGCTAGCTCATCTCATGTTGTTGTCACGAAAACTGAACACATTGAAGTCACGATTTTTATTTCAAGATTTGAAGCCTACCAGTGTAAACATACAATCAATAGCTTGTACCTGTAATTTTTTTATATATATATATAAAAAAAAAAATCTAAAAAAAAGTGGACAGTACTCAGCTACTTGTATTTGACTGGTGGCTACAATAATGGGCAACATATATTTACAGCTCAACACCTATTTAGTCTTATTTTTTATATATATTGTTATAGGCTACTTGCCGACTTGTTGCCATGCTTTTGGCTACTGTTGAGATGTAACAGTGAAGAATGAATATGTAGGTCAATTCGAAGTGCTTTACATTAAATCAATAATTAATAACACGATTAATGTGAAATACACATCTAACATGAAACAATTATAACTTATATATTTTGTCTGTCGGCTTTTTGTTTTTTTGCCAATGATATTTCCCTCGTCTTAGTGATAGCAGCAGTATTGCCTTTTTTGGTGAGTCTTGAATTCCTCATACAGCTCCATCAATAACTTTTGTTCTGTTTATGAGAAGAATACTGTTCTTGTCTTGGATGGATGCAGAAACGGCTCTTCTGGACATCAAATAAAACATTTCAAATGATGCACAATCTTGTTTATTGAATGATACATGTTGTTATTTGATCTGACTATTTCAAATAACTCTCAATATGGATTAAATTGTACTCCTGCAACATTTCAAACTCAAAATTGGAAGACATTTAGAAAGCATAATTTCTTGACTTTCCCAAAGGTGTTTGCAGTGAAATTCTCTCAGAACAGTAACCAGTGTATCAAGGATTGTCATTTGTTGGACTTCACAGCCACTTTGAAGCAGGTTTGATGTCACACCATGTGCCGCCGTCTAGAGATGGATCAAGAAGTAGCTTTGATTGACTGCATGCAAACAGAATGGTTGGGTCAGCATATTCATACAATAAAAAATAATCATAGCTTCCTAGCTGGGTCATTATCACATACAATAAAAAATAATCATAGCTTCCTAGCTGGGTCATAATCAAAACACAGCCACTGACATTATACGTAATCAGTTAAATGTTTAGCTTTATCTTGCTAGCCAGAAAAAAACTGAAGATTTTGTCACATCTTAATATCAGAAATAGTGGTATTACTGATAGACACAGACATTGTTCATAAACATTCCCATTTGCATTATTTTTATTTGGCTTCAGTGTTGAAAGCAAATGTGTATGTTTAAAAGTGTAAGAGCCTTTTATTTTAACTGTTTGCAAAGCATACATTGCAAAAATACTGACATTTATCAATAAATTGTAATATTTAAAATAAAATGATTTTTTTTTATTTTATTTTATTTTATTTTATTTTTTTTTAAATATATATACATATATATATATACACATATATACATACATATATACATATATACATACATACATACATACATTTTTTTTTTTTTTGTGTGTGTGGGTGAGTATGTGTATGTGCGTGCGTGCGTGTGTGTATTTGTTAGCTCACCAGAAAACCTATTAGAAAAAAAAATCTCATACCGTTCACCTAAATCGAACACCAGGAGACCCGAGGGGACCGAAGAAAACCAAGGAAGGTGAAATCTAGCACCGACCAGACACCCCCCACCAGAACTCCTCCCCAGCCCAAGAAACATCCAGACCCCAACAAATCCAAAAAACATAAAATCAGGGAGGCCTCAAGAGACCAACGGAGAGACCGAGAAAAGGAAGGAAGGACAGACGAAGCCGCGTGAGATCCGAGACACCAGCCTCCACCGATTCAATAACCTGAGGAGGAAACAGATTGTGTCTGAGTTTCGGTAGATGCTGGTGTGGTGGATCTGGCATGCATGAAAATCTCCACCAAAGAGGGGAGCCGTCGACCCCCGCCGGAACAGAGCAAGCGCAACACCTCAGGGCCCCCCAGGCCGCGGCAGCGCCAAAGGACGACCCCCGGGCCCCACCAGGGCCACCGGCCGGAGAGCAAACCCAGGAGCAGGAGCGCCCCCCGCCCCAACACGGCCCGCGCCCCCGGCCCAACGCAGCAGGACGGGGCACTGCAGGCCCACCAGGAACCCCACCGGCCCCCAACCCCCGCCCCCCCCCCCACAACCCCCGCCCCCCATCCACCCCCGCCACCCACCCCAACCCAGCCCCAACCGCCCCCATGCCCCCAATCCCCCAGACACCCCCCACCCCCCCACCCCCAGCTGGCGAACTCTACCCCTAAACCGTGAATGTGACCCCACCCAGTGTATATACAAGTGTGTGTGTGTGGTGCATTAAAATTAGGAGCAGGTGAACCGGAGCCGATGGAAATGATATTCCCACGCTCCGATCCACCCGCCACCCAAGCATGTTGCTGAGTGTATGTGGTGCATTAAAAAAAATAGATAGGGCTGTATTTAAAATGATTAAATACAGAGGATAAAGGGTTGAGGTTAAAATACCAGTAGCGGCTTAAAGAACCACTCGCAGTATAAACGTTTTGTTTTCATTTTATTATGATAGTAAGAGTACAGATGCTTGAATATAATGTTAGTCAAATACAAGTAGCTGAGTACTGTCGTATGTTTTGATCGTATGTTTACACTGGTAGGCTTCAAATCTTGAAATAAAAATCGTGACTTCAATGTGTTCAGTTTTCGTGACAACAACATGAGATGAGCTAGCTAGCTAGCACCGGATTACGAGCTATGTTCGTACAATAAATCTTACCTTCATACTAAAACTTCTTTCTTTCTGCCCACTTGGAGTGCTCTGCATGTCAACCAACGTTTAAGCAGTTCCACACGGTGTTCGTATATTGAACCATGTTGAAATTTTCACGCCTGGGACGTCCTCAAAATGACGCGTAAACTGGTATGGCTACTCTGTTTGTTTAGAATTGCGGACTTGTGCATGGGCGTCATTTGAGTTCAACCCACGGTCGTTCGCTCAACCAATGAGGTTGAGCTTTAGCCCGCCCAAATCCTCCAGAGCCTGCCCTCTTCTTCTACGAGTACAAATCACGGCGCTCTACAAGTACGAATCAGTTTTGCACCTTTTGTAGCGAGATAAATGGTGCAAAACTCACGTCACTGGACAGCAGCAGAAAAACCACTTGTGACTCCTAGTGGCGACTTCTTTGACTACAAGTTGTCATTTCTACAGGTACAAATCACAACTTTTACAGATACAAATTTACACTTTTTGTACAGATACAAAAAAAATTTGTACAGGTACAAATTTGTTTTTACAGATACAAATTTGTTTTACACTTACCAATTTTTTTTTACAGATACAAATTCTTTTTTTTACAGGCACACATTTTTTTTACAGGTACAAATCACGACTTTTACAGATACAAATTTAGCCTTTTTCTACAGGTACAATTTTTTTTTACAAGTTAGTTTTGCACCATATTTACCTCCATATTGCACTCCTGGTGACGTCCTTACACTGTAACGTGCATCAAACAGTGTTGTGTGTGAAACTTAACAGGAGCTAAAACACACTTAAATGCACTTTGTAACGTTCCAAATTCAGTCATAACCAGAATCAAATGTTATTTGTGTTTTTATGCACTTTGAGGTATGCCTGGGTAAAATGTGACCAAAATAATTTTTTAACAGAATTGTATTTATTTTTGTATTAAATTTATTTTATTTTTATTTAGGTGGAAAAACACCTCTGGTTCTGGTCAATGGCAGCTTTGTTATTGTGATTTATGTTGTTTTTAATATGCCTTTGGCATGTTTTAAATTAAAAAGGGAGATGAATAAAAAGTGAATATTTTTCATGCGTATTAGTTTGAAATGACATTATCAGCTGTTAACTGGTCGCATAATGTGTCTGGCCTGGCTTAATTTCTTGATTTGAACTGAATTAGTAATTGAATAGCCCTGGCCTAAAAACCTCCATCGATCAATTTTCTTTAGCCCTCATACTTATTAACCCATTTGCTCCCAAAAATGTATAAATTCATTCTATTTTAAATATTACCATTGTCCCAAAGACGTATTTATATGTTTTGTTTTTGTTTTTTTATGCTAGAGCATACAGGAGGCTTTGATGCAGCATCTGAACTGAAGAGAACACTTAAAGCACAGGTAATTAGTAGAAAAATGGACAGCAGGTGGCAGCAGTGTATAAGAGATCAACCCCAAAAAAAGCTCTTTTCCCAGTGTTTTAAACAGATTTGTGAATAATGATGAAAGTATTCTAATGCTAATTGCTGCAAAACGGAAACAAAAAATATACTTTTTTTTCCTGATGAAAGAAGGGATTCTAATCTCTCTTTTTGTAGGTTCCATGTTTTTATAGCAATAGAACAAAATATTCTGTGGGCCTTGGAAAGTCAGTCAAAATCCAGTAAAACAGCCGGGAGAGAAGGCAGTTGCTTCAGTAAAAATGGCTGGGAGGGAATGTGTCCTCGTAGCTGACTTTGGACTGGCCACTAGTTAATCACAGGGCACATAGACAAACCCCCATGGTGGAAATGTGGGAACAAGTTTGAGTTTCTGCAGATAATCCGTGCAAACGCAGGGAGAATATGCAAATGCTACGAAGGGGGCTGGGGTAGGGGCGGCTGAGCTGTAATTCAAACCCAGAACCTCTTGACTGTGAATCAGAATTATTATTTGGCGTTAAACAGTTATTTTTCTATGCATTATGACCAAAATGATTCTTTGAGAAATGCACCTATTTGCAATTTTTTATATATGTATACACATTTTTGTGCACTTCTAGTAAACAGAGCTCCCAGTATGAGACCCAGCGTAAACTACCTACTAGGACGTCAAGTTACCCAGCTAACATTTATAACAATGATCAAGATAAACAGTATATTTTTACGAGGCGTTGGGTCATAAAAAACTCGTCGATGTGGTCACACTTGTCGAATTAGGCGATCAATGGCTGATGATAATGATGTCCTGATAATATGTGACCCGCTCTGGCAAAAGGGTC
Organism: Leptonotus elevatus; assembly: GCF_054856555.1. Lineage (NCBI taxonomy): Eukaryota > Metazoa > Chordata > Actinopteri > Syngnathiformes > Syngnathidae > Leptonotus > Leptonotus elevatus. The sequence continues at coordinate 25,638,121 of NC_141246.1, forward strand.
CGCATGTCGGGGAGATTGGTTTTCCGTGAATCACAAAAATAGATGGACAAAAATGTTGATTTTGAGATTTCTCCAAAAATAGCCTCCTCGAGGTCTCTATTTTCATTTCCCAGCAGCACAAAAGTCAAAAGTGTAAAATAAGTGTATGAAAATACGCAATTATTAGGACAAGTGCATCAGTAGCCAACATGTTGTTTAGCATTGCATAGCAGCATTGTATCTCTTTTCAATGGAATAATAAAATGACAACATAGGAAATATGTTTTCAAGGATGTCGTGAATGATCAAAGCATTTGTCACATTAAATCAGATTCACAGAGCGTCACTATCCCAAAAATATTAGTGTCAAAGTCACTATTTTGCCGAAAAGCTTGTTTTCTCCTTATTTTTTCCATTACAGCTTGGTGTCAATCAAATTACCTTTTTTCAAATGGTGATTACTAAAGAACGAAGTAAGGTAGAATAATACTTTTTTTTTCTAATGACAGAATGGAATCCAATCTTTTATATGGTATCCACCGTGTTTACGTAGTCATAGCACACAATATTCTGTTTGCCTTGAAAGATGAGTGAAAATGCTTTAAAACGGCTGCACAAGGGTTTGTCTTATTAGATAATGTTTGGCAGTAAAAGAGTTAAGTGTAACTTGATGTCCAGTTTTGTAGATAATCTTGCCTCTAGAGCTAAAGTGAATTTGACAACAGATTCGTTCGGTTGCTACTTAGCTTTAGCCTAACCCTTTATGGTTTTGCCTTGGAGCAAACAGAGTAAATTTGTTTATTTTAGAGACAATTAGCTGAGGGTGAGGCCATCCACACTGTTTAATCCATTGAAGACATCGCTCCATTTTGTGGATTCCTCATGTCCGATTTACACAATCTATGGGCACATCACTTCACTATTTTGCTTGTTGGAGGTCCACAGCTTGTTGGGACTTTGTTTGGTTTAGCTTCATTGAAACTGACAAAAATTTTGTGTAACAATTTTAGAATGTATTCCAATGGAGGGGAGAAAAGCTGACGGACCATTCTCAAGTTATTTTGTTTCTTTTTTATATACTTTGTAACTCAGTGCGCAGACAGCCCATGTTGTCATGCTAAGAAGCTTAAAGATGGGAAATGGATTAAGTGTTTGTTGACACTGTATTCTGCTTAGAAAAATAGAGGTGTCAGTCAATTCAAAATTTTAATCATAGTTAATCCCATGACTTCAATAATTAACTCACAATTAGTCGCAAATTAATCGCACATTTTATATCTCAATTTGTTTGCAATCGTTGATTCAGTCATTTAATAACAATTCATAAAAATAAAAAAAATTCAAAATAGGTACTGTACTGTAAAAAAAACGTGTGACATTGATTTGTATTGGTATTTTTTCTGTCACTACATGGCATAATTGTGTTATTTTTCTTTTCATATTAAGAGCTGGCTAGTTTTAAACATTTTACAAACTGTAAAGCATAACTTGACCCCAGTCCCCACAAATAATATGCATTGTTATTTAATTTATTACTGTTAAATTGTGTTACAGTGACTTATTTGCACAACATTGAATGATTCTATTTTGTTAAGTTCAATACGGATGCACATTGTAAAATGACATAACTTTACTGGAAGCAAACCATAATCGTGTTCTTCTCATATTAACATATCTAATTTTTAACATGAAGTAACTTGCGAACTTCTGCACATTTTTAAAATGGTAAAATACACCTTGACGCCAGTCCCCACAAATATATGCATTATTATTTAATTTATTCTTTTCAAATTGTGTTATAGTGACTCTTTTTCATGATATTGATCGCTTTTATTTTGTCAAGTTCTCGGATGCGTATTGATATTAAGTGACGCCGCTTTACTGCAAGCCACAGACGCTGGCGCTCTGCTGCAAGCGAGCCAAGAGCACTTAAGAGCTATTTTCTGGAGTTGCTGAATAAAATACGCCTCACATCTAAAGATCAAGTGGCTTGGAGTCACTCCAATTGACAAGAAAGCATCCATTCGGTTCTCACAGGAGTTTGAGAGTGCCCATGGACACCTTATGGAGAACAGGAGCAACGTAGCTCATTGCTAACGGCTAACCGAGTGCGTTCTTTTAAAGCAGAGAACCGGCGGTAGTGCTACACAGTCCAAATGGCTCCTCCACTCGAACATTCTGCCCCTTAAACATTGTGTATTGTAGCTCCAGTGCAGTACAGTGCATTTCTATTGGGTAATTTTGACGTGGACGTTTCTGCTGAGTCGCAACTGGAATTCGTTTCAGTAGAGGCTTTCCAAATAAGGGGCGGTCATTAATTGAGCATTAAAAAAATTGGTGCCGTTAAAGGTAACAAGATATTAACGCGATAATTCTGACACCCTGAGAAAAAACACATTCCACCACTCTTTTTAATCTGCCTCCTTTTTTCCTTTTGAAACATATTGGGTCCTTTTCATTATTTTTCAGTTTTACCAGACACAATGACATACAGTAGCAACTTTCACACTGTTCTGTTAGCTAGCATTTTTAAGGTTTTTATTTTACTTTATTTTATTTTACAATGTTTTGATATGTTACGGTAGGTCAAATTTGCCAGCTATCAGCAGTATTACAAACATAACAGACGCTGAGTGCTGCCAACCACATTCAGAGTGTGAAGTCATGCACCAAGGACTCACTATCCACTAGGGCTGAGCAGATTGATCCAAGTATAGATAGAATTGATACTAACGTGAGTATCGGTATCGGATCGAGAACGCTAGTATTGATATTTTATAATATTTATTTATTTATTCTGGTTTCTCATGGGTCCCTCCCACAATCCCTTTGTAGCACACGCACATGTGCCGGCCTGCCAATGACAGCGGGCGGGGCGGCACTAGCGGTAACAAATAATAATTATTTACAGTGAATGACATTATATGACAATGAGTCATATTATGCTTCGTTTGAGCTTTTCCAACTACTAGTTGAGCTAGGTATTAGTGTAGCACAACATGTATGTATCGTTTATGAACGGTGATTAGACTATAGAGGAATTTCTGTGGCTGACGTTTCTTTAAATGCAGAAGAGTGACAGGGACTAAGAATATGAAGATTATTACTACATTGCAAATGTAAATAACAGCCCAAGTATGTCTCCATTAAGCATATTATATTATGGCATTTTTGAGAACCTAACAAGAATGTCTAATTTGCAAAAAAAAAAAAAAATTAAGTAATTTAATAGGACATAATTACCACAATATTTTATTAACCTAAAAGTACTTAGCAGTATTTACTTGGTATCGATCGATACCAAAATCGCAAGTATACCACGCCCCTTTGTATTGAAAACAATTGTTGCTGTCACACTGATGTCACCATCGATCCAAATGTATACTTTGGCAGGTTCTGTTTAAAAGGCAAGGGGAATGAATATCCACTCAATTCTCACACCTCTGTTGTGCCAATTTACTGGGTGTGCAGTGTGAAAACAGCCAGTATGTATTGATTTGGGTACGTGGAAAATAGATGTTGCACTTGCTTCAGGGGTAACGGTGCACAAAGCCAAAAAAGTTACATCGTATGATATTCTATGTTTTTCAATTTGCCTCTGCAAGGTTACACGTTCTATTTCCATTCAGTTAATTAATTAATTAATTTATTTCTGCCAATGTCTTGTATTAGTGATGGGAGAAGTGTCAAGTCTTCTCAAGCACATACCAATGATTCTAATTCTGGGGTTTGCGCTGATTACCCAGTCTCTCTGAGGCACTCTTAAATAATTTGAGCCCCATTAATCCTGACAGTGCCATACACATGTGCCAACAGAGAAACAAAAAATCCATTGATGGATAAAGAAAAAAAAGACCATTCAGAGGACATTCTAAATCTCATTTTAGAAACATATTGTTGCTGAACCAAGACTTGATCACATGTAGCAAGCCTAAATAAATGCATTCCTAGCAAACACGGTTGGAGCCCATTTGGGTGGGGATCACTTGGGCTAATTGGGCTTTGGTTGGGCATGGGCTCAGAGTGGGCTTCGTTGTTGGGCCCCACTTGCGCAGTAGGTGGACAGTAGATGGGATAAACTAAGAATGGGCAATAAGTGAGCTCTGGCTAGACACTCCAAAAATATCCAAAATGGTATTTTGCACAGTAACAGCATGGAACTTATTCCCTGGCCTATATTTGTTTACAATTAAATAAGATTTTCTTTCTGCAAAAAAATGGACACAAAAAAAATTATATATTTCAAATCAATATGTATTATTTGGACCATTAACTCTTTGACCGCCATAAACGTTATAAAACGTTTAGCATAAACCTACGGAAGGGCGCCGAGGACGTTAAAAGACGTTCACTATGTTTTTTTTTGTTTTTTTTTGGAAACGGGTGGAGGAAAGCCTTGGGCAGCTGTGCTGAAAGTATCAAGCAGATCTGGTTAGTATAATGACTCGTTTTGGCCCCTAGATGGCAGCGATGACTCTCTTTGCACAAGGTTGGATGGGCCGCCCACCGTGGGCGTCAGTAGAAGACGTGAGGCGGAGCTAGAGTGTTGAGGAGACAATGGCTGATGAAGCCACAATGGCAACCGGTTGCAAGCAGCTCACGCTTGAGCATTTTTTTCAAAGACGGAAAGCATCGATCAATACTAAAAAGCGCATTGATGTCGACGATGATGATGACTCCGAGCTTGACGTCAAAGTTGGAAGCCTTGACGCGACCGTTATGATCACGTAGTAAGCCTCACCGGCTAAGCGCGGCTAGCACGGCTAGCGCTGCTAAGGCCGGAAAACGCGCACAATAACCGACCGGGTACTTCTACACAATCGGACATTCGATCGGGCGATGGAGAGTTGGCATCGACCAATGCACATTGATGATGATGGTGAATCCCGAGGTTGACGCCACAGTTGGACGCCACAGTTGGACGCGGCCTTTATTCTCACGTCATAAAGCATCACCGGCTAGCGCTGCTAACGCCGGAGCTGCACATGCGGACATTTTGTCGGACAATGAAGAGTACCCCAAGTCCAATGCATATTCATCGGAGGAGCGGGTACAGTCTGATCACGGAGAAGACACTGTTTCTGGACTACGATGCCACCATGAATGGAGTGGATAAGATGGATCAGAACATCTCTTACAACCCGGCATAGCAACTGAAGGACATGAGGAAGCCAGACGTAACACCACCGTAACGTAACCGTAGCATGATCCTGATATTAGACTTGATGGCAACACACACTGCAGTATATACTTGCTATTCCCCGGAAAAAACGGCCTGCAAGAAAGTGGAGCATGCGAAGAGGCAATCTGTTGTGCAAATGCTGTTGCATCTCCTTGCACGCAGGAGAGTGTTACAAAAAGAAAAACTGTCGTTGAAACATCCACATATTTGTAAATAGCACCACAGTTGCACACATTTGTAAATAGTTTGCCAAATTCTTGTCAAATTGTTACACTGTTGAATGTAAATAAACGTATTTTGCTATCAAAAAACACTTTTTCATTCTTGGTGGTAGTGTTTTATAGAAGTAAAGCACTATTTAGGTGTTTGTGGCATCATTCATGGACAAAAAGAAGTGTAAAATTCACTAGAATGCATGAAATAATATTGTTTCACTAAAAGCTTGATTTCTCCGTATTTGAGTCCAAAACAAGCGAAATCGGGTGAAACTAACCATTTTCTATTGTTGATTACTAAAGAACGGAATAAGGTAGAAACAAACTGAAATGAAAGATGAAAGTCCAATCTTTCATTTGGTAGTATGTGTGTTTCCATAGTCCAAACAGAACATTTTCTGTGGACCTTGAAAGATCAGTCAAAATGCTTAAATCGGCTGGCACTGACGGCATCCCTTTTCTGAAAACGTCTGGCAGTCAAAGAGTTAAGGGGCCATTTCACACAAGTTTGATAAAATTCAAACCTCAAAGAAAGCGCTGCACAGCATTCCTTCGAGCCAATTAATATAATTCCTGTCATTTTTACCGAAAACGCCTAAAAAAGGTACACCCAAAGTAAATTTGAAGCTGTTTGAAACTATTTGGAGTATTAGCATAGTTTTGGTCTCTTTTTAGAGATAACACTTTGAATTTCTCTCCCCAATGGTCAGAATCTGCGTAAGTGCTGCGTGCAATAAGTAATGGAAGTTTGAATGCAAAAAAAGGACACATTTTATGTTTGTCCTTTCTTCCCCACAGAAAATGGATGTAGAATGAATGTATGTGTGATGGACTGGAAAACACAACAAGACCACAGCTTGAAGTCTTCCCTAGTTTCAGTTCAAGTTTGACAATAATACTACAGAAAATGAGCATTTCACACAGGTTTTTCCAAAACAGGGTTCCAGGCGAACAAAAGTGTGCCATTTGGGGGGACCCTTGAGAAACATGGTCAAGTCTGATAAAACTTCATCTGAACGTGTCGCTATCCCAATCTAGACATAGTTGAATAAGTATTTACTTTTTGACATCGTTTTGCCATGAAATTAGAGGAAACACAAGAGATCCTGACCTTTTATGACTTCGTCGTGCTTCAAAAACCAACCACCCTGGTAACCAATACAGTATAGTGTATAGTGACTGTTGACAGTCTTCTGCCCAGATTTAATTATAACTGTTTTGATTTAGTTATAACTGTTTAGATTTAGTCATAACTGCTTTAATTTCCTCAGTAAAGCTTGATGAGTGTAATAATGTGACGGAATGTCTGAAGATTCTTCCTTCCTTTTCACACGCAATTAGCCATCTGTTTGGGGGAAGCAAATGTGTTAAAAAGGATTCCTGTGTATTCCTATTTGCTGCAAAGGTGCCATTTTGTCTGACACCTACTATATTTCCACATCAATAGGCCATCTGTAATGTGTATTGGGTGCTGTCTGTCTTGGTGGAGAAAGGGGAGAGGGGAGGGGTTTGGGGGACCGCTATTCTGAAAGTATAAGACGACTGCAATTGGGAGGAATCGACACACTTGCAAGAGGAACTGCAGCGTTTTGTCTGTAACTTGTCTGTGTCCAGAAATGTCTGTAAAATAAATCCTTCGAAGGACCTGTTCACCGATCTCCAGTCTGTATTCAGAAAATCAACATTCTCATTACCCGGAACAAAGGGAACACGCGGAAAACTAAAGGATCGTTTTCCAACATGACCTATTCAGAATCTCATTGGCTTTTCAATGTCAATCACCATGAAGCTTTGCTGTGACTGGCTCAAGCCCCGTACGAGGGAGGACCTTCTACGCACATGCTGCTTGCTCATTGGCTTTTGTAACCCCGTGACAGACAAAAGGCTTTGTGTATTGGATCAAGTGAGGTGTCAATCACCTTTTTAGTAGGGGTGGGGGAAATTTCAGATTCTTAGATGCATCGCGATTCAGACATGGACGAGTCTGAATCGAGCCACAAACGTCCACATTCCGATTATTAAAATATGTTAATAACGGTAAACAGAAGGTTCAAAATATTGCAAAACTCAGAAGCGTTGTACCGTCATCTCCGGGACACTTTGGGAAGCACACACGTCACACGCAGTGCTGCGCGTAGACAAAAACAAACATGGATGATTCCAACCTCACCGTGAGATCCAAAAAGCTGCTTCTAATTTAAAAGCACGTTCACGTAATGGCAACAAAATCAGTCCACATTCACTATGATGGCAGAGAAAAAAACCTTCTCGATCATGTAAGTAGCATGCATGGGAGCATTTTGGCAACAGTGCACTCCCGCTGTCACTTGTCAAGAAAGTTACAAACATTCAATAAAGTGACATGCCGCCTGAACAAAGGCTAACTTCAAAATAAAGCTCAAGAAAGAATACGTTGATGCCATGCAATAGCCTTAGTTTGCTTTTATTTTGAATTTGGCCTGCATTGTGGCGTGACCGGCTGACGGAAGCTTAGCTTGTCTTCTACACATTTCGGCTTGCCTTATCATAGTTTTTAACTGCCATTACATGCCAGCATCAACACGTCGCCACCCCGAAATCATATCAATTGCTAATTTAGGGCGCTAAGAAACCTCGAGTTTATTACGCCGTCATTGTGTGATTAGGCATACGTTTCCGGTGTTAGCGGCTAGTCGCTAGCTGCTAGCAGTGAGTGCACAGCTGTCTGCTTTTAAAGTACCGGTAGTCAGACAACTGTGGCTTTGTTTTCTTTCTTTGCCTCTTTTTAATGATGTGAACATAGGCTAGTTTGTCATTCACTCTCCATGTAGAAGCAGTATGTCCCTTAAATTGCAGTTTGAGGTATTTTTCTTACTTTAAAGAATAATAAATAAAGAAAAGATAATTAGAATAATTTTCTTTATAATTTTTTTCCCCTCGTATTATATAAATAAAAACATTAGCTTTTTCACCAATAAGTCCTGCAGGATCTTGGAGTTTTAGGTAAAGGGAGTTCTTGGTTGTACAAATTGCGCAGGGAATTTATAATTGTGTTTCCACAGCGTCATAGAATTCTCTGTAATTAATTCAAATGAGTTTCGTCTTCATGAGCATACTTGGTATTGGAGTAATCCAAAAGTAATCCAAAGTAATCAAGTTACATTACTTAAGTATTATGGTACTTGGATTACGTTACTAACTATATTTTTAGCAGGTAACTTGTAACTGTAACGGAATACATTTTAAAAGTAACCCCCCAACCCTGGTGGCGAAGTACATGCCCGGCTTGTTCGAATAATGACAACGGCCCCACGGGCGGTACGCTGAAACGATAATAGGAAGTCTGCCGCCTAGCAACATTTTGCCACCTTTGCTGTTTTTTGCTTGTGATCGGGGTATGCACAAATTTAGGTAAGGTGCAGCATAATATCAAAGTATAAGCTTCTATACACTTTACACATTTAAATTGTGCACCATATTTTTTAACCTATTCCACGGACATTGCTTCTATCATGAAAACCTCAGTAGATTTGTTTACCGCATGATGTTAACCAAAAGGTTGTTGTTTTTTTGGGGGAGTGGGGGTGGGGGTGTAGGGCAGGACTAGCCAACTTACCAGCATTCAGCCGCAGTTAGCTAGCGGGCGCTAGCATAGCGAATTTCTGCACAGTGCACCTGATTATGACAGCTGGACACGGTTGCCGTTCCCCTCATAATCACTTTTCAACAAACCAGGTTTACTTGTGTGTTGTTTTAGAACAACATCTATGGGGAGAGATTGTCTAAAATCTTACTAACGAAGTAAGTGGACTATGAAGTCTGTTGCCAAGTGGCTTAATGGTGGGTGCTAGCAACCGGGGAGGTAATAGACAGGCCTGTCAGACCCCACAGGCAACTCTTCAACAAAAGCTTAAGGCTCATTTGAGGTGGAAAATTAATAATTCTGTTTGACAGTGAAGGAGCACTGACCATTTGTTGTTTTTTGGCATTCAATAATAGTAAAAAGGAAATTAATTGTATCACTGGTCTCTTTGTTATTGAAGAAACAGAAATGGATTACTGCAATGCCCTGCTTTCCGGCCTTCATAAAAAGTAAATTTTACACTTACAATTACTGCAGAATTCGGCAGCACGTGTCTTGACTAAGCCTGGAAATTGAGAGCATATTACATAAATTTTAAAATCTTTGCATTGTCTCCCTGTGCATTTCAGGATCGATTTTAAGGTATTATTATTGGTTTATAAGTGTCTTAATAGTCATGGGCCTTCATATCTTTCAGAACTCCGTTTATCTTATGAACCCTCGCAAGCCCTGAGATCCTCCGGCACCGGCCTTTTAATTATTCCAAAAGTCAGGACACACACATACGGGGAGACAACGTTCCAGTTTTATGGCCCCCGTCTGTGGAATAGCCTGCCGGAATACCTCAGTTCATGTTTTTAAGAACAGGCTCAAGACATACCTTTTTAATGTAGCTTTTACCTAAAATGTATGTACTTATTTTATTTATCTTAGCTTTTATTTTATGTCAAATTAAATCTTACGTATCCTGATTTAAAATTTTTGGGTCTATTATTTAGGTTTTGAACATTTAGCATATACTATTATTCCTCTCCTTTTATTTCTTTTAGTACCTTTGTATACTTTTAGCTGGGGTTGGGCCTGCGGCCGCAGCTTTTGGCCCACTCCTGGTGCAGTCGATTCCCTGAGATCGCGTTTTCGTCGCAGGGTTGCCCTGTGCTGAGCCTTAAGGGCTGTAGATCATCTTCGAATGTTTGTTTAAGCATTTCTTTTCTTTATGGGTCAGTATTGTGGGGGGCCGTGGGCCAGGGATTTGATTTTAAACCATGTAAAGCACTTAATAACTTTTGCTCTCTGCATTTGGGTCCTTCACACCACTCCCCAACCAGACACAAACTTAAATGTGCATCACCTTCCAATAGTTGAACAGTATCTAGGGTAATTACAATTAATTAACTTAAGAATATATTGAGCTCGCTTATTTTGCCACATGAAAAATAAGTCTTTCATTAGATAATGTTTTTTTTTCTTTTGGTACATGTTAAATATCGCAATAATATCAATAATACAGTATTCAACAACTATATCACATATCACGTTTTCCCAATATCGTGCAGCCCTACAATCAAATAAAAGGAGTAAGTACATCTGTGACTGAGCGTGTTTGTGCCACTTTTTTACTTACATCACAGCGCAAACTAGTTCATCTAAGTCTCTCGTTTGTGTGTGGGTGTGTGTGTGTGTGTGTGTGTGTGTGTGTGTGTGTGTGTGTGTGTGTGTGTGTGTGTGTGTGTGAGTGTGCGTGCGCGCACGTGTGCATGTGACTGTATTACTAAATAAACTAAATGTAAAAAAGAAAATGGAAACGTAACATTACTAAGATAGTTGGATTATTTTGTAGCTTTGTGACGTTTAAAAGTTTAAATCTACGATATTTTACGTCTGATGCCTGATCAGCTGAAAATCACGTGATTGGACTCGTTTTCCGATCTCAGGATAGGGACATTCCTAGCATTTACATTTAAAAAAATTTGGGGTGACCACTGAAATGTTCATTAATGTACGGTATCACCCACTGAACAATTAACATCAATCAATCAATCAATCAATCAATCAGTTTGCTCATGTATTTTAGGGGGAAAGTGAAATTGGCTTAACAGGACAACACTTATGCCTATTTCCACTAATGACTAACGGATGCTTAAAATGTATTCCTGAGAGAACGCAGCTTCTTTAGCAATACCAGTGCATTAAACAACAGCTACAGTAAGCTGTCAGCAGAGTTCACCACCTTGAGAGTGATGCAGCAAGCGCTATCATAAGAAGCAAACAGGATATCCTTTTGGATATAAGCATCCCCACAAGTGACCGTGTGCTGGCATTTCAGCTATTTAATCAAACATGGAAATGAGAGATAGCACAGGCTTAATAAAATGAGCTGCACACCAAACACCCACTCAAAGCTAAACAGCTGCATCTTTAAGTGTCAATTAGCCATTGAAAACTTGACGACTATTCACTTTTAGAGGGGAAGTGCATTCTCTAGAGCTCTGACATACACAATATAATGTCATCTAATAAAAACATTATCAAACTTAATATAGGAAATGCAACGACTCAGCGCTTTATCTCAGTGTTAATTACCACATCGTCTCTTAATGAAAACTCACTCAGGAGTGTTAGTATATCTTAATGAAAATACAGTGTATGCTCTGTGTGTCAGTGTGTATGCATTAATGTGACTGTGAAAAAAGTATTAATTATGAAAATCACACCTGTTTTGGAAAACTGCCTTGAGGATAATGAACAGGCATTCACACAATCACAGACACACAGTGGGAACCACATACCTGTAAACCAAGCAGTGTACAGAAAATAAGCATTCTGAGTTTTGTTAGCCGCACTACATTTTGAAAAAAACAAAAAGTGACGCTATTAAACATCTGACTATGTTGTCATTACATGGAGTTATGTACACCAACTCAGAGCTTGGTGAAAACTTGTATAAGTTGCGTGAGAAACATTGTATATGTGTGTTGACATTTCTTCTCACGTCACCTCTTTCACCCAGTCACAGTTCAATCACACACTGATGACACAGCATCACAAGCAGGGCCTTACAGGTGAGTTACACGGGGGGTTCAGTATTAAACCCAAACCAAGTTGCGACATGACTACTACCTTAGCCACTCTAAACTCTATCTATATTTTTTCAAGAACTTTAAAGATAATTCTTATACTTTGTCATTTTACGACATATGAGGATTTCTTTAGTGTTTCAGAACCATGGACAGTAATAAAAAATATGGTTTATGGAACAATCCACGATAACCACATAACGAGAGAAGACAAAAATCTTGTCCTACCGTTGTCACTGTCTGACTTGTTCTCATGTTCTGTATCGGTAAGAGTCAGCACTGAGTTGGAGCGACTGGACAAACAGGAACTCCTCCGAGATGACTTGCCCACACCTCCGCGGTCCCACAGTCGCATAGCTCTCTCTGGTGACATCACGGATTGACTGTCCACATCTCGGTCCTGGGCTGTAGCAACAGAGAAACCACGGTGGGGGAGGCCCATCTCAGAGCAGAATACTAGGCCATGGCGTGATGGTGGCTCGCAGATTCCCAGCTGACGAAGACTTAAATGGTGACCTGAAATAAAGTTAGGCAGCTTGAATGTTACTAGAACTAGCCAAGGCAATATAGATAAAAAAAATATTGGGCTTATTTTCGTGCCAAGCGCAAATCTGGCGCAAAACAGTCTATGCCTCGGTTCACACTACAGGCAAATGTGACCCAAATTTGGATTTTTTTTTTTGCTCATATGCAACCTGTATCTGATTGTATTTTTTTTTTACAGTCTGAACGGCTCAATTCAGATTTTTTTTTAGGTCACTTTCATATGTGCTCCTAGATAGGATACATATCCATTTTTTTGCAATGTAACCTCCGTCTGAATTGCCAGGTCCTGTACCTGTACGTCATCAAAAGTTCAATATGCGCTCCACGCGGCCACGACATGACATAATCTTAGTAGATGTCGCAATGAAATAAGGAGATCGAAAAGGCTTACCTCATTTTCCCCCAAAAATATTTCTACCTCCTCGCGCATCGTTCCTCTTTAAATATAAGATGATAAGAAGAGGAACCCCGATGACAGAATGCTAAAAGTCTGTGGCGCTGACACACTGGTGCATACATATATATTTACTTATGTAAACACAACGTTGGTAAAAATAGCAAATTGACTGCTTTTTACATAGTGCTTTTATCTACACCATATAGTACCAAAGCCCTTTACAATGCCTCACATTCACCAATATTTTCACACCAGTGGACAGCTGCTGCCAGGTCAACTGGGAGCAGATTGGGGTAAGGTGTCTTGCTCAAGGACACTTTAACATAATCACCAAGGGTGAGGATCGAACTCACAACCTCACGGATGGGAGACGACCACTCTACCACTAAGCCACGCAAGGCGCTGAATAGTGTCAACATGTATACACAAAACAGATTTGTTAGAAAACCATGAGGTTCTTTTATATATAAATATATACACACTGTATATATATATATATATACAGTATACACTTATAATAATAATAATGCATTAGCTTTATAGAGTGCTTTTTTGGACACTCAAAAACGCTTCACAGTGGTTGCATTATTCGTGCGCTCACACATTCACACTGTGGTGGCGGTAAGTAGCCACAGCTGCCCTGGGGCAGGCTGATGGAAGCGTGGCTGCCAGTGTGCGCCTACGGCCCCTACGACCACCACCAAACATTCACACCTTCCATACACCAGTGTGAGTAGCAATGGAAGCAAAAGCACATGACTTGGAGAGAGCGGGGATCGAACACAGACACACACACACACACACACACATATATATATATATATATATATATATATATATATATATATATATATATATATATATATATATATATATATATATATTGAATTCAAGTTTTGAAAAATACAGCCTGCAAACGCCTTTAATTTGGATGATACTAATTACCATTTTGTTTGTTTATACAGTACTTTGACCAAAATTACTTTTACAAGGAAGTGATAAAACTCATTTGAAGATGGGTTTGTATGGAGGTGAAATGTGCATTCATCGAACATGAACTCAGGTTTAGATGACGTGCATATCAGTTCTTTGAAATATAGATGAAAACAGCAAACAAATTATCAGAAAAATCTCAGAATATGAAAATTGTCCCTTTTCATCTTTAATCAGCAAATGAAAGGGGAATTATAAAAGCTTTCTGTAATTAATGTCACAGCTGAAGATGAAGAGTGCTGCGCTCCAATTAAAAGTTATATTAATTTTAAATGAGCTTCAATTAGACAAACTATGAAAAAGAAGCAGATAAGATTTTCTCCAAATTGATGCTGTGTTAATTATTACTGGAGAGCAACTCTATGATGTGGCATATTTTCTTACAATGAGTTATTATGTCTTTTTTCCCTCTTCAACATTTGGTGACTGAATATGCATTTACTATTGCATAATGTGTCAATTACTGTCATACGTCTTTACTGTTTGCAATTTATTTAAAGTCAGAACATGTGACGCTGAGATTTTATTGAAATGTATTTACAAGATTTCGACGTAGATGTATTGAATACTAGCGCCATTTATTTTTAAATCACAAAAGCAAACTTAATGTTCATACATATAAGGCAATAACTCCCGATGATCCGAGCTTCTTTTAGCGTAAAAAAAATATATAACAGTGTGCAATACTCACCATCTATGTTGTAATCATCTTGTTCACGATGAACCATATCCTTGTCTCCTTTTGATGTCCCATAAAACAACCTGTCAAAACAAAATGGTTTATGTTGTTAAAAACAACAACAACTTCATGATTCATAATTAGGATCCTTTGAAAATGAGAGGAGGCTCCACATCTTCTTGAAATTAATTATTGTTTTGTTTTGAAATGTATACAACTGTCATATCTGAACTGTAGATACTGTTTAGAGTTTAGATCTGCTCTTTCCAGATAAGATGATGACCATAAAACAAAAAATGGACTTGTAACGTACACAACACAATATTCATTAAATAATAAAAGATGAAAAACGGAACAGAAATGTATATGTATGTAGTCTTCTAATGTCTCTCAGTCTCAGCATGTTTATCATCAAAATACAGGTAAGAATTAGGGCTGTCAGTTTAACGAGTTAATTAGATTAATTAATTACACTGTAAATTAGTGCGTTAGTGAGAACGCAATTGATCGTGAGTGGCCAGTCAATGTCCAAGCATTTGAAATTTGGCCCATTGAGGGACCCGTAGGCTGCAGTGGCGCAGAGTGACAACAGATATGGACTGGAATGCGGCACAGGAGAACGAGGAAAACTATGACGCTGAGATCACACTGACTGCGTGACGAATTATGGACTGCAATTTCACCAAATATTTTGCGTGAGCTGTACGTGTCCAGAAATCTGCACCCGCGAGACCACAAGATCCACGGGGGTTCACGCTGAAGAGTTGATTTCACGCTGCTTGTTAACAATAGCCACGCTTGCCTATCGTTCACATCGATATGCTTTTTGGACATTATTTCTGGGACTTCTACCATGGCTCTTCTACCATTATAGCCTCCACCGATTCAATGACCTGAGGAAGAAGCAGATTGTGTCTGAGTTTCGATAGATGCTGGTGTGGTGGATCCGGCATGCATGAAAATCTCTACCAAAGAGGGGAACCGTCGACCCCTGCCAGGACAGAGCAAGTGCAACACCTCAGAGCCCCCCAGGCCACGGCAGCGCCAAAGGACGACCCCCGGGCCCCGCCGGGGCCACCGGCCGGAGAGCAACACGGCCCGCGCCCCCAACCCAACGCAGCAGGACGGGGCACTGCAGGCCCGCCAGGCACCCCACCGGTCCACAGTCCCTGCTCTCCCCCGCTCAGGGGCAGCGGCAGGTCCGCAGAGAGAGGGGGAGAGGAGGAGGAAGGGTGACGAGGGAGGCGGAGGACGGGCGGGGAGAGGCGAGGAAGGAGAGGCAGCAAGGGGGCGGAAGGGGGAGGGGAGAGGGAACCACGGGGCACCCCGGCGGCCCACAGGCCCCGAACCGCGTCGCCGGGCCCAGAGCGACGGACCGCGCCGGAGCCCCGCAACGCAGCACCCCCCCCAAAAGACCCAGGGAACGGCCAAGACGCAGCCGCCACCCAGCAGCCAACAGAGGGGCAGACCTGCCCACGCCCAGCCAGAGGGGGACAGCACCTATAGAATTAACCCACTGGCATGCAGTGAATCCGAATATTAACCCTTAGTGCCCATTGGAGGTGAATCTGCTCGATCCTGTTGTAAAATTGAGTTTGTTTTGTTTTATTTAAATTAAACATTTGTCTTAACACTCAAAAGCTGTTTTATTTTATGATGTAAAATTGACTGTCAATTTCAGATCTTCAATTTTAACTGTAGTCTGTTTTGTTCATAAAGTCTAATAGAATGTGCTATCTTAGAAGACCATCTAAAGGGTTAGTAATCTCTTCATTGTAGTTTGGCAAACTAGGGGCTCCCAAACAGCATCTTGCCTAGGGCCCCCATGAAGCTAGAAACGTCTGTGCTCTTTCTTTTGCACGATTTTGTTTTTTACCCCTCTTAACTGGAAATCTTAATGCGATCATATGGCGAACTTGAACATGTCTTTAAAAAAAAGTGCAACACCGCAGCAACTCCCCATAGATGATCAAGAGTTCAAGTTACCTATTTTTTATGTAACAGGCTAGTTACCTCTTTTTCTCTAGTTTCAATTACCTCCCTTTCTAAAACGGAAAACACAGAGTTTCTCGAATTTCAGGGTTAAAAGACTCAGAATTTTCACTAAACCTGCTTTGTGAAATGGACCCCTGGTGACAGAGGGCCCTATTTTGGCAGACAGGTACACATACACTCGGCATAAGAACAGGCACATCTTAATTTTCATGCCAGGCCAAGTCTTGTTCACTGTGTTTGGGAGACCACACTCCCAACTTTCTAGACACCCAATGCCAATTTGGTGACAAAAAGCAGACTAGACTTTAGATTAGCTTGGAGGTGGCCTTAGTTGTGGCACAGGTGTGGCATATGATTTTGGTGGATTTTATCAAGGTGCAGGCAGACAGATTCTGCGCTCTGTGGTGGATGCCCAGAAAACCCTCTGAATCCTTGTTCTTTAAAAAAAAAATATATATTTTTTTAAATTATTATTATTATTATTATTACCACTATTGTCTAAGGCAGGGCTAGGCAATTCCGGTGCTTGAGGGCTGGAGTAATGCAGATTTTAGAGGTTTTCCTCCTCCAACACACCTGATTCCAATGAGGATTGCTTGCTGACGAGGTGATCATATGAATCAGGTGCGTTGAAGAAGGGCAACATCCAAAACCTGCAGGACTCTGGCTCTTGAAGACCAGCTTTGCCCACCCCTGGTCTAAAGGTTTCTTCCCTGTCAGGGAAATCCTAGATCCCTCAAGAACTGTCTGGGAAATCTCTGACCAATATCTTTTTGTAAAGAGGGGCTAGTTTCTTTCGCATCTCCGCGGCAAAAGGCGCCACTCACAAGGTGGTGGACTTTGTGGGTGTCTCGGTCTCTCTGTTAGTCTCACTGCTAGTATGGCAAATCAAAATCTGTCTTTAGGAGGCGTTTGCCCTAGAAAACTGCGCCAAATCAGCTGATCATGCAGTACTGTAAGTCTTTAAGTCTGACTGTCAGAAACGGTAACTCAATGAGTGAAACACTAGAGCACTATTTACCACTATACACAAATACTGATGACTTCTAACACATTTCCTAATTTATCTAAAACTTCAAAATGTTTATAAATTGATCGATTAACAAACACATTTTTTTAGATCCACCACTGCCTTGGTTGCTTATGATGCTACCCTGATTGGCTTGATAGCTAAAATTTTCTGCCGCTTCCAAAGAGAAGGAATTTTATTAACTACAAAGGCTTTTTTGCTAGTACAACCATGCCAAGTCAAACTACTGTGGGCAAATAACTGCCTTATGACTAATTGGACTTCTCACCTGGTCTGGTCTGAGTGCTGGTCAAAGGCCTTGAGCGTCTCACTAGAGGAGTACGATTTCTGAGTTGGTACACGCACTTCTTGGTGGCCAAGAGAACAGTCTTCACTGTCCCCTGAAGAATACAAATAACGAGAACTTAAATCAGTGAAAGATAAATTTGGAACACCCAAGATGATGTTACTATTCAGTTGTTGCTGTTGGTAGCAATTTAATTTCATACAAAAGTAACATAGAAACAGCTCAATAATTAGTTTTTTTAAAGCATAGTTTACATGCTCCAATGAGTCCATTAGAGAAACCATGCCTAAGTGAACAAATTAATTATCAAATGTCAGCTATCTCACCAGAATAGGCCCCCTCTTTGTCCTTGTGGGCCTTAGTGAGTGAGCAGTACGGACGTCGCTCTTTCACTTCCATAATGTTTCTGCTGGTCTTGCTGGCAAACATTGAGGCATGCTGTGCAACAGCTAATTTGACAGGAAGAAAGATAGGCAAAGAGAAAGAAGAAGAACAAGGGATATAAAGGAAGTAGATGGAGTGCAGAAGGAGTGCAGAACCTGTCCTGTGAACACAGTACACAAAGAAAGAGTTCATCACTAATAATGTCTAACCAATAGTTCAGCTTTTATTTCACACAATATTATTGGGTTACTGTAATTATAATCAACTATACTCAAAAATATATGTATACAGTGCACGTAAAGGATGACATAGAAAGTATATAGGCCTCTGTTCAAAGCTAAATAATTTAAAATATTTTCCACCATTGATATGACTTCTAACCTGTCCAATGTATATATATTAGTGGTGCAACGGATCATCATTGATCCATGGTCGGTTCGGAACAGGCTTCGGTTCGGAACAAGATTGGTTGACAAAAACAAAACAAAGTATGCATTCACAGTCCTTTCTGACATGTTAAAGAAGCTGAAACATACTCAACGTAACACGCTAAGCCTAACTTCAAAATAAAGTTGACCAAATTCAGTAATATATTGACGGCAAAGCAAATAGCCTTAGTACACTTTTACTTTGAAGTTTGCCCACGTCGTGGTGCGATGGCTAGCTTGACTTTGTAGACGTTTCTATATCATAAATGATTGACATTGTAGTTGTGATCAAAATCAACACAACGCTATCCCGAACTCATGTTCAATCGCTAATTTAGGACACTAAGAAACCCCTAATTAATTAGGCTATCATTTCATGATACGCCAGAAGTCTCTGACCTAAGTGGCTAGCGGCTACCAGTTAGCATGACCAACGAGTGCCTGGCTGCCGGCTGGTAAGTTTGACAGCTTACTTTGATTCTTTTTCAATATTCTGGACCAAGGCTACTTTGTAATTCCCTCTCCATGTTTAAAGGAAGGGAACTGCCTTAAATCGCATGTTGAGGTCTTTTCATTACTTAAAAAAAAAGAAAAAGATAAATAGAACTTTGTCTTAATTTATTTTATGAAACACATTAAAAAAGAAAAACATTCAACTCAAAATGTCAAACTTTAGATCATAAGAACACAACCTTAAGCCATTAATACCTTGTTATTTTACACAAGGACCATGTAAAAATAATGTTTATGCCTCATATTGCATTTAAAGTTGTGCTCCTAAATCCTAAATAGCTATATTCGACATTTTGAATTGATTTGTTTGTTTGTTTTTAATTTAATGGAAAAAGCGCTTTACAAAATACAAAATAAATGAAGACAAAGTACTATTAAAACGTAATAATCTTTTTTTTTTTTTTTTTTTGCTCATCCGAAAAACGATACGAACCGTGACTCAAATCCGTGATCCGATCCAAACCGTAACTTTTGTGATCCGTTGCACCACTAATATATATTCATCCATCCATTTCCTGAGCACCTTATTCCTCACAAGCTTCGCTGGGGTGCTGGAGCCAAATCCCAGCTGGCTTTGGGCACTAGGCAGGCTACACTCTGAACTCGTTGCCAGCCAATCACGGGGCAAATAGAGACGAACGACCATTCATACTCAAAATCACACCTAAGGGCAGGGTTAGAGCGCTCAATTAACTAGCCATGCATGTCTTTGGGATGTGGGAGGAAACCGGAGTACCCAGACAAAACCCACGCAGGCACGGGGAGATCATGCAGGCATAGGATGAACATGCAAACTCCACCTAGGAAAGCCGAAACCCAGACTCGATCCCATGTCCTTAGCACTGGGAGGCAGCCGTTAGAACCGGTCATGTACCGTGCCGCCATATATATATATATAAAGTGCCAGTCCCGTCCATCCGTGCCCAGTTTTGCCATGCCCAATGTGTCTGGAGGGAGGCACAAGCAGCATTGAGCAGGGCAGCGGAGCGCAACCGGCATCTGGCTGAACGAAGGAGGACCTCAGCCCCTGACCAACAGGTGGGGCAGCAGCGTATTTGGCTGTTCGCTTTGGATCTGACCCTTCAAGTGGACTCCCGCAAGATGGCTCCCCGCTTCATTGGCCCTTTCCCCACTGACAAGATCATCAACCCCAGTGCCATCCGACTCCAGCTCCCAGCCTCCCTCAAGATCCACCCTGTTCCACGTGTCTCTTCTAAAACCTGTCACTGACAGCCCCCTCCAGCTGCAACATTAATGGACATCCTGCTTACACCGTGGATCGCATCCTGGATGTCCGCAGGCGGGGCATAGGGTTGTAGTATCTCGTAGACTGGGAGGGGTACGGCCCAGAGGACTGCTCCTGGATTTGTTCTGCGCCTACTTAACTCATTGAATACCAGCCATTTTCATTGGAGCAACCCCTTCAATACCAGCCGTTTTACTGGATTTTGACTGATTTTGCAAGGCCCACAGAATATTGTGTTCTATTGCTATATAAACATGGAACACACCAAAAGAAAGATTAGACTTTTCTTTCATCAGAAAAAAAGGATTTTCTATCTTCTTCCGTTCTTTAGTTATCAGCGTTAGAATATAGCCAAGTTTTGTCGAAATTCCAATTCCTGAGGAAAAAATAGCTTTTTGTAAAACAAACATTTCAAGCACAATATCGACTTTAACAATATATTTTCTTTTGTGACAGCTCAAATATCAAAATAATGTTTCCGTGCAATAAGACAACATTCCAAAAAGTGCTTTTGATAATAAAAGAACAGTTTATTGCACACAAAAATAAACAATTGGCTGGTCTGACTGCAGCTCTGCCGCAGCATCCAGTCGTCCAAGGGTCAACGTGACCGGCAAAACGAGCCGTTAACCCCGCGGATCATCGTTCAACGGTTGCTAGTTAAGTTTGCTCGACGAACGAAGCGTCACTTCTGGACATGGAGCAACTCGATCGCCGCCATCATGCTTTGATGACCCGATGAGGGTGCTTTTTTAAGCTAAAAAGCAATCCCGCAGGGTAAACTGTTCCGTTCTGCCGATCGCTCATTTTCTGCTTCCTCCCCGCTGCTCTACAACATGCAGAAGTGACAGAGGACACTCCAATCTACACTTCTTGTTTCTCTTCTTCTGTAACAAGATCCTTGCGTGATATTGGCTGATTTTATACTTGCTGTCACCTGCTGGCTGTTTCTTTTCAATACAATTGCAGTTAAGCCTATTCCTTCAGTCAGAAGCTGTGCCAAGAGAATAAAACGCTAAAAGAAACGGTTTTGGATGTCCAATCCCGTAGCATGCGGGAGAATTTAATATTCTCAGGTATATGCGAGAATACCTCTGACAATCCAGAGGCCGAGATAAAAAAATTAGTAGTTAAAAATTCCTCAGGAGACAGTAAATAATATCTATTTTAACCGTGTACATCAGCTTGGAGCCCGTAGGGGCAAAAAAACCCGTCCTATTATCGCTAAGTTTGAGCATTTTAAACAGAAATAATTTGTTAAAAGTAAAGGACGGGAGATTAAAGGGACCTCTTTCGGAATTAATGACCAATTCCAAAGAGAGATTAATGAGCGGCGAAAGGTACTGTTTCCTATAATGAGACAAAATAGGCAGGAGGGTAAACGGACTACGATAGTCGTTGATAAGCTATACATCGATGGCCAACTATTCCGGAACCCCAACTCCACTCCCTGGCTGTTTTTAATTGGCATTGGTGGAACTAAACTTTGTTTGATTATTAGATGTATACATATACTGTATATGTGGTTATAAAACTCATTATGTTTAGGCTATATTACAAATATAATAATAATACATAACTATATCTCAAATATATTTAAACAAAAAATCTCGCTTAGGTTACCAGTTACTGGTGTATTGTTATATGTTTAATCCCCTTGCTAATTTCCTTTTCCGTTACCTCATATTTTACACAAATTACATAAACCACCTAACCAATTTGATTCTATCCTATAACATGCCAGTATTGACAGATGGCCTAAACAGATATATACACAGGACTGAGTCTATATTGTTTGTATGCATAAATTAGTTCTGGTTTCCTGGAATGTTTGTGGTGCTCGCTCACAGGCAAAAATAATAAAATATTTAGACCATCTCTTAAAATTAAAAGCAAATATTTGCCTCCTACAAGAAACCCACCTACAAAAATCTGAAGAAAAATTACTTATTGATAATAATTTTAGTCAAGCATACTCTGCCCCTTATAACAGTAGACAAAGAGGAGTCTGTATACTCATACATAAGAATTTATTCTTTACTCTAAATAATACAATAACACACCCAAAGGGCCGATACGTTATTATTCAGGTGAATATATTTAATAACATATATACATTTGGTAATTTATATGCCCCTAATAATGATGATCCGGCCTTTTTCCATGAATTTTTCTCTCAGCTGTTTGAGTTAGCAGCGAACTCTACTATTATTATTGGAGGAGACTTTAACACAGTCTTAAATCCATTAATAGATCGTTCTAATAATACAACATGTATAAGGCGATTACAATCTACTAAAGTAATAGGGGAATATATGGGTGATTTTGGCCTCGTAGACAGCTGGACACTTAAAAATCCAACTAAGAAGGAATTTACCTTATTTTCCGCTGTTACCGGTCTTTTTCAAGAATTATTTTTTTTCTTACAAATAACTATATTGCTGATAAAACTGTTACAAAAATACATCCTATTATTATTAGCGACCATGCACCAGTCTCCCTTACCCTACAAGTTGATTATACCTTTAAACCACCCCCGACATGGCGTTTTAACATCTCACTGCTAAACGATGCAGAGTTTGACAAAATTATAAGAAGAAAGTGGGCAGACTTTTTGGAAATGAATGACTCTCCAGACTTATCTCCATCTCTTCTCTGGGAAGCTGGGAAAGCTAGAGGGAAAATTAGAGGTAAAATTATATCATATTCATCTTATAAAAAGAAACAGGATCAAAAATTTGAAAAACACTTGGAAGATAAAATTAAACAACCGACGGATGAGTACGCAATAAACCCAAATAACCAAATATGGACTGACTTACAAAATACAAAAATACAGTTAAATGATATGCTATCTAAAAATACAGAGTTTATAATACAACAATTGAGATACAACAACTTTGAATGTAATAACAAATCAGGTAAATTTCTTGCAAACCAACTTCAACGCAATTGGGAAAAATCTCTTATCACGGCTATTAAAGGGACAACTGGGGAAAGCACACTTCACCAGAAGAAATTAATCACATTTTTTACAACTATTATCGCAACCTATACTCAGAAACTAACAAGCCTAACCATGAGCATATTGAGGCATTCCTCAGTAGCTTAAATATACCTCAGTTAACTACTGAATATAAAGATATCTTTAATACGCCACTTACTATAAACGAGCTGTACAGTGCTCTAGATAGTATGCCTAATGGAAGAGCACCTGGCCCGGATGGTTATCCGGCTATATTATTTAGGCACTTTTGGTTAATGCTTGCTCCATTATTCTTAAGAGTAGTAACAGAAATTAAAACTAATGGTTACATACATGAATACAGCAGCAATTAAACTTTTATTAAAGCCAGAAAAAGACCCCACCCTTCCATCAAGTTACTGTCCGATTTCACTAATTAACACTGATATTAAAATTATCGCTAAGGCTTTTGCGTCTAGACTAGAAACAATAATCTCGACAATCATTCATAGCGACCAAACAGGCTTCATTAAAGGTCGTCACTCTACTAATAATATTAGGAGGCTCTTTAACCTTATTAGCATGTCACATGCGACATGATAAAAAGGCAGTTATTATATTGTTGGATCCAGAAAAAGCCTTCGACAAAGTTAACTGGTCCTTCCTCTTTGCTGTTTTAAATAAATTTGGCTTTGGGAAGTCATTTATTCACTGGGTGTCAGTATTATAGGATTCTCCTAAAGCTACAGTTACTACTAATGGGATTATATCTCAGAGTTTTACTCTACAGAGAGGCACAAGACAGGGATGCCCACTGTCGCCTTTATTATTTGCAATATTTATTGAACCGCTTGCATTAGCCATACGCCAGGAAAGAAGGATTCAAGGAATTCACTCTGTGGTAACAGAACATAAAATTAATCTATATGCCGATGATATTTTACTTTATTTAGAAAAGCCTGCTATTTCGTTAGGGGAAGTATTTAACTTAATAACTAAATTCTCACAGTTATCAGATTATTCTATTAACTGGACAAAATCAACACTTCTACCCATTACAGAAAATTCATGGAACCCTGCAAGCCAGGACCCACACTGCTCATTTCATGTAGGCAATTTAAAATACTTAGGCATAAAAATCTAACCTAAATTAACTGATTTAATTCATTTAAACTTTACTCCACTTCTGGATAGCATTTATAGTGACTTGGAGCGGTGGAATAATCTTCCCATTTCTCTAATAGGACGAATAGCCACTATTAAAATGAAAGTTTTACCCCAAATAAATTATTTTTTTCTCATTGATTCCATTTAAACCTACGTCTAACTGTTTCCAGTTGTTGGACTCGGTCGTAAAAAAATGTACTGGATTAAAAAATAAGAAGCAAAGATTAGTCTCTCTACTCTTCAGAAAAGTAAATCCAAAGGAGGTCTAGAGGCACCAAATTTTATGCACTACTATATAGCTAACCAGCTACAATATAACATTCTATGGGCACAACCCAACATAGATACTAACTGTTCCGCTATCTTGGACTGTAGGATACCTTTATCTCCAAACTTGTGTTGCTAGGTGACCTAACAACAACTGACTTACCACGTAAACAATTTCAATCTACACTTGTAGACCTTACTATCGCAAAAAAAAAACAATTCTTGTTAACTGGAAAAATAAACAAACTCTGAATATCGACCAATGGTCTAACTTCCTCATAAATCACATTTTAATGGAAAAAATATCTGCCTCAAATAAAAACCAAATATCAACATTTATAGAAACATGGTCTAGGTATATAGAATCTTTTAACCTAAATATGGTTACTTAATTCTGCCTGTTAGCGAGAGCCACCACATCACGATAACTTACATTGCTGTTTCTGTATTTGGCAATTGGTGGCTGGGTGCTGGGTGTGGGGGGCTGTCTGGGGGTTTGGGGGCCTGGGAGCGGCTGGGGCTGGGTTGTGGTGGGTGGCGGGGGTGGTTAGGGCGGCGGGGGGCGGGGGCTGTGGGCCGGTGGGGTGCCTGGCGGGCTTGCCGTGCCCCGTTCTACTGCGTTAGGCTTGGGGCGCGGGCCGTGTTGGGGTGGAGGGCGCTCCTGGGTTTGCCCTCCCGGTGGCCCCTGCGGGGCCCGGGGGTTGTGCCTTGGAGCTGCCGTAGCCTGGGGGGCCCTGGGGGGTTGTGCTTGCTTTGTCCTGGCTGGGGTCGACGGCTCCCCTCACTGGTGGAGGTTTTCATGCATGCCAGATCCACCACACCAGCATCTACCGAAATTCAAACACAATCTGCTTCTTCCTTTGGTCGTTGAATCGGTGGAGGCTGATGTCTGTGGATCTCACTCTGCTTCATCTATCCTTCCTTCCTTTCCTCAGTCTTTCCTTTTGTCTCTTGAGGTCTCCCTAATTTGTTGGAATTTAGATGTTTCTAGGGTTGGTGAAAGATTCTGGTTGGTAACCCGGCAGGTAGTAGGTAATGTCTGGTCGGTGCTGGATTTCACTTTCCTTTCTTTGATCCTTCCTCGGGTCTCCTGACAACCTCACGACTCTGTATTCTGGCTGTATGGCTGTATTCTGAAGTATTCGGTTTAGGTGAACGGTATGGGATTTTTAATAGGTTTTAGGTGAATTAATGTGTACACACACACACACACACACACACACACACACACACACGCACGCACACATGCACATACTCATGCACATATTCACGCACATACAAAAAAAAGAAGAAAAAAAAAGAAGCTCTGCCAGACCCTCCTGTACACTCGTGCATTAAAAAAGCTTATGACAGCAAGCTAAGATAAGATAAGCAGCAACTATGATGCATATGATGTATATGTATTGAGAGAGTTAACCACCCTCTCCCTTTGTTCTGTGTTCTTCCCTTGCTACACTTGCTAGTTTCTTGCCACGTTGTTGCTTGCCTGCTGTGAAGAAGTTCATGTACTCTGGTTGTTGGGTTTTCTTTTTTACCAGTCTCTCCAAGGTCAAAAGTAAGGTGATTTTCTGTCGCTATTTTGTGTCCTAGTGTTTTCCCCCCGAGTAAGGTGATTTTCTGTTTATACTTTTGACAACAAATAAACTGTTTTCGCCTGTCCCTCTGCATCCTGGGTCTTTGCCTCCTGGAACGTAACAAAACTGTATTGTATGTTTTTTTTTTTTATCAGGATAAGGAAACTAGCTTGCGTTTTCAATGTTATCAATTTGTTTTGGGGAAGAAAAACAACTACTCCTGTAATGCCTCCAGATCAGCCACAACCTGAGTTATTAGCAACTGCCATATGAGCCATTAACCCACAGCATGAACGTGGATATTCAGATACTGTGGGTTGAAGACAAAGGAGAAGAGAAGCATGTCCATAAGCAGAAAGAAGAGGAAAGCACAGAGCCTAAAACAAAGTAGGGACTTTGGATGTTGGGACTCTGACAGGAAAATCTAGGGATTGGTTGACATGATGATTAGAAGAAAAATAACAGATACTGCATATTGTGTAAGCAGAGAGAAAAACAGTAAGGCTAAAATATTAGGAGGCTTCAAATGATTTTACAACGTTGTACATAGGATTAGAAATGGAGTTGGGGTTATCCAAAAGGAACATTTAGTTATTGTCCTGGAGGTGAAAAGAGTGTAAAATTGTGTGATGATGCTGAAGCTTGAAATTGAGGGTGTTATCTTTCACCCATCAAGGCCTAAAGCGACTGGCAAAACATGCCTCTAAAACCTAAGCCTAATTACCCTTGAAAACCTGAAGATTTCCTCGAAATTTAACAATATTAAAAACAATTGATATCTCAGCTCCTGAAGCAGATAGAAACATAATTCCAAAAGCTTTTCAGAGCTTACACCTGTGGAGTTATTATTATAAACCTTCAATATATATAAACCTTCAATATATATAACACATTTTGCATCTGCGGGTATATAACTCCAAATATATTTACCTTTAACACTGAAGCGCAGTTGTAATAACCTCGGGGACTCCAGTGGAACTTATTTGTCGTCCATTTCGCTACAGAGCCGTCAAAATTTTCAACCTCCTTCAGAATCCTCATTATCTACAACCAGATTATATGTCACTGTCGACTCGTTACACTGATTCGAATTCCTCCCACGCTGTCGTCAATCACGTCATATGTTTCATAACTCCCGCAAATCTGCATCAACCATAAACCATCGAAGAAAATTCCAGGACATGCTACCACGTCACCCTCTCATGCATATTCTGATTAATTTAATCGGCTAAGAAACCAAGAATTGGTCAAAAGATAACAAAATGACATATCCGCTCTCCCGGCTCCCGGCTTTAACGGTAGAAGCGTGGCCACGCGCTCCCGGCCTTAATGGGTTAATGTTGTTGGTGATTACGCACCCAGTTAGGATGTGAACTAGAAAGAAAAGTGAAATGATGAAATCAGCAAGACAAAGTAGTTCAGACAGAGCATCTTAGGTAGAGCAAAATAAATGCAGGTGGTGAAGGAAACAGTGATGATGAAGTGATGGGCAAGTTTGGGCATGACATAACCCATATTGAAATTACTTCATATAATCATGGCCATTTTACAATCACACCCCCTCAACATTTTTTCTTATAACAAAGAACTATCAGATTCAATTATTGAAAATCTAAATCTTTCTAGTCACTCCTTTCACAGAAAAAAAGGGCATCTAATTTTTATTTCTTTGTTCTCTAATTTGTGCTTTTCCACCCTATTTGTTATATAAAGAGTAACGGACAAGTCAAGAAAACACCCTAAAAGCATTTTTAAGAAAGAGTACAAATACAAGTAATACGATTCCAATGATTACTTCGGTAAAAACGCAATGAAAAAGCCTCATAAAAACTAGATATTTTCATAAATTTGACGAAGCCCACCTTTCAGCAAGTGCACAATGACATGAAGCATCAAATAAATATACGGACAGAGCACCGACTGACGCACTTTTACGTCCGTTGATCGGGGTGAGTTCAAACGGTCACTCTCATTCTATGTATTTTTACGAGGCTTTGCGTCACAAAGCATTGGCCGAATATGCAGAATGTGATGGTTTAAGGTGGGCGTCGTGAACAACGGGAAGCAACAGGAGGCGGACGTACCCAGCTCTGGCATTTTGCTCTGAGATGATATGACTCTTATGCATTGTTTTGGGTCGAGCATAATGTCCAGTGTATCTTTTGAGCAGACATCTCGAACTCTCATCCTACTGCCTTGATGAACTCTTCCTGGGATCTCCAGTGAAAGCCCAGGCCCGCTTTGAACTTTGCCCTGCGCAGCTGCTGACATCTGCTGGACAGGAATGGATATTGACTCCAGTTGTTGACTCAAAGCTCTCTGGTCATCTGAGAATAGCCCCTGAGGTCGTATTTTGGTCTGATTGTGTACATTGCACTCTGTACTGTGTCAGATCGGGAGATGTGATCTATAGCAACGCAGTTTAGGAAATTGAAAATGACATATGTGAATTTGTGATAGGTTATTTGGTAAAATTTATTTCAATCTTAATTACTCTATTTTCCGTTATTTGATGCTTGTTGGATTTGGTCTACTAAATTATGCCCATTTTCTTTTTAAATCCCAGCTTCTGGATTGAAATCTTGAAAGTGGAACCGACAACAGCGAGTTTGCTGGTTAATTTTTGATTTTTCCCCATATCACTGTGATCCATGAATCCCACTGATGTTGATCTTTGTAACGTCCCACCTATATGTTCCCCACTACTCTGTAGAAGAGGTGGGGATGATTAGCATTTCAGGAACAATTGATGGTTTGCTCAAAGCAGGAATGTTGTGAAATTTTCGGCTCTGATTATAACACGCCTATTTTACCCGTTGAGGAGGCAGATATTTGAAAGTTTTGTGTGATTTGTAACCTGCAATAGATTAATGAGGTTGTCTTAACTCTATTTTTTTTTCCTTTTCTCTTCTTTGACCCAAGTCCTCACTCTGCGATGTCTCCAATTACATCTGCTTACGCTTATTTACATTGTGTGGACGTGGCTGGGGCTCTGTTTTACATCACAATCGCCTGCCTCAAAGGCTTTTGTCTTTTACGACTTCATGTGGTTTTTATAGTGGCTGGCAGGAAATGCCACATGTGGTGCCTGAGGTTTGTTTGACATGCCCTGATCTGATGATCCTTATTTATGGGACACATGATGTGTGTCTGGTGACCTTATCTTTGCTGTTTGAAAAAGATCAGAGTGGATCTTTGTCAAAAGGAGGGTGTGTACACAGGAAAGTTTATGTTTAAGAAATTAATTAATGTAGACGAATTTGTAGATAAATTTTTTTTTAAAGGTTGTGGGGTATCGGTCTATACCCCAACTGACTGGGTGATTCTGAATGTGATAATCCACAGTCTGAATTGAAATCCACAGAGGAAAATCAAGCGACAGAAAAAGTAAGTTTGAAGCGGAGACAATAATGAAGCATATCGCCAAATGAAGGTAATTATATTTAATATTTTATCTCAGAAACAATTGAAAAATGTAATGTTTGGAGCCCAGTGTTTGCAAAAGATAGAATAGTATGAATATGTGAGCCTCTCCCCAGTGTGTTCACGATCCAGCCGGCGTGATCTTCTTTGGATGAGATTATATATGATTTGCTGGTAAAATGATTCTTTTCAGGATGGCTAAAGGCACATTCATGCAAATTTAGAACAGTAAATATCGTGGTAAAACATTACATACTATTATATGGGTTTCCTAGAAATTATTTTTTGATCAGACGATGAAACCCATTTGAAAAATAAATATTTACAAGCTCTTTCTGTTGTATTAATGAATGTGCGAATGTCATCAAACTCAGTCAAAGGCTGGGCTCTATTTCAATGTCACACAAATAGACCTTTTCCTGTTCCAACAGCACAGGACCTACAGATCTTAATCAAATAACATTTACTAATCCCAACTAACAAAAACTACCAGATGCTCTTTTCCAAATAAATAATATGTAGGTTTATAAGTGATTAAATGAAAATGTTTTGCACCCAGAGGGTCTGGATCCCAGGAGGTGAGGGAGAGGTTATCCGGAGTTCAAAGGAGGGGGAGACGACATTCCACATCTGGTCTACAAGGCCGCCGGATCCATCCCAGGCTCATCAATCTCACCACCTCAGACCGGGTAAACAACGTTTGCTGAATCATATCAGATGACCCTGTTCAAGGCTTCATTCCACAACAATTGAGTCACATTTGCAAACTTAATCTCCAGATGACTTCAAAGCAAGAACATTTCTCCGACCGCCATGCACCGCGACACTCTTTCTTGAACAACAACATTTCGTGTTAAGCCTCACATATGCTATGCTTATTCCACTGAAAAATCTTTTAATGTATCAAATTGTTCTTTAATGCCATATGACTGCTAAACTACCTCCTCTCCTGCTAAAGGGATGTTTTAATGATAACTACTTCCCCCACACAACCATTGCTTAATGTTGCGCCTGCCGTTTGCGATGATGAAGATCCCCGCTGGAATTTTTCTGTGAAATTAATTAATGATTCTGTATGTTGGACTCTTTCGAGTCCAAGAGATGGATTGAAGTGAATTAATTTAATTATAACTGTTTGATTTATAATATTACTATTTAGAAGTGGACATAACTGCTTTAATTTACTGAGTATGTCTCTGTATTAGAATTTAAGGTGATGTGGGGGATTGAAGCGAATGTGTTAAATAGATTCCTTTGTCTTTACAAATCCAGTTGGACAAGAGGGGGAAGGGACATCTATGGGGGCTCTGAAAACAACGTAAATCCTTATCTTGAAACAAGAGGGGGAAGTTTGGTGACGTGTATTGATGTATCATGTGACTGTCTGAGAAGGAGAGGATTGGCCGAAGAAGACAGAGGAGGGGTTTGAAAAGTCACGAAAGAATACTAGGGCTTGCAACAAGAGGAGGAGCGTCACACATGGGGGAGAACAATGGGGGAGTTCAGCCGAACTCATGTGTCCATAAGCTTATGTAAAAATAAATCCTGATTTCACCGATCTCATTGTCTGAGTTTGATAGTCAACATTATGAACATGGGAAAACAAAGAATTGATTTTCCAACAGTGGTAACTCTTGATGGGGGAGCGGGTGTTGAGGGTCTTCTGCCCAGATTTAGTTATAACTGTTTTAATTTAGTCATAACTGTTTTAATTTCCTTATTTCCTCAGTAAGAGCTTTGTGAGTGTTATCGCAATGTCGTCATGACTGGGGGACCTCATCTATTTCCACAACAATGGGCCATTGTCTGTGGTTGGAAGAGTGTCTGTAATCAATGATGTCTTTACTTTAAAGTCTTATCGTCATGACTGGGATCTCATCAATTTCCACAACAGTGGGCCATTGTCTGTGGTTGAAGTGTCTGTAATCAATGATGTTTTTAAAGTCTTATCGTCATGACTGGGATCTCATCAATTTCCATAACAATGGGCCATTGTCTGTGGTTGAAGTGTCTGTAATCAATGATGTGTTTAAAGTCTTATCTCATGTCCGGTGAACTCCAGGTGGGCGGTTTGGAGGGGGCGTTGTGGTACCGCCCCTTCAAGATAGTTTAAGAATGTTGTGAGTCCGCTGTAACGACATTTGCGAGAAGCTGCAGCAATGATCTGTAAACACGCTTGTGTCCGGAATATTCTGTTAAAAAAAAAACCTTCGAAGGAACTGTTCACCGATCTCCAACCTGTATTCGGATAACCAATATTCTCACTACCCGAAAGAAAACGAACACGCGAAGAAAAATATTATTTTCTTCAACACGGGCGATGTCATAATGCCTCAGTAGAAGCGTCCCCCCCCCCCCCCCGCCCCCCCTCCACACACACACACACACGCACACGCACACGCACACACACACGCACACACACATGAATGAAATACAATGAAATAATAATAATAAAAAATACATAAATCAACCTCTACTTTGTGAAAATTCACCTATCGGGGGTGTTGGGGAGACTTATCACCTGCAAAAAGTGGGGGGAACGCTGCAGTGGTTTTAATTCTTGCTTTGAACCAAAAAGCCTGTATATGTAATGAGATAATGCACAAACTCACAGGAAAAAACTGGACCATAGATGATAATGCATAAACTGGGAAAAAAGAGAGACATACCTTAGTTAAAAACATTTCTTGTTTAAATTACAAAGTATAGAATGTAAAAATACCACCTTCTTTTCATTTACCAGTGGATATTGAAGAAGCAAGAAACAAGGCTATCACAGAAACATCATTAGTAGACCTTCAAATGTGATTATGGAACTAGAACTGGCACAAACAGAAGCTAACTTTTTTTCCATTAATGTTGACATATCACCTTTGAATCTGAACATTACCTCAAAATTTCTGTTAATCACCAGAGAAACTAAGCATTCTGAAACCATATAAAGGGCTACTATATGTCCTCTTCCAATTGTTAGTCCTTCATTTGCTCTCCTTTGCCCATGTAATCTGATGAGTTTCAAGGAGTTCACAAGTGCAATCTACTTAATCTCTAACTCCCTTTCCCATCTTCTAACTTTCCCTAACACTCACCTAATCCCCTGTCTCTCAAATCTGATTAAAATTGAGATAGGGAAGTGGAAAAGAAGTGTTAGCTGGGGGGTGGATATTCTCTGTAAATGTAAAAACAGCTTGCACTTTATTTACCTCCATCCAATGATGGGGTGGGAAAAAATAATGCAATCGCTATTTAATGTTGTGTCAACTTTCAAGGTACAGTATTGATACATCAATATCAATAATACAGTCTGTGTCAGACTTATTTGCAATTGCAGTAGATAAATGTCAGTAATCCTCTCATTGTACTATCAAGACAGCTCACCTAAATGTACTATGAAACAATAAAAGTGTTTTAATTACATTGTGTTTTTAAAATGTGGATTTTTATTTATTTATTATAAAAAAGCACAAAAAAGAAGACTGGCAGAGACTAGGTGGCTGTTCATCTATGTGCAAGTCCTAACGATTGTATCCACTACAACATTTTAAAAACACTGGAAAAATACAGTGGTAATTGGCGGAGTAAATAGAGGTGAGCGTGTTAATGAATTTTAAGCGTCCGTCATTTGGCTATCATCAACAGTCTGGACACCCTCCTGTCATCGTCAATCCGTCAATATTTCAAGCCGAACTACATTGCAATCATCATTCGTCATTCCTTAGCGAAATCGCTGTTTGTTAATGTTTCTGTCATTCAAAGTGGGCATCCGTTAATGTTTCCAGCAAAGGCGGTATGCCCAAATCCGTTAGTACTGACCCGGTTATTGATGATTACGTGGGAGAACTTCATCCACACAAGCAATAAGTCAAAGACTACGTTCACACTGCAGGAAAAAGTGACCCAAATCGTTTTTTTTTTTTTGCCCAAATATAAGCTGTATCTCTATCTGTATCTGTACGGCTCAATTCCGATTATTATTATTTTTTCAAATCTAACCTGGGTTACTTTCATATGTGGTTCTAGATCGGATATGTATGCAAATTTTTGCAATGCGACCTCAGTTTGAAACAGCCAGGTCGCATATTTCCGACCTATACGTCATCAAAAGTCAAATATGCGCTCTGCGCGGGCGTGGTTAAGACTCAGGAGATGTACGTGAATCTGCAAAGCTGTTATGAGTACCAGTTGTGACTATCTTTGACTTTAAATTAATCCCACTTGAAACATGAAGCATAAAATTGACATTTGTGGTGATATTAGTAACTTAGCCATGCAAACGGTTCATTTATTACACATGGCAATGACGTGACTTCATTGTTAGTAGATGTCTCCATGAAATGAGAAGGTCAAAAAGGCTCGCCTCATTTTCCCAAAAATATTATTTCTACCTCTTCCCGCATTGCTCCTCTGTAGATATGAGATGATAAAAAGATGAGCCCCGGTGACGGGCTTATAAAAGTCCATGGCTGTGTTCAATACGCTTCCTGATTTAAAATAGTACACACAAGGACCCTTAGCTAACAAACAACGTGCCTGATGTCAAATAAACCAACAGAGCACTAACCTAAAACCTGGTTCACACGGCAACATTTTAAAATTGTCTGCAGACTTCCAAACTCTGAGAGTCCCCACACATGACGGGAACAAACTCATGCGTCTAATGGTTTTGAACATACAGTGTGTGGTCACCAATAACATGGTCAAAATGTTTTTGGGTTGCTATTCTAAAAATTATAATAATAGTACTTTAATGCCACTTACATCTGAACTGCATCAAACGTGGGTTATTTGTGTTTTGTTTTTTTGGTGGGGGTTTACACGCTTGCATTGATATCAATTTGGAAATTACAATGTTTAGGTTTTTTCACGCTAGAATTGGTGTAAATTTGGAAACGACTATTTTAAAACAATATTTCAGTACTGTATAGTTCAAAGGTCAGTACGGTAGAAGCATGACCAAACCATAGCATTCCCGGAGACAAGCTAGCTAGCGGTAAGAAACAAATAGGTATGCACTGACTGCACTCTTTGACAGGCGAAAATGTCATGTGCACAGTTCCATGCACTGTTGTTGTTGCACCTTGCCGCAATAAAGCTATCTTGACAGCTGAAATATGTCGGTACTTTTATTTTGTAGGGGGTATGGTAAGTGTTAATTTAATCTTGATGATGTGTGGAATGGGAAAGGGGTTGCAACTTGCCGAGTTGCCGGTGTTCTTAGCTAACTTTGGCTGGAAGCTTTTTGGAAGGTGTGCATTGGTAAACATCGACAGGCCTGAAAATGACATACCTTTCGGCGAAATATGCCATTTAGAAACCACAATATATGACCTACGTGAATCATGACGATCCGATGAGAAAATAATTGTGTGTATGTGAGGAGAGGGATTGCTACATATAGCGAAGCTTTAGCTCTACATGCCCTGGATGTTGGCGTTTCTATTTCAGTTTTTCGGGGCAGAGCGGTTACAATGGAACTGCCTTTTAGAACCATCTCAGAGATGGTTCTGCAGCACCTGTTGTCTGGGGCCGAGCCGGGCCGTGTCGTCACTGTCATCTGATTGGTCGACAGTGACGCAGCAAGCAACTCCGTGGCACACACCCATTTCCTTATTTTACGCGAGCGAGGCAAGAGGTGCTCGCCAATCTTTGCCAAAGGTATGAAAATACAGTATATACAATAAACATAATAATCTTTTACAACAACGAACTATATTTACAATTTAATATGTACTTGTGGATGGATTTCCAATAATTGTGGTAAAAAAAAATGTGTGCCCACCCGCTTGCACGATCGTGTTCTGATTCACTTGAATGAGAGCTTGAGCCGCAGCCCAGAGCCCCATCGCTTCCTCGGCCCATGTTGATGGCTCGTGCCTCGAAGATCCGCCTTGGGATTGACGGGTTTGGTGGGCGCCAGAGGGCTTCAGACGCCGGACGAGCCGTTGACTCAGAGAAGCGGCCAGTTAAATGAATGAGGCTGAGCTCTCCATTCAGAATGAAAGCGCACTCGTGAAATCAAGATTGCAACCATCAATGGTGGTCCATATGAAATTGTAAATATGGTGCAATGTTGACGCGATTTGCCACTTGTGAAATGTTATGGCAGAGCCGCACGCACTGCGAGTTGGCAGGCTTGGGCAGTTCAAATGATGCCGCCGCACGCCTAGAGTAATGGAAATGCAATGGAGGCCGTGTAGTGTCGTTCCCTGCAGTGTGGTGCCGTACCGTGCCGTGCAGGGCCCACAGACACAAAAAACATGACACTATTGAATTTTACATAAACCTGACATAAATGGACAAAGCAGTGTCGCTGCTACTTAAATGTCTTCACTTTTTTCATTCGCATTGACTATCTGATCCGTCATGCTCATGCCTTTACAGTATGCAGGGCTTAAAGTACTCCGGCACAGTGCCGGATTTCCGACGTAATAGCCACCAGCGCAATGACAAATTAAGCGAAATAAACAGTTTACATCTGGGGAATATTTGACACGTCTGGTAAAACACCGCCAATGCGGAGAAAAGGCCAACTTCAAAATAAACCTTCCCATACCAAGTAATATATGGAGCGCAATGCCAAGAAATGCTTTTATTTTGAAGTTTTTCCCGGGAGTGTTTTGGCTGTCGCGGCGCAACGAATGACTCGTCCTGCGGAACGTGCGTCTGCCGTTCTTATTGCCGGTATAAACTATTGCGACCAAAGTCGACAAAACAACTTCATACAGAAATCACATTTGATCGCCAATTAAGGGCACTAAACGAAGACTTAATTACGCTGGCATTGTATTGAACGGTGCCTGTTGCCAGTGTTTAGGTCGTCTACAGTGTTAGCGTGCTAACAGTCCTAGTGGCTGCAGCTAGAGCCATGATCGGACTACTTTTCAAAGGCAGTCTAATCGACGTGATGATTTGCACACTTTGATGCTGACAGCCAGACACAGTTGCCGTTCCTAGAGATCAGTTTAATTAACCAAGCCCACTCAATTGTGCAGTTGACAATTGTGGTTCTGACGTTTAATTTCATACAAAGTGCTGTACATGGAGTAAAAATACATTAATAATTATCTTAAGTGGGTAAATGAATAAGTCAATAAAATAACACCAATAAAATAACACAAGTAGGATAGTAAATACAATTAAAAAATGTATAATAAAATACAGCAGGCACCATAAAACATTGAAACAATGATGAGTCTCATGCAGAGTCAAACGCCAAAGAACAAAGATGTGTTTTAATGGGTATAGAGGGAGGTTGCCTAATATTTAACGGAAGGTCATTCCAAAATCCATGGAAAGAGATTTGTCGAAAATCTCCCAAACTTTCTAGACAGGAAAATAATGTGCTGTTAAGCGCAATTTAAGTAAAAAAAAAGAAAAAAGAAAAAGTTAATTATCTAGAAAAGAAAGTTGGGCGATCATTATTAAGTGGAAATATATTTGTCATCTGTATTCATAATTGTTCTTTCACCATGCACAAATATATATATTTTTTTATCCAAATACCTGATTTTACAATAGAATTTTCCATAGGAAATTTGAATACCTAAATATTCGATAGCTGCAGCACTAGAGGGGGTTGCACCCCGCAGTGCTATACTATACTATACAAAATATAAATGGATAATGAAAGAGATGACCTGACACTTGGGGAGGATTTGCCATCGGGAATTTCATGAGTTTCCCAAATGCCCAGTCCATGAATCCAATTGCGATGGCTTGATATCGGTCGAACAATGAATCGGCACGTTGGACACTGCACCACCGCTCCTCGGAAGTTCAGGCTCAGGAATGTTTTTTACTTTAAGCCCTGAGTATGTTACAACAATAACGGGCAACAGCGTCAGTGTATGATTATTTTCGCCGGAAGTCTCACCTCTTCCGTGGCCCACCTGAAATGTGGGAAGAAACCGGAGTACCCGGAGTAAACCCACAGAGCCGGAATCGAACCCTGCACCTCAAAACTGTGAGGCGGACATGCTAATCAGTGCGCCAATACGGTAGATCACCAGTCACATTTTATTAAATAGACTTAGAAACCTGGTGGGCATGTCTGGTACTGCTTTTCACTTGTTTAATTCCTATCTCACAGGCCGATATTTCTTTGTAAGTATGGATGCATGTTCCTCTGGAACCCATGGAATTAAATGCGGGGTTCCCCAAGGTTCAATTTTAGGCCCACTAATTTTTATTCTCTGCATGCTTCCTCTTGGGAGGAGACATGGCGTCAACTTCCACAGTTACGCTGACGATACAGAACTGTACTTTGCTGTGTCTACTGATGACATGGGACCTATTGATAACCTTTTTAAATTGTATTTTAGATATTAAGTCATGGATGGGAGAGAATTTCCTACAGCTCAATTAGGATCAAACAGCGGTTTTAGTTATCGGTCGGAGACAAACTTTTGCCAAATCTATCATTTTAAACCCTCACAATGTCAATCAATCAATCAATCAATCAATCAATCAACTTTATTTGTATAGCACATTTAAAAGATCCAGAGGGGAAGCAAAAGTGCTGTACATAAAAATAGGGAAAAAAATAAGTTAAAAAGACTAGAACAAAAAATAATAAAAAATAAGGTTTCATGCCAGTTTGCTATTTGCAAATGCCATACAAGACAAGTCACTGTGTGCCAAAGACAAGAGAAAAGTAGTTTGTTTTTAGACATGATTTAAAGACCGGGAGCAAGGAGGCCTGCCTGCCTGACACTTGCAGCGGTAGGGAACCCTGGTCCTCGAGAGCCACTGTCCTGCCTGTTTTCAATGTCTCTATCGCTCCACCAACACACCTGATTCATGAACAAGATCGTTATCAGGCTTCTACAAAGTTTGCTGATTAGCTGATCATTTGAGTCAGCTATGTTAGAGGAGGGAGACATGGAAAACAGGCAGGACAGTGGCTCCCGAGGACCAGGGTTCCCTATCCCTGCTTTAGTGGTAACTGGTTCCACAGCTTGGGAGCAACAGTCACAAAGCATTTCCTATCCCTGCTTTAGTGGTAACTGGTTCCACAGCTTGGCAGCAGCAGTCACAAAGCAGTCACCTTTAAGCTTCCGCCTGGTTTTAGGGATTGCCAGAAGTAACTGGTCAGCTGATGTTAGGGATCGGGTTGGGCAGTAAGGGATTATTCAAACATTTAAAAACAAATAACAAAAGCTTAAAATTGATTCTGTAATTCACAGGAAGCCAATTAAGTGACGCTAAAATAGGGGTAGTGTGCTTGAGCATACAGGTCTGAGTAAGCACACAAGCAACAGTTTTACACAAGCTACAGGCGGGCAAGAGCAGTCTGACTGATGCATACAGAGAATTACAATAATCAAGACGAGCTGTAATTAAAGCATGAATTAACTTTTCTAAGTCAGGTGTTGATCAAATTTGATTCACCTTGGCTGTCTGGCGGAGCTGATAAAAAAATTTCTGTATAACAGAACAAATCTGTTTCTCAAACTTAAAACCAGAATCGAACCCAGGTTTGTGACACAGTCCATAAGATAAGATGATAGTGAACCAAGGTCTATATTCAATGAGGAACAGCTACTTGGTCCAAACAACATAACTTCTGTCTTGTCTTCATTCAAACTCAGGAAATTAAGAGAAAGCTAGGATTTAATGTCATTTAAGCAGTCTATGAGTTGTTGGATTGTGCTGTTTTGTGCCAAAGGAAAAAAAATCAAACAATCATCGGCATGAAGATAAAATTAAATGCCATGTTTTCTAAAAACAGAAACAAGAGGCAGCAAGAACAAATAGAAGAGGGCCAAGAATTGTCACCTGGAGAACCCCATGTGGAACAGGAACTTTAGAAGACACAAAATTGAATTTTTTTACACAAAAGCGCCTCTCATTTAGATACGACAAGCACCAGTCGAGGGTAACACCTTTAGTACCCGCACATTGTTCAAGACGAGAAATTTAAATGCCACGGTCTACAGTATCAAATGCAGCGAACAAGTCTAGGAGTACCAAAACAACAAACTTTCCAATCTGTTGATAAAAATATATAATTTGATACTCTCAGGAGAGCAGACTCTGTGCTATGAAAGGCTTTAACTCAGACTGGAAAAGTTCAGTGACACCAATTTCTTCTTATCTTATAAATATCATAAGTGGGTAATTAAATAAGTAAATACAATAATAAGTAACACAAATAGGTGAGTAAATAAGTAAATAAAATAAATATGTATCAATAAATTAATACCACCAAGCAGGCAACATAAAACACTGAAACAATGGTGAGTATCAAACGCCAAAGTACAAAGAGGTGTTTTAAGAGAGGTTTTAAAAGTGGATAGAGAGGGAGATTGCCAAATATTTAACGGGAGGTCATTCCAAAATCTAAGGGGAGAGATTTTTCCAAAATCTCTCTAATCTTTCTAGAGAGGAAAATAATGTGCTGCTAAGCACAATTTAGATTTAAGTAAAAAAAAAAAGAGTTGATCAAGAAATGAAAGTTGGTCGATCATTGTTAATATGCTTCTGTATTCATAATTGTTCTTTCACCAAGCAAAAATGTTTTGTTTTTATCCGAATACCAATTATTCAATTAAATTTTCTGTAGAATACTTGAATACCAAAATATGTGATAGCTGCAGCTATACAGGGGACTGCAACACGCAGTGCTATACTTGTTCATACATAGCACAAGTGGATAATGAAAGAGATGACCAGACGACACCTGACACTTGGGGACAGGCACGTGCAGAGAGGGGGCTATGGGTGCCGAGGCACAGGCCCTTTTGGCACAGACGCCCAAAGTGCCCCTTTGTCCATTTATTTATTTATTTGATATTTAAAGTAGTTTTTGTTGCCTTTCAAAACTAACATTTTTAAACATAATTTACATAAAGCTAATTATTATTATCACGTTATCCTTGGATGACGTCATATTACGAGACACACCCTCATTCTGCCAGGTCGCTCTACACTACACCTGCGGTCGGTAAGCCATGGTCGCTCTGTTTGTATTTACCTAGTCTCACTCACAGTAAACAAAAGCTAAGGTCATAGAATGCAGAAAACTCAATTAAAACCAATGCCTTTAATTGATAGATCTTGTAGACATGATCACAGAGCATACTGCGTGCTAGCCTAGCTTCAATTGAAATGTTGTGACACAAGTTGTAATTAACCTAACTATGATGTAGTCTGACATTTGGGCGCAGTTGGCAATGAGGACGCGGGGAAGATGTCCCCCTCAGTTTCATAAAGACACGGGCTTTCCCATTCACTTTTGCCGCAACAAATATCTTTGGTAAAACTAACGTTCCTCTTCCACTGGGACGGGCATGGAGCTTTTGCTCCAACTACTGACGCGTTTAAGGTACACAGAATATGTCGGAATTTGTAACTCTCGCTCAGAGTTTTAATAAACTCTTCCTGAAGACACCAACTTGTAGAATGCACTCAATGATAGCTGAATTGTAATATACTTTAAAATATATGTTAATATATTGTTAATATGTTACGTTTTGGGGGGTTTGCAGTCAGAGTAAGATCCTAATACGAAACAGGTAGCAGTGTGTTCAGAAATTAGGGGGGCAATGAAGAACCCCAAAAAAAGAAGAAGAAAAAAAAACAATCACAGCGTTTTAAAAATAAAATAAAAATGTAGCTTGCTGAGATGTGGCAGTTAGTTGTTGGGTACAGTAAGTAATAATATGTTAACATGTACACTTGCAGAAAAATAATAAAAGGCATTTGCTCTTACCTGAATCAAGCTAAATGTAAAATAAGAAAATTTTTATGCTACTTGCACTATAGGAAAATCCCAATTGTGTTATTTAAAATGTAAATTTCATGTACATTTTACATAATCATTTTTATTTATGTAAATTTGTTGTTCATAAATGATTTTTCATACACAAATATCAAAAACGGTTTATGGTGATTGGCATTCCAGACAAATAACAGTTTTCATTATGTGTGATTTAGCCATTATTTCAATAAAGAATTAAATAAAACTTGACACTTGTTGGAGAAATCTCAAGTAATTTGTGCACTTTACAAAGCCAAATTCAAATAGCATATTAGTTGTACGTCTTTGGCGTATCATCTCAGACCAAACTACCCTGCTCAAGTTCCCTCCACGGGGCCTCACATATCAAACCTTTTGAAGTGTGCTGCTTGTGGGCACAACTAAACCTGGTAGTGCAAAGTTCTGAGAATTGTTTCTATGAGAAAAAAGATGGCCTGTAAAGTTGAGTCCATTTTGTGGTTTATGCTTAACAGTTGTATTTGACAGAAGTGTTCTATTCAAGAAACAAAGAAAACTATAAGAACAGACATTGTTGCTAAATATGCTTTCTGTTTGATGATTTTAAACTAATTCTAAGATTTTACTCAAGTAAATATATTTTTACAAGCATTGAAGAAAATTGTTGAAGCAGGAGTAGAAAATGTGATTACAGTAATTTCTTGACTATAAGGCGCACCTGACTATAAGTCGCGCTAGCTAAATTTGGAGAATACTCGAGTTTGTTACACATATAAGCCGCAGGTGTTTTAATGTTACCGCACCGATATATAAGGGTTCCCGCTACTTTATTTTCCATAATGAGGGCACAAATTTGTTTGTTTTGCCCTGCCTGACGCTCTTGCGCTTCCTTTATAGTGCGCCCCCTTGTGATGTGATGGATAAGCCGCACCTTTGTATTAGCCACAGGGTTGAATGCAAGTGAAAAAAGTAGCGGCATATAGTCCAGAAATTACTGTAATTGTGATTAATTACGGAAAATTGTGTGATTAGTTAAAACATTTTAAGTGTTTGACAATTATCTGGTACTTTTTTTTTCTTATGTCCTTTGAAATGCATTAAGCTGTTACTCCCCCCCCCCCACACCCACCCACACACACACACACACACACAAAATAAAAAAACTGATTTATCTTCATCTGTAAGGCAATTGAACATTCAATGGCAAAGTAATTTATAACTTGTTAACAAAAGCACATTTATTTTATAATGGTTGCGTTTAATTTACCAAAGTGTCTGAAAACCTTAATTAAACTTTACAATTGTAGGGGCAATCAGAACTGAATAAATCTTGGCCAAGCATCCTTGGGTCCTTATTACCAGCACAAGGGCAACGGTAGTCCCTAACACGGCACACAAAGTCGGTACAGTTGAGCATTGCACACATGTTATGATGCTCAAGGCTGGCCCTAGCACAGTTGCAAGATACCAGCCACAGCGCAGCAAGATTGCTCATGTACAAGGACACACACGAGGTCCCAAACATAAACACATCTCATAATCAATACAATCATTCCTCCTGTCAGCTATTACTGATGACAGCCACCTTGCACAATAGAAATAAACTGAATGACTCAAAATGAGTCATAAAGTCAGAAAAGCTGCTGTGGAGCAGTTATGCATTATCAACAAGACAGTATTGTGTGAGTGCTTCAGCTGCTGCCCATCTGGGGTCAGGGAATGCAGGGCTAATTTCGCTGAAGCATGATGAAATAGAACCGGCCCTATACCAGTAAGCTCTCACCGACTTCTTTGCATTGCATTGTGTGAATACTACTTGGCCATTGTAATTAACAATACTCCTCCTTTTGACCAAATAGTT
The DNA here is from genome assembly GCF_054856555.1 of Leptonotus elevatus. NCBI lineage: Eukaryota > Metazoa > Chordata > Actinopteri > Syngnathiformes > Syngnathidae > Leptonotus > Leptonotus elevatus. The sequence goes on from NC_141246.1 coordinate 25,681,609, forward strand.
GGTCCAGATATTGAAAAGGATCTGTATACATCTATAAAGATTTCCGGGAAGCATTCACATTATTAGCTACTCAGTGTTTATGATTATATGAGGTCGAGAGACAGAGTCATATTTCTTTGCTTGTTGTCAGAAAGAGGAATTGGGAGACATCGGCTCAAAAGCACTTGATTGTGTGTTCACCCCAAGGGAAGCTTCCAACTGATTCAGCTAGTCAGGAGCCTGACTTAGCATGAGTGTCATCAGCCATGATGGACAAGTGGGACCATATTGGTTATTGCCTATAGATGTCAGGTCATATCACTGGTGAAAGTTTTTATGGATATATAACTATGCTTGGAATATGCAATATATTTTGAGTGCCTGGAATCTTTTTGTTCATTTGTGAGAAAACTAAACGTAGAGGTATCCATCCAATCCAGTCTGGAAAATAAATATTGTATACAGTGGATGGATTTAGTAAAGTGGAGTCTAGAATGACTGCTTGATAGATATCCAGAGTACCACTGAGCTGCCTTTGAGCAATGCACCGAACCCCACAGCTACTCCTGTTCACAGTTGCATCACTCACTCTCTCTCTTATTGAGTGTGTTTGTGTGTCACAGTCAGTTTCAAATCCTATAACAGTAGAACCATACCCCAAACATTTTTGCTCAATAATCAGTGTTCTATGAAGGGTTATTTTGAACACATGGTGAAAAACACGTTCCTTTATAAAAGTGGGACTTGGAGCTAATTTGTTCTTAAGAATGGTTCATGAATGAGGCCCAATGTCCCAGCAGGAGATGAGTGAAAACAACCCCCGTGCTGGACAGCTATGGATGAGTGGTTAAGAATGTAGCCTGTAACTGAAGGGCTCCAGGATTAATTTGCCCTCGGCACCCAAAACTGAGGTGTCCTCGATTAAGGCACCTGACTTGAATTGCTCCCTGGGGGCTGTAAAGCTGCCCATTGCTCCTGTGTGTGTCACAAATGGAATGTCCTTTCTGTGTTCACATCAGCGATGGGTTAAATGCTAAGGTGAAATTGTATGCAACACAAAAGTTCTTGATCTGTGGTATAACTAGTGTAAAAATGCTAGGAGTCAACTCTTATACATTTCCCGTCTCAACTCGGGAGCGATTTTAAATTTTTGATGGAAAATTGTTGACTCATCTCATAGTGCTTAACACGACACATAATCCAGTCTATAACCCCATTTTCTTTACAAAGAGAGTCCTGTCAATAAATACAAATGCATGGAAAATAAATAAATAAATAAAAATTTAAAAATATATAAAAAACGTGTCAGAAATCCTGGTATTATTGGTAAAATGCACAATATACACCCATTTGTCCATGATCTTGTAATTATAAATTTGATTTTGTTGTCATGTGTTCTTCCACTGTTGTTAAAGTGTGAATAAAGTGTACAGTTAATATGGATGAAGAAGAGCAATTCAGCTTAATTGATAGTAGCAACTAGCAATTAATCGTTTTAGTCTTCAGTGACACGATTGTTGAATGTGAGAACAACATAATTTTATCTATAATAGGAGGATTAGCTGTGGTACCAAAAAAGAAAGAAAGAAAAGAAAAAGTGAAATGTTCAGTTCATATGCAGTACATTTAAACATGACCATAGATCCAAATTTTCAATTCATAGTAAAAAAAACAACGTGTTTTTTAAAATCTGTTATTTTGCACATCATTGAAAAAAGAAAGTTTCTCACGTATGCCTTGTTAGAATCATGTTACAGTATGTGTAATGCAGTAGCCTAATGGATGTGTAAGACCTGTTTTGTTTTATAAGTATAACTGTGCCATACGCCATTTTCTTAGCATTTCGGTGGTTTTGAAGAAGTTTGCCCATGCCCCCCCCCCCCCCCCCCCTCAAATAAATAAATAAATTATGACTGTGCGACGAGCTTTATGTCGGGGTGGGGGGGACCACAGTCACATTCTATATCATTCTGACATATCAACGTAACACAGTAAACCTAACTTCAAAATAAAGTTGACTAAATACAGTGATACATTGATGGCAATGCAAATAGCCTTAGTAGACTTTTACTTTGAAGTTCGCCCACGTTGTGGCGTGATGGCTAGCTTGACTTCCCTTTTAGATGTTTAGGATTTCTTTATCATAGTTGATTGACATTGTAGTTGCGACCAACATCAACACAACGCTATCCCGAACTCATGTTGTCGCTAATTTAGGACGCTAAGAAACCGCTAATTAATTTCGCCGTCATTGTATAATATGGCAGAAGTCTCCGACGTAAGTGGCTAGCAGCTAGCTGTTAGCATTACCAACAAGTGTCTGGCTGGTAAGCTGTAAATTAGTTTGACAGCTGGTACCTGGCTTACTTTAATCAATTTTCAATATTCTGGTCCAAGGCTACTTTGTAATTCACTCTCTATGTTTAAAAGAAGGGAAGGTGCCTTTACATTATTCAAAAATAAATAAATAAAGATAAATAGAACTTTGTCTTAATTTATTTTATAAAACACTTTTGCCCATTAAAAAAGAAACACATTCAACTCAAAATGTCAAACATAGCCATGTTTAGAAAGTAAGAATGCCTCATATTGCACTTAAAGTTGTGTTCCTAAATCCTAAACGGCTATATTAGACATTTGTAATAGTTTTTTTTTTTATTTAATGGAAAAAGTGTTTTACAAAATAAATGAAGACAAAGTACTATTTATCTTTTTCTTTTTTTGCTGATCCCAAAAAAACGATCCAATCCGTGACTCAAATCTGTGATCCGATCCGAACCGTGACTTTTGTGATCCGTTGCACCACTAGTGCTGCTGCTTTCAGCAAATATCAAAAACATACAAGTATCCACTGTCGTGTTGACAGATAACTATATTACGATGCAACAACAATAAACCAGTGTGCGGTGAGAATGTTATTTAATATTACGTATAATGTAAGGCATGATTTAGATCTATAGTGTACACGTTTATTTTGTTTTATTTGTTAAATTCTATGGTTGCATTGTGCAAGTAAAAAGAAAAGTGATGCTCTGTTCAACGTTGAGCAACCACCCTCATTTATTCGAGCTGTATGCATGATACGCTAGGAGACACAGAAGCAGCTCTCAGAGTGCTTCAGAGGAAACAGATTTCCGTTGCCTTCCACACTTGACAAAAACAGAAATTGCCAATTTATTTGTATGTTGATTTTTTCCTTTTCGGTCATTGTATTATGCCCTACCTTTATTGATCACAATCACTTCTCCCCCTTGCATTAGTTCAAATTGCAGAGTACATCGATTTTTTTATTATTAATTTTTGTTATGCAATTGTGAATGCGACCCCCCACAACTATGAGAATAATAGCCTAATCAAGACAAAATGGTTCTAATCTTCCCCATTTTTAATGGGACATTTATAGAGAAAATAAACAGAATTAGCACAATACATTGCATGGTGAATGACTGAGACATTGAAAAGTATTGCAAGTCAGAAAAGACAGAAGTACAAAGATGGAAGCTGTTTGAGGTTGGTTTAACTTACCAACTTTAACATGGTCTAGCAGTTGAAGAGCAGTGTACCACCACGCGCCTCCAAAACTAAGAATTGAAAAAGACAGGGAAATATAAAGCATAAGGCTCTATTGCGAACAGGTGATCATTAGTGAGAGAGGAGCTGTGTCTAAATTTTAGGGACGTTCGATACCAATTTTTTTCAGACTGATTCCTGTACAAGTACTCAATTCGAGTAGTCACCGATTACAAATACTGATACGACTAGTACATATAATTGCCCCAATAAACAATAACAAATAATAATAATAACAATAACTATAATAATAAAATAATTACCTATTTATCTTCATTCACTGTTTGATTGGTGACCAATGTGGTGGTTTACCTGCATCACCAAATTAATTTCAAAATGGGAATTCCATATATGCACATATGAATTTCAGGGCATGATCCTAATGAGACAACTGTTTTTCTGTCAGATCCAAACCTGGAAGTCATGTAAGTCATTGGATCCAAAAGACTGAGCGAAGACGTACTAGGCAAAGTTTGCTTCTAGTGTAACTACAAGCAAGCTAACCATATTTCCGAATGTGTGAAGATACAATAACCGATGTGGCTGGAAATGCAGATACAGTACATGTATTGTATTTGCATACAGTACATCACGGCGGACAACACTAAAAGTTTAGTAATCATGGAATTGTTTAAAATGGTGGAAAAGAGATAAGATGATGGGGGTAGAGTGCTGGAGAGTTTCCTAGAGCATGTGGTTGGCACCTAGCAGTGATAATGAGACACATCTCACCCTGTCACCTCTCCACCACTATATGACACCTGCAGCAGCTTTCAGCTCGCCCACGCCAAGTCCAAATATAAGTCCATCTGTCTGTTTTTATGACAAGTTACATTTTTCAAGTTAATGTGACCTCTTCCCAATGATATACTATACTATACTATACTATACTATACTATACTATACTATACTATACTATACTATACTATACTATACTATACTATACTGTAATGCCCCTACGTGTGATCAAGAATGCACACAGTCACTGATTCAGTCTGATCGCCGTTTAATTAAAATAACAGCGGTAACAATTCACAATCAACACAATCTTCTTCGCCTCTGGGGTGGGTCCTGGCCCAAGCCGAGTCCATCTCCAGACGGTTGAACATCCTCGGGCACGTCTGTGGAACACGGGTCCCCAGCCTGTCCCGAAACGTTGGGCGAAGCAGGGTCAGTCTCAAAACCGGGAACACCCGTGCTCCGGTATGGAGCCAGCCTGTCTCGATGCAGGGCAACACGCCTGTGCCCTAGGGGGAACCGCCACCCGATACACTACCTCCCCCACCTGCTCTAGAACCCTACACGGTCCATCCAAATGACTATCTAACTTGGGGCAGCGTCCCTTCTTTCTTTTGGGCTCCGCACGTTATAGTTCCTCTTTTGTCGCATGCCGGCCTTCTCCAGCTGGTCCCGGACAAAGGCATGCGCCACCTCCAACCGATCCTGCAGTTTCCCGGGCTGGTCCTCTGCGCAGCCTGGTGGTCTCCCGAACGCCAACTCCGGAGTCCGGATCTCCCATTCCAGTATCAGCAGAGCAGGTGTGCAGCTTGTGGAACTTTGCACGGCTGAACGATAAGCCATTTGCACCAGCGGGTTGTGCTGGTCCTGAAGTGTGTCTTCTGCCCAGATTTAGTCATAACTGTTTTAATTTATTTTGGCATTTCGGAAACAATTGACGGTTTGCTCAAAGCAGGAGTGTTGTGTGAAATTCCCGGCTCTGAATATAACACGCCTATTTTATCCATTGAGAAGAAAGACACTGTAAAGTTTTGCATGGTCCATGACCTGCGAGCGATTAATGCGGCCGTCTTAACTCCTACTTTGTCTGTCCCAAACCCTCACTCGGCATTGTCCCAAATTACATCAACCCACACTCATTTCACTTGCATTGACCTGACTAATGGTTTCTTTTGCATTCCACTCCATCCTTCAATGGAGCAATTTTTTGCTTTCACTTGGAATGGTGTTTGCTACTCCTACAATCGCCTGCCTCAAGGCTTTGTCCTTTCACCTGGACTCTTCAACGACTGTCTTCACCAGTTGCTGTCTCCACTTGAACTGCCCCCTGGTGTTCTCCTGGTGCAGTATGTGGATGACCTCTTGCTGGCAGCTCCATCTGAAACTTCTTGTCTTGAAGCCACCAGGTCTTTGCTCTTCATCTCCTTGAAACAGCATCTTTCCACTGCTGCAGCTCTTGCGATTCCTGATTACAGTCGCATGTTCTATCTTGACGTGTCTGAAAAGGTCAGCAGTGTTTTTGTTGCCCTTTATCAGAAGGGGGAAGGAGGAAGTCGACAAGTTTGTCTGTATGCATCAACTCCATTGGAAAAATACGAGCAAAGACACCCAATTTGCGACACCTATTGACAACCCGGACTTGATCCTTTTCACAGATGGATGTTGCTTCGCAACGATGGCCTACAATCTGGATTGGCAGTAACCCAACCCACAGAAACAGGTTTTGAAGAAGTCCAAGCAGAAACAATTTCAGGCTCTCAGTCAGCACAAAGAGCTGAAATTTTGGCATTGACAGCAGCTCTCAGATTGGCAGAAAACCAGTTAGTAAACATTTACACAGATTCGGCGTATGCACACATGACAGTTCATGTTGCATTAAAAGAATGGTAGCGAAACGATTTCCAAACTGTAACCGGTACACCCAATAAACATCAGGATGATATTCTTAAATTGCGAGATGTTTTAATGCCCCCAACAGTGGTGGTAGTAATAAAATGTAAAGGTCACTCTCGAACTAATGATTTTGTATCAGCAGGAAACGAATCAGCAGATCGAGCAGCAAAAAAGGTTGCGGGGTACCGACCAACACTCCAACTAACTGTAAGTAAGTCTGAATGTGACAATCCACAGGAGGTGACAGTAGAAACAGTTAGGTTGTGGCAGGAAAAATCAAGTCCAGAAGAAAAGAGTGTGTGGATGTCCAAAGGGGGACAAAAAGATGAAGCGGGTATATGGCGAAAATAAGGTAAATGCATTCCATCTTAGAAACAATTGAAAAATCTTATTTCTGAAGCCCATGGAACATGCCATGAAGGTGTGGAAGAAACACTGAGACGACTCCACTCCTGGTGGCATCCTTTCATGAGACAAATTGTTAAAAGTGAACTGCAGGACTGCAGTGTTTGCAGCAGGTATAACAGTATGCCTACATCTAAACCTCCCCAGGGCACTCATGATCCGGACGTGACTGCTCCTGGTCAGGTGGTTTCGAGGAATTTCACTGATATGATAAAACCAGTCACTCAGCCAGTCAGGATACAGATATTTGCTGGTAATAGTGGAGTCCTTTTTAGGATGGCCAGAGGCATATCCCTGTAAAACAGGAACAGCAAATATTGTGGTAAAACATTTGACTAATCATTACATACCATCACATGGGTTCCCTAGAAGAATTTGATCAGACAATGGAACCCATTTAAAAACAAACATCTACAAGCAGTAGAAAAGGCATTGGGGCTAAACAACACATTTGGTTCAGTGTATCATCCCCAATCCCATGGACAGGTTGAACGAATGAATAGAAATATTAAAGACAAATTGGTTAAAGCACTGGCCTCATCAAATTTGAATTGGCTACAAGCTCTTCCTGTCGCACTAATGAATGTGCGAATGTCACTAAACTCAGCCAAAGGCTGAACCCCGTTTGCATGTCATACCAACAGACCATTTCTGGCTCCAACAGCTCCATTGGAAGAGGCACACGTTCCAGGGCCTCCAGAACTCAAACAACTAACATTTACTTTCTCCCAGCTAACAAAAAAACAACCAGATGCTGCTTCAGAAATAAATGACTGTAAATATGTATGGTTGAAAGTGATTAAACGAAAATGGTCTGAGCCCAGGTGGACAGGACCCCACAAGGTGACGGAGAGGACATCTTCTGCAGTTCGCCTGCACAGAAAAGGTGATTCGTGGTATCATATCTCCTCCACCCGACAGGCAAGGACACCGGCTGGCGCCATTGTCCCTGCACCAGGCAATCACCCAACAACAACCGAGAAGCAAACCGGCTCCCACTGACATTGTTCTATTAAAGGTTGAGTTCACGGTATATGGGCAAAATAATCACGGTGACTCATCCTGGGACCAGGCAGTCTACCCTAAGGTCCTGAAGAAGCTGACAGCGCCCTCCAGCAGCAACCCAAGAACATCATCTCGAGATTGCTTCGAAGTGGGAACGCATCTCCATCTGCTGCTACATCACGACACTCTTTCTCATATTGACTTTTATGCCAATCTGGTATCTCTGGAAGCCCCTCAGTACAACTTTGAACGTAACCACAACACATCGTACTAAGCGAAGTATTGATTCTCCACAAACTCCCTAGCACCCCATGGACAGGGGACATCCCTTAACGATCAACATGTGGAACACATATGCTTACTCCACTGCAAAGTCTTTTAATTAATCAAATTGTTCTTTTAATGCCACATACTGCTAAACAACCTTCTCTCACTGCTAAAGGGTTGTTTCATTGTTGCGTGCTTTTGCTTCTTATTCTACTGATAAGATGATAATGTCCAATCTTTCCAGACAACCCTTGCTTAATGTTGCGCCAGCCATCTGCGACGATGTACCTTTTTATTTTTATTTTGTTTATTTTATGTGTCGGACTCTTTTGAGTCCGAATGGGGGATTGAATTGTGTCTTCTGCCCAGGTTTAGTCATAACTGTTTTAATTTCCTTATTTTCTCTGTAGAGCTTTGTTCTGCGGATATATCCTCGCCTTGAGTGATATCGCTATCTCTGCCAGGTGTAGTCATGACTGAATAACTTCCTCTATTCCTCAAATGGGCTTTGTTCGGTGTCTGAATAGTGTCCTTGAGTATTATCGCATGTCTGGTCAACTCTGTTGAACTGTTTACTGGAAACTGTGTGGTACCGCCCTTCAAGATAGTATAAGAATGTTGTAAGTCCTCTGTAATCTTCGCATTTGTGAGATGCTACAGCCATTGTCTGTAACTCACTTGTGCCCGGAATATTCTGTAGAAATAAAAGCTTTGAAGGAACTGTTCATCGATCTCCAGCCTGTATTCAGATAACCAACATTCTCACTACCCGAAAGAAAACGAACACGCGGAGGAAAAAGCTTATCTTCCAACAGTCCCAATCACGCTGGTGTTTGGAGGTCAGGATAGCGAGCTGCTGCTGCATGGTGCGGTTAAATCGTTCCACCAAACCATCACACTGCGGATGCAAGGGGGTGGTGCCCACTCTGCGACATTCACGGCCTCTAGGGTGCAACATGAGGGTCCTCCCGCAGCCTCCTTTCCACGCAGCTCCAACTCTCTGGCATCCCGCCGGTCACAATAACTACAGCCGTCCACAGCACATGACCGCCGAGAAAGAGCATCAGCATTGGTGTGCTGAGCCCCAACCCGATGCACCACAGTGAAATGGAATGCCTGTAGCTCCCCCAGCCACTGTGCCAACAGTTCGCGCTTTGTGACGCAGTAGCGCCGTTCACTCTTATTGAAAATGCGGCTAAAGTAGGTCACCACTCGCTCACCCTTTGGACCCACCTGCGACAGCACCACCCCCATGCCGACGTTGCTAGCGTCCATATCCAGCACAAAGGGCAATGCTGGGTCCATGAGGAGCGTCCATGAGGGCCCTTATTAGGCTGGAGAACGCCTCCTCACAGGCCGACGTCCACGTAAAGGGTTGGTTATCCTGGAGGAGGCGGAACAGGGGTGCCACAATGCAAGAACATCCCTTCACAAACCGCCTGTAGTACGAGGCCAGCCCGAGGAAGCTCTTCAGCTGCTTCTGGTCTCTCGGGACTGGCCAGTCTTTGATGGCGCTGATCTTCTCCTCCAGCGTGCTGATGCCCTCACCATTCACTCGGTGGCCCAGGACTCTAGCGCGGCCTGCAAAGACCCACCGTGGACAAGATCATCATCCAAATACAAAAAGCAACTTTGTCTTGGAATATTCGCCAACACTGTGTCCATCAGTCGCTCAAATGTCCCTGGTGCATTGCATAGTCCAAAACTCATGACCTTAAACTGCCAGTGTCCTCTGGCTGTGCAGAACGCCGTCTTAGGTCTCGACTCAGCAGTGAGGGGGACCTGCCAGTAGCCACTGCGCAGGTCGAGCGATGAGAACCACGCAGACCCGGACACCAGATCCAACGTCTCATCGATCCGCAGGAGTAGGTAGCAGTCCTTCTTGGTCACCTCAGTGAGTCTGGTGATTTTTTCCTGGGCACCATGACTACGGCAGATGCCCACGGACTGTCGGATGGCTCTATGATTCCTGCCTCTATCATCGCATGGACCTCCTGGTCTGCGGTCTCCTGCTGGACCAAAGGCAGGCAACTGGGGCGTACCTTGACTGGCCACGTGTCCCCGGTGTCAATGTGATTCTCCACCAGGTGGGTGAGACACACTTCATTTTCACTGAGCGCAAAAATGCTTTCGAAGTCCCACAGCACCTGCCATAGCTGTTCCTGCTGTACGACATCCAGGCCATTACAGTTATTTTCCCAGATGGACCGAATCGCCCCCATCTGGCTCTCTGCTGGCCGACCTGGGGTTACCGCCACTGACATGTCTGGGCTGGACGCCATCACTCCCCCCAGTGGGCTGTCCATCTCAAGGCGAGTGAACTCTACCCAATCTACCATCGGTTGATGTGGGGTTGAGTGTGGCGCCCCCAACTGGGGGTGAGTCTTCCCGGGGTGAGCGAACTCTACCCGATCTTCCGTCGATCGCTGTAGATTCACATGTGGCGCCTCCACCGGCGGACTTGTCACTTCTGGATTTGCTGTGTTAATGGTCACCCCCTCAGCACCCCGCTGAGAGGCCATCATCAGCTTCACATGCTGACCACTCGACAGGATGAGCACCCCAGCTCCCAAGTCCACCACAATATTTGCAGCTTTCAAAAAGTCCCGACCTAGTATACAAGAGTCACACACATCAGCCACCCAGGCTGAGTGAGTTGTTGACAAATCTCCCAGGACAAACATAAATGTCCCTCTTCCTCTCATCTGGGATGTTTTGCCGGTCATAGTTCTCAGTTCCGTGAGGGTCGGTCTTAAGACGGTTCCCACTGGAACAACGTCAGGCCTCACAATCGTGGCTTAAGACCCAGTGTCGACCAGGGCTGTGCAGGAAACTTCCCCAATCTGCAAGTGAACAAGACTGGGGTGCCCCACGTCCGTCCAGCCCACCATTACAACGGTCTCACCCTGGACGGGCGGGTCCCTGCACACAGGTTCCCCGCACGCAGGTTGCATTTCCCGGTAAACAACTGGAGGGGTCCGCGTAGTCCGGTCTACACGGACCCTTTTTCGTTTCCCTGCTGCGTCACCATCTTTGGACAGCTGCGAAGCAAATTACCTGGTTGTCCACACCCCTAGCAGACAGCAGGACGTGCTTTCCGATCATTCCCTTCCTCCTGTTGTGCTGGGCGGGTCTTTAATGCACACACTAGCTTCTCCACCCATGCAGGTCTGCGCTTCTCCCTCTCTGTCACCAACGTAGCTGAAACGGAGCAGTGCCCCCTTGGCTGCGATCTCCCTCTCCATGGCGAGATCAAGCGCCTCTCCCAGGGCTGATGGGTGAGCGAGCTGGACGTGCATGCGCAGCTCATCCGGTCTGAGAGCTTGAACAAACTGGTTGCGTATCAGTTCATTCTGGACCACGTTGAGCATTCCAACATATGCACGCCGACCCAAGCTCTCGATCTAATGAGCGAGGGAACGAAGCGCTTCGCCTGGCTGTCGCTCAGTCTCTCAAGTTAAACTCTCCAAACCCCCTTTGCAACGCTCCCACCAGTGCGCCGTAATCAAGTCTCTCCTTGTGATTCAGCAGCAGCAAACAGGATGTAGCGTCCTCCGTTAACGACAGCGCCAACTTTTCCGACCACCCCTCTGCATCAGCCACCAACTCAAATTGTGGTCTATAAGCTTCCCAACTTCCCTTCCCGGAGAACTTTGATGGCAGGCCACGCGAGCTCCTGGGCGCCGCTATGCATGTTAACGTCCAGCCGGGCCGCCGCGACATCTCGCGGGACGTTATCACGCCGTCCGATTTTGGCGGGCTCCTCATCACGCAGACTGATTTTGGCGGGCTCACGCTCACTTCAGCACAAAATACCAGCGTTATGGCAACTGGCAAGGCAAGTCAATCACGCACTCCACGGCTTCCTCCTCTATCTTCCGCAGAGTGCTGAGTGGATCACCGAACATGCTCGCATGCAAAACCAGGTGAACGACGGCGAATCCAAAACTTCTGACACCAAATGTAATGCCCATACGTGTGATCAAGGATGCACACAGTCGCTGAGTCAGCCTGATCGCGTTTAATCAAAATAACAGCGGTAACAAAACACAATCAACACAAGCTGCTGTTAGCAGCAACTCACGCTCATGCACTCCTCCCACAGACTGACTAACAGAGGCCAACTTCCTCAACTGCCACCTCCCCTCTCCCTCCCTGACGTCACGTCCCACTTAACTGGCCCCACCCTCAAACACCCACAACAATAACAGACATTACAATACTATACTATACTAAGATTGACCACATTATCCCAAACGGAGGCCTGTTGCCTTGCTCAGGTTTTTCTGTCTGTAGCTCTCAGTTCCTGAAAGTTATGTCAGCATAGAAATGGGTATGAGCTGCTCTATCTCTATGCCCATTCCCGGCACCTCAGGTCAGTTGGCCAGCTCTTCTTGGAGGTACCAAAGTTTAAGTGAGAGCCTTGAGGTGATAGAGCCTTTTCCATTGCTCATCCTTAACTGTAGAATGACCTCCCAGTGCAAATCACCTATTTTTAAAACCTGTTTATATTATTTACCTTTGAACACAGTTTTGAGTATTTGCCCTTGTTTTGGTGTGTTACTTATTTGTATATACAATATGTATGTATGAATTTATGTATGTATCAGTGGCGGCTGCCGATCATTCAAGGAGGGGAAGCTCTCTTTTTTCCGGCCTACATAATAAATTTGTGCATTTATAATTTAAATGTAAATTCTACCCTCTGCAGAGTGACAAAAGAGAGTCGCCAAACATAATGCTATTCGTCTTTAACAAGGACAATGTCGCTAGGGATTGATAAAGTCTCCAGTCATTTCAGAATAATGCAATAAAAAACTTAGGAAATGCTGTGGTGGAGTTTTATATTTGAAGAGCGCCGTCATTTCACTGTCAATCAAAACAGTCAATCAAACAGGAGACAGATCACCCAATCTTCATGCAGAAGCCAAGCGTCCGAGCCAGCCCACTGCCTCATAGACTTCCAGAGACTTCTGAGAGCGGATAAAGCCCAGCATTTATCAAATGACTGTCCAGTTTTGTGCAATGCAACAACCTACTTTATGCTTCCTAATAGAAGCAGACGCTCAGCATCCGAGAGTGTATAAGTGCTGTGGTGCTGCAGGGATGAATGAGTAGGAAGTCGTGTCAGTTACCTGTGATAAGTAGCTTATTCTGAACAAAAGATGAAGGTATTCTAGCGCTTATTTAGCCAATGAAATGTACACACACAACAGTACATATTTCGCCACTTTTGTTTTAAGCGGAGAGGGGATGGTATTTTAGGGGAAACTGAGTTTCCCTTGTTGTATTAGAAGATTCACCACTGCTTTATATGTGTGTATGTATGTATGCATCATGCATTTTTTTTTTTTTTAAACTGTTGTTGTTTATCATTTCTAAATCATGATGTTCGATACCGATACTCAAATATTCAGTAATCACAGATACCGATACCAAGTGCCGATACCATTAGTACTTATGGTAAATAATATGGTAAATAAAATTTCCCCCCAAAAAACAATAAAATTGAATGAAATTAATGGCAATTATATTTTTTTCAAGTTGCTCATAAAAGTCATTTTGCATAGAGCAGTGGTCCCCAACCACCGGGCCGCAGACCGGTCCCGGGCCGTAGGCCGCACAGTTGATTAGAATAAAAAACTTACTATACTTCCGGTTGCTTACGACAGACTCTTCACGCATGTCAAGATGCCAATTATCTCAGTCACGTAGCGCTGATGCTAATCGACAAGTTAGCAAAATGAGTAAAAAACAGACATATTTTATTGTCATTTAACCTATATAACATCTTATTTTTAGCCTTGTATACTTTTTTCTCTGTTGTTTATTTTACTCTATTCTATTTTATTGTTATAGCTTGCTGTTATTTGGTACATTTATTTATTATAGTGTTTCTTATATTTAAAAAAAAATGTCGTACTCTTAGTTTTCATTTACTTACTAGATGCACTTTTTAGTATATGCTTTTATTCTATTTCATTATTTTAATGTTTTTATACTTCAGAGTTTCAATTTTACAATTACCTTTCAATGTGTAAAACTACAATTTCATTCAAATGAGTCAGAGGAAAAATAAAGGTTTAATGTTTTACAATTACTAAAGTATAAGTAATAAACATGAGTTAATATTAATTACATTAAAAAAAAAAGTGTGAATCTAAGTTTTGTACAATGAACAACAGTAAATATATAATTAATAATAATTGATGCATTTGTGCAGTTGTTTTTCAAGGACGCAAAGCCTGCCGCGCGATGAGCTCGAAGTTTTAACCCACGTTGGACTCAAATATTAAAAAATGACAGTTGGAAGAAGACATGCATGAACAAAGACAATAATTTGATTCAAATTAATCATTTGAATGTACCCGACAAGGTCTGTAATGCTCGCTACATTTTGGCCACAATCTTTTGCTATTTTATATATAGTCACCAGTAGTATATCCAAATTACAATATCTATATACCTTAACGATGGTGAAGCAGTGTATATTCCAGCACGATTCCACTCGGTGGGGGAAGACCTCACAAAACAAAACAAAAGGCGCATTCACAGTCGATACCATTCTGACATGTCAAGGAGGCTAAAACATACACAACGTAACACACTAAGCCTAACTTCAAAATAAGTTTACCAAATACAGTAATACATTAACAGCAATGCAAATAGCCTTTGAACGCTTTTACTTTGAAGTTGGCCCACATCGTGGCGTGATCGCTAGCTTGACTTCCCTTTTAGACATTACTTTATCGTAGTTGATTGACATCGTAGTTACGACCAACATCAACACAACGCTGTCCCAAACTCATGTTCAATAGCTAATTTAGGACGCTAAGAAACCGCTAATTAATTACCTCGTCATTGCATAATATGGCAGAAGTCTCTGACGTAAGTGGCTAGCTGCTAGCTGTTAGCATGACCGAGGAGTGTCTGGCTACCGGCTGGTAAGTTTGACAGCTGGTACCTGGCTTACTTTAATTATTTTTCTGGACGAAGGCTACTTTGTAATTCACTCTCTATGTGCCTTAAATTGCACGTTGAAAAAAAACAAAAAAACATGAATAGAACTTTGTCTTCATTTATTTTATAAAACAATTTTGCCCATTAAAAAATAAAAACATTTAACTCAAAATGTCAAACTTAGCTGTTTAGATTATAGGAAAACTTTAAACCATTAATACCTTATTTTACACATGAACCATATAAAAATAAGAATGTTTCTGCCTCATATTGCACTTAAAAGTTGTGTTCCTAAATCCTACACGGCTATATTAGACATTTTGATTTGAAAAAAGCGCTTTACAAAAAAAATTAAGGCAAAGTACTATTTATCTTTTTTTCTTTTCTTTTTTTTGATGATCCGAAAAACGATCCGATCCGTGACTTAATGATCCAATTCACCACTAATATGAAATTGTTAATACACGTTTGGCATTATTCAATAAAAGAAGACTCCTATACAGTGTTTTAAAGTTACCGTATGTCAGTTGTGTCCTGGTAATTTAAAGATAATGTCTTTGTTCAATGATTACCATTGCATCGATAAAGCGAGCAAGCCATTTTCAACTCCTCAGGATGTTTTTTGTTACCTTTTTTTTTACTATGATTTCCTGTTATCTCATACCCTAGGCCATCACAAGTTGATAGGGACCACTCCAAACTCGGGGCCGTTTGGTCACAGGGGCCAAAAAAAAACCTTTTGGAAAAAGCTTCTGGCGAAATTGTGTAATTGCAAATGTCAAGGTACAGAAACTGCATAAATGGTCAGTAAACTCTAAAATCATTGAATCAGGTGTGTTGGAGTAGAGATACCTCGAAAACATGCAGGACTCAGGCCGCCGAGGACTGGACTCTAACACATGTAGCTTTGGGGATGATGTCACCCTAGTGGTTCTAACTTGCCCGTGTCTAAACATCCTGAGGAGTGGACCTGGCTCACGCGTATTAAAAACACTTGTGTATTTTACTGTACTGTACACTATTGCTACACCCCAGGGGAACATTACATCTCAGGCATATGCAAGTTGATCAGCATAATTGTGTCGAATTCAACAACAACGCTTGTACATTTGAGTTTATGTTGTGCGGGGGAGTATCAGGAGCTAGTACCTCCAGCCACGTCATACATTGGCACTGTTAAAGGAGGGTCAACCAGCTGTTAAATTACAAAGTATTTATTTTTTATCAATTCTTTATTTAAACAGGTAAGGTAATTGACAGTAGTTTCTCATTTGCAATGCCAACCTGGAGGTGAATAAGTGTCTTGCCCAAGGACACGTCGACAGCAGTTGGAACCAGGATTCAAAACGCGGGCCCTTCCGTCACGGGATGACCCGCTCAACCGACCCTGATACCCGATACTTGATCCCTTTACATCAACCAGAACTGCACAAGCATTGGTAGTTGACTTTGTCAAGATGGCTTAGTTTAAAGAACATTGCTAGAAGTAAATGCCCCACTCCAGTTTTCTAAATAGATCCATGGTTCTCAAAGATTTTGTTGCTGGGAAGAGAAATAGACCGCAGAAGGGACACCTGGTCAAGAATCGGCAGCAGCACCAAGGATTCAATCTTTTGGTTGGCAATAGCTACCTCGCTTGGGAATTTTTATCTAACAGGAGTCTGATGGGCAAGGTGTGTCCCACCACTTACACCATTTGACGGCCTCTGACGCCAGTAAAACTGCATTCTCTCAAAGGTACATGGATCTTATATGACAGCTTAATGCAACATTGTAATGTTTTCAGCCCTCTGCCATCCAAAGTAGTCCCTCACTGGTAAACAATTCTCAAAATATTTTTTTGAACATCATGTGACGTGAGCTTTCATAAAGTAAACCGAGCAGGTCCTATTATCGCTAAGTTTGAGCATTTTAAACAGAAAGAATTTGTTAAAAGTAAAGGACGGGAGCTTAAAGGGACCTCTTTTCCCGAGAGAGATTAATGAGCGGCGAAAGGTACTGTTTCCTATAATGAGACAAAATAGGTAGGAGGGTAAACGGAATACGATAGTCGTTGATAAGCTATACATAGATGGCCAACTATTCCGGAACCCCAACTCCACTCCCTGGCTGTTCTAATTGGCATTGGTGGAACTAAACTTTGTTTGATTATTAGATGTATACATATACTGTATATGTGGTTATAAAACCTAAAATATGAAAACTCATTATGTTTAGGCTATATTACAAATATAATATTAATACATAACTATATCTAAAATATATTTAAACAAAAAATCGCGCTTAGGTTACCAGTTACTGGTGTATTGTTATATGTTTATTCCCCCGCTAATTTCCTTCACTTTCACCTCCCTATCCGTTTTTTCACTGTTATATTTACTTACACGTTACCTCATATTTTACACAAATTACATAAACAACCTAACCACTTTGATTCTATCCTATAACATGCCAATATTAACAAATAGCCTATACAGATATATACACAGGACTGAGTCTATATTGTTTGTATGCATGAATTAGTTCTGGTTTCCTGGAATGTTTGTGGCGCTCGCTCACAGGCAAAAAGAATAAAACATTTAGACCATCTCTTAAAATTAAAAGCAGATATTTGCCTCCTACAAGAAACCCACCTACAAAAATCTGAAGAAAAATGACTTATTGATAAGAATTTTAGTCAAGCATAATCTGCCCCTTATAACAGTAGACAAAGAGGAGTCTGTATACTCATACATAAGAATTTATTCTTTACTCTAAATAATACAATAACACACCCAGAGGGCCGATACATTATTATTCAGGTGACTATATTTAGTAAAATATATACATTTGGTAATTTATATGCCCCTAATATTGATGATCCGGCCTTTTTCCATGAATTTTTCTCTCAGCTGTTTGAGTTAGCAGCGAATTTTATTATCTATTATTATTGGAGGAGACTTTTTAACACAGTCTTAAATCCATTAATAGATCCTTCTAATAATACAACATGTATAAGGCGATTACAATCTACTAAAGTAATAGGGGATATATGGATGATTTTGGCCTCGTCGACAGCTGGAGACTTAAAAACCAAACTAAGAAGGAATTTACCTTCTTTTCCGCTGTTACCGGTCTTTTTCAAGAATTTATATTTTTCTTACAAATAACTCTATTGCTGATAAAACTGTTACAAAAATACATCCTATTATTATTAGCGACCATGCACCAGTCTCCCTTACCCTACAAGTTGATTATACCTTTAAACCACCCCCGACATGGCATTTTGACATCTCACTGCTGATGCCCACTGTCCCCTTTATTATTTGCAATATTTATTGAGCCGCTTGCATTAGCTATACGCCAGGAAAGAAGGATTCAAGGAATTCACTCTGGGGTAACTGAACACAAAATTAATCTATATGCCGATTATATTTTACTTTATTTAGAAAAACCTGCTATTTCGTTAGGGGAAGTATTTAACTTAATAACTAAATTCTCACATTTAACAGATTATTCTAATAACTGGACAAAATCAACATTACTACCTATTACAGAAAATTCATGGAACCCTGCAAGCCAGGGCCCACACTACTCATTTCCTATATGTAATTTAAAATACTTAGGCATAAAAATCTCACCTAAATTAACTGATTTAATTAATTTAAACTTTACTCCACTTCTGGATAGCATTTATAGTGACTTGAAGCGCTGGAATAATCTTCCTATTTCTCTAATAGGACGAATAGCCACCATTAAAATGAAAGTTTGACCCAAAATTAAAAAAAAATCCTCAATGATTCCATTTAAACCTACGGCTAACTGGTTAGAGTTGTTGGACTCGGCCGTTACAAAATTTTACTGGAATAAAAAAAAAGCAAAGATTAGTCTCTTTACTCTTCAGAAAAGTAAATCCAAAGGAGGTCAAGAGGCACCAAATTTTATGCACTACTATATAGCTAACCAGCTACAATATATCATTCTATAGGCACAACCCAACAGAGATACTAACTGTTGGCTGGAACTAGAACAGAAGGATTGTAATAACCTCAGACTTCTAGATTTACTCTTCATTACAACATCGATTA
This sequence comes from Leptonotus elevatus, assembly GCF_054856555.1. Lineage (NCBI taxonomy): Eukaryota > Metazoa > Chordata > Actinopteri > Syngnathiformes > Syngnathidae > Leptonotus > Leptonotus elevatus. The sequence continues at coordinate 25,700,493 of NC_141246.1, forward strand.
AGCGACACAATTGTTTTAAAAACTCAATGATTTCCGCCACCCTGACTGCCTGGTGGAAGGCACTAGAAATTACAAAAGCCCAAGTGGAGCCCTGCGGGCTTTCTCCCCTATGGCATAACCCCGACTTTCAACTTAACAACCAATCGTTTTATTTAGGTGTGGGAGTAGAAAGGAATTACACACCATCTTTTCTCAGATAATATGTTTATATAATATAAACTTACTTTCGTATACTGATAAAATGTCTTTACCCATCTCGAAATGGGAGACAGACTTGTCTATAGCTCTGGACTCTGACTTTTGGATTCAAGTTTGTGAAAACATATTTAAAATGACAAAACACACAAATTTACAACTTATCCAATATAAAATTATTCATAGAACATACATTATTCAATATATGATGAAGAAAATGGGACTCTCAGACTCCGACATTTGTCTCCAGTGTTAACAAAACACTACAGACACTTATTTTCATGCTTTATGGTTATGCACTCCGGTCCCCGCCGCACCACCGTGCCCCTCCTATTTTTTTTTTTTTAATGCACCACATACACTCACTGACATGTTTGGGAGGCAGGTGGATCGGAGCCGGGGGATATCGTTTCCCTCTGCTCCATCTCACCTGCTCCCAATTTTAATGCACCACACACACACACACTTGTATATACACTGGGTGGGGTCACATTCATGGTGTAGGGGTAGAGTTCGCCAGTCGGCGAGCTGCCAAACTCAGTAACAGGGTTAGCTTTCACTAAGAACGCTAGCGTGACGACCGGGGCCTTTCCCCGCTGGGCCTGGGGGTACGGGTGGCTGGGTGGGGGGTGGGGGGTGGGGGGGGGGTGGACTGGGGGGTGCTTCAAACACAATTTGCTTCTTCCTTTGGTCGTTGAATTGGTTAGTAACCCTGTGGGTAGTAGGTAATGTCTGGTCGGTGCTGGATTTCACTTTCCTTTCTTTTCTTTGATACTTCCTTGGGTCTCCTGACAACCCCATGACTCTAGCTGGATTCTGAAGTATTCGGTTTAGGTGAACGGTATGGGATTTTTAATAGGATTTAGGTGAACTAATGAGTACACACTTACACGCACGCACACATGCACCCCCCCCACCCCCACACACACATAAACATGCACATACTCACCCACATACAAAAAAATAAAAAAATAAAAAAATAAAATAAAATAAAAGAGAGCAATGATGATGACATATCAAATCGGTAAAATTACCGAATGAACAATACTGAGCTCTAGAAGAAAAAAATTAATACAATTGGAATTAATTGACAGATCAAAACAAAGGGGATTTTTACTTTAATTACATTGGTAAACTGTACATTTTTATACAATTTTTAGCTGTTTGAAGGAAATATTAATGTGCTGAATCCAAATACAACTTTGGCTTTGCTCAATCAGGTCATCTTTTTAAACTATGGCCATTGGTATTTTCAGCTTTTTATATTTCTAAATTTTTAACTGTATATATATATATAGGGTCAACATATACCTATAAAAATGTCAAATATACACGCTGGTGAATATAGAAATTAAACAAACACACTTATTTAAACAAAATATGTAGTATTTTTTTAAGTTACAGTTAACTCGTTTGCTCAAGAACGTATTTCAAACAAGTTTTTCAAATGGTTTAAGTGTCCCAAAGGCGTATTTATATTTATATAAAATTATATATATATATATATAATTTTATTTTTTTAACTCTAAAAACAGTGGTTCTCAACCTCTCAATGCTCTGTGACAAGTAATAATTTTCCAATATTATTGTTATTATTATTGTTTATTATTATATAATGTTGTTGTAATTATCAATGCTTGTGTATTAGTTTTGTTAGAATTTATTCTACTTCCTTAAAGCACCAAACCATACTAATTGTTGCCAAATGTCATAAGCATTGATAAATGTGCAGCCTAAATTGGATTAATTAAATCAAATAATAATTGTGGTCATGTAAATCTGAACTTTTTAACTAATTCAAAAATGTTAACTATGCTGGTCTATGCTTCTTTTTTATTATTTTTTTTATTTTTTTTAGCAGGGACTGCAGGAACTGAGGTGCACCATTCAGCAAATAGCGAGACAGAGAGACTTTTACTTCATTATGCTGCGGGCCACTAAGGATATTTACAGGATGAAAGGCAGAGCAATCCCACACTGCAGAGGATTGTGGATGTCCTTCGCCAAATATGAGACTTTAGACATCTTGGATGAGCACCAAATCATACTAATTGTTGCCAAATATGTCATGAGTATTGATAAATGTGCAGCCTAAATCGGATTAATTAGATAAAATAATAAGAGTTTTGACATATTGGATAGGAAGTGACACTCTCCTCGTCGAGGAAGAAGAAGAAATAAACAATATTTTTGCATATCAGTTTTTTCCCTCAAAAAAACAACCCTACACTTCCTCCTTCTCTTCTTTTGCAACAAGATCCTTGCATGATGGCTGATCTTATACTTGCTGCTACCTGCTGGCCATTTCTTTTAAATAACTTTGCAGTCAAGCCTAATCTTTTAGTCAGAAGCTGCGTCAGACCTTCCTGTACACTCTTGCATGAAAAAAACGCTTATGATACATCATATGTACACGGCGACTATGACTTTTATGACGTATGCATACGTCTTATGTATGGAAAGACATACATATAAAATGATATAACTTCATTAAAACACCGGCGTAAAGTCATGAGCCATAAATCTCCAGGGCTGAAAATGAATCCCAGTACGGCCCTGGCGTAAGGTAGGACTTGTTCAACCATTGAGTGGTTGAACTGCTCTGCTTTGGTTGATGGGAAAAAAGAATAATTAAAATGTTGGCAGTGTGCAGATTTCTCCTCTTGGGTTCACTTGTCTGCCCTCTTCATAACATCTTGGTCTAAGTTCTGTGTCCCTTAGCTGGTTGCTTTTTCACCCTGCCAAGAATGCAGAGTAACATTCTGTATGTAGGAGGGCTGGCTGAGCTGTACTGTTCCTTTCCATATTTATGACTGAGAGGTGTGCAAGGAATTACTCCCACACCTCCTAAATTACCTTTTCCTCCCTCAGCTTCCATTCATGTTCACTGTTTCCATCTGTCAGAGATTCCATAGTGCTTACTAATCGCTGAGGGATTCCACTATATCTTAAGTTCATAGGCTAGAGTTTCAAACATGCCACTTTATCCTCCATGTCATTGTAGCTTTTTATAATATCTGTAATATATAAATTCAAGAATGAAAAATTTGCACATGCAAAAATGGACACAAACTTAATTTCTCACGCAACCAAATGCGGAATATACCAGAGGTGTGGACTCGAGTCATGTGACTTGGACTTGAGTCAGACTCGAGTCTTGAATTAGACGACTTCAGACTCGACTTGGCAAAATGTTAAAAGACTTGCAACTCGACTTGGACTTTACCAACAATGACTTGTGACTTCATTCGGACTTGAGTCCTTTGACTTGACTTGCTTCTTCCACCAAAACAAAAACATTAAAATGTATGTTAATGAGCAGTGTTGGGAACGTTACTTTAAAAAAGTAATTAGTTATAGTTACTCATTACTTGCCTAAAAAGGTAAAAGTTAGTAATTGAATTACTTCATAATAAAAGTAACTCATTACTGTCAGGGGGTAGTGGTAGTTGCGGACCAAAACGCAGGGAAGCAGGCAGAGGTGATGAAAAAAAAAAAAGGAATTTAATTATACAAAACAAAAGGGAGTGAAACAAAATGTGGGGAGGACAACAAAGAAAAAAACTGGCAGCATGATGGGAGGAAAACGACAATGAATCCACGCAGACAGAGGGGAGACAGGAGACTAAATACACACACACACTAACGACACAACAAAACACGCTTGGGGCAAGACACAAGTGGCTGAGGGCACTGATTGGTTGACACGAGGAAGGGCAGGATTACACTTAACAAGACCAAGGGAGACACACAAAGAAAAACAGAACCCAAACATGACAGTTACCAGGAAACACATTTTTACTACTTAAAAAAAGTTGTATATCAAATAATTTGGATTATTATTATTATTATTATTATTATTATTATTATATTTGTATACAAAGAATTCAAATTATGTCCAGGCTTCATAAGGTGTTTTCATTTATTTTTGTGTATATTTTATTTATGTCACACAAATGATTATTGCCTATTATTATTATTATTATTATTATTATTAGTATTACTATTATTATTATTATTATTATTACTATTATTATTACTATTATTATTATTCATTAAATTTGGAGTGTTGATGCATGTTCTACCACTGCCAATTACCACAGCAATCATAAAAATTATAAAAATAACTACTGCATATATAGTGATTTGTGGCAAGACATTTTTAATTATTGATTTACGTCAGAAAACTGCCAAACTGTAGGTTTGCATCATTCACATACAAATGTTATATAAATGCACACCGTTCTTACTTTAATTAGTTCGGTGCTCCCGGCAGACCTCGACTCCATCGCCTCGTCAGTGTGATTTGCCAAAACTGGACTATTTCTTTCAACACTGTTTACGTGTTTAGCACTCGTGAAATAAGAGAAATACGATTGTTGGCGCTATTAATTACACTACAAACACAACAAATCCCGCCACATGGCGGCCGTTTTTCGGTAAATCTGTTATTTTGATTTATGTCACTCTTGTCAAAGTTGTCTTTGCTAAAATGCTAAGCCTTAAGGAAGGAAAGATGACACGTCCGTCACGTCGCGGCACTTTCAAAATAAAAGTCACTATATATTTCAGCTGCCAAGACAATTTTATTGTGACGAGGTTCGACAACAACGGTGTCTCTAACTGTGCGCAAATGACATTTTCAGAGCAAGTCACCCCACAACGTCATGTAAACTTACTTCGAGCCTTGAAACTAATAAATTAATTGTAACGTAACACATTTCACATACAATAACGGCGAATATGGGGAGAATAATTAGATTAGTCCGTTTATGGAAAAAAATTTAGTTACCTAATGCCGTTAGTTTACACGCCATTATTCCCAACACTGTTAATGAGTAAGTTCCTCGAGTAAGTATGTACCTGTGTACATGTGCGAGCTGGGCTGACACAGCGCCGTCATTCAGACATGTCAGGGCAAAAACATGCCGCCTATGCTAAGGCAAATTTCAAAATAAAGCTGACCAAATAATACATTGACACCAATGCAACAGCCTTGGCGGATTTTACTTTGAAGTCTGCCTACATGGTGGCGTGAACGCTAAGTGGACTACTTCCCTTTGACATTTTGGCTGACTAGTCGTGTCCTCCACACGCGGGCAGTTTGAAAAAGCTTCATGGACGAGAGGAGGAAAAGGCGACCGGTATTCAGTGTTTGGAACTTACTCGGTTTGCTGAAGGAGCGAAAGTTTGAGCTGAGAGTCCAGCTTCTTGCTAGCCCGCTAGCGTACAACCATAATGTGAGTTACACCTTCAAAAACAAATCTTCCTCCCACCAATTCACTATGTAAACATCATACACAATATTTACATGGCTAAACTTGTGACTGGGATACATTTTAAACTAAGAAAATGTATCATTTTAAGGGAAAACTATGTTGAATTTAAATTCCATGGTGTCAACAAATCTTAAAAAGTTGGGACAAGGCCATTTTCACCACTGTGAGGCATCCCCTCTTCTTCTTACAACAGTCTGCAAACGTCTGGGGATCGAGGAGACAAGTTTCTCAAGTTTAGAAATAGGAATGCTGTCCCATTCTTGTCTAAAACGCCTCTCTCTAACTGTTCAACTGTCTTGGGCTTTCTTTGTTGCACCTTCCCCTTTATGACGCGCCAAATGTGCTCTATTCTAAGTGAAAGAAGTGGACTGCAGGCTGGCCATTTCAATACCCGGATCCTTTTCCTACGCAGCCATGGTGTTGCAATTGTTGCTGCATGTGGTCTGGCATTATCGTGTTGAGAAATGCAAGATCTTCTCTGGAAGTGATGATGCCTGGATGGGAGCATATGTTGTTCTCAAATCTAAATATACCTTTCTGCATTGACGGTGCCTTTCTAGATGTAGAAGCTGCCCATGCCACACACAGTCATTCATGCAACCCTATACGATCACAGATGCAGGCTTATAAACTGAGTGCTGATAACAACTTGGGTTGTTCTTGTCCTCTTTAGTCATTATGATATAGCGCCCCAGTTTTCCACAAAGAAATTCGAATCGTGATTCGTTTGACAACAAAACAGGTTTGCACTTTGCCACACTCCATTTTAAATAACCCCTGGCCCAGAGAAACGCCTGCACTTCTTGGTCTGCTTTAGAAATGGCTTATTCTTTGTACTGTAGAGTTTCATCTGGCAACGGCGGCTGGCATGGTGGATTGTGTTTACCCACAATGTTTTCTGGAAGTATTGCTGAGCCCTTTCTGAGATTTCCCTTACAGTAAGCATTCCTGTTTGCGGTGCAGTGCCGTTTAAGGGCCCAAAGATCATGGGCATCCAGTTTGATTTTTCGGCCTTGACCCTTACACACAGAGATTGTTCCAGATTCTCTGAATCTTTGGATGATGTTATGCACTGTAGATGATGATTACTTCAACCTTTTGGCAATTTTTCGCTGGTAAACCTTTCTGATATTTCTCCACTATCTTTCTGCGCAACATTGGAGGAATTGATGATTCTCTACCCATCTTCGCTTCTGAGAGACACTGCCACTCCAAGAAACTCTTTATATACTCCAATCAAGTTGCCAATGGACCTCATTAGTGGTAACTGGTCTTCCAGCTGTATTTTTATAAGTGCAATTGACTTTTCCAGCCTCTTAATGCTACGTGTCCCAACTTTTTTGAGATTTGTTGGCACCATGAAATTTACAATCAACATATTTTTCCCTTAAAATTATAAATGTTCTCAGTTTAAACTTTTGACCTGTCATCTATGTTCTATTCTGAACAAAATATTGAAATTTGGCACTTCCACATAATTGCATTTAGTTTTTATTCACAACTGTCAACTTTTTGGGAATTGGGTTTGTATATATATATCAAAAATACCTGACTATTCGCCGCAATTTTCAGTAGGATATCTGAATACCAAAATATTCGATAGATGCAGCCCTAATATTAATTTTGAGTTGTTTGGAGGTCTGCGCACACGAGCTCCTCCGCCACACCCCCTTATCAAAGCTAGCCTGCTCCTTTTCATTCTCTGAAGAATATTATTTTATATCATATTGTCTTTTTTTTTCTTTTGTAAATTAATGAATTAAATAATTGAAATGAAAAATGAAATGAAAAGTCAGAAGATTCAACAGAATAAGCTGCAATGAGTTAAGGTCACTTTTTTGCTTTAAGAAAGATATACAATTACATTTTACAGTGAGGATTAGGGACACATAGGTTTGACTGTACAGAGCACAGGTTTGTGATGATCCACTGTATTATATGTGTATTACCAATTTCTATGAGTGACTGGAATAATGCAATGATAATGTATAATGGCTGGTAATTTGTGTGAGTTTGTGTGTGTGTGCGTGTGTGTGTGTGCGTGCGTGCGTGCGTGCGCTGGGGTTGTGTTGCAGTACGAAACAGTGGTCTCACACCATTCAAACTTGAACAAATACAGTTAAAAACTAGCCCATTGAGCCAATCATACTCAGCAAAGGGTAATGCAAAGTTTCTCAGCTATTATTAAACCAAGAAGACATAGTTTGAGAATTAGAATGAGAAAAGTCTCCCGGCACCCCACCAAATGAAAATGTCCCCAAAAAACAGATAAACAGGTTTCTTCTTTGCCTTCTGTAATTGAGTGGAAGAGCATTTAATTATTCTGTCCGTCAATTGTTTGTCACTGGCATAGATAGAAATACGGTTGCAGTTAATAAATAATTTTGGACCAATTTAGTGAAATTGGCTAGTTTCCCGTGGCACACCTGATGATTGGACATGACTCACTAATGTGCAATGGTAAAGTGGTGGGGAACCACTCGGACAATCTGAACTTGCTCTGTGGATCACTGTGCTAATATAACCCAATTTTACAAATTTTGGCTCCTTAATTCTTATGTCATTAATGTAAAAAATATAAATAAATAAAGAGAATACTATAATCGCCAAGATATTAACAGTGGGGATTTGTTTTTTTTTAGTTTTGTTTTTTTACCAAAGAACACTTTTAGATTTGTTAATACAACAACACACCTTTGGATAGCAAAAACATACTTTTAAACATAGGTGAGAAAATGTAAATTTTAAACCTTTTTGTTGTAGTTACGATGTAAACATAAATGAAGAATCAGTTATAAAATGTAGGACATTCGTTCATGAATGGCAAATCACAAACCAATTGTGTTTGTATCAACGAAGATTGCTTTATTAGCAGCAGAGACACATTAGTCTCCCCTGAACTCCCAAGTTTGAATCCAAATTTGTAAGCATTATAAAATGCAAATTTTGATAGATTTATTTAAATGGTACTTTTCAAAATGTTTTTACGAGTGTTCTTGTGAAAGATTGTTAAACCTTGGTGCAAGTCTACTAAGAAAAAAAAAATCATAAAAGTATAACATAAAATCACGAAAGTTACAAATAATTTTTCCCCACAAGAAAGCAGATTCAGTGTTTATTCTCAGGGTTTAGCTCAGTAGTAAATAATAATTGCATGGATTTCATAATTAACATTTACTGGTAACCGACAACAGTTTCAATATTGTATATCTTTTTCATCACAATCATTAGGCCAATGTTGCCGACCTTCACCCGATCTGCTGATTTGCCAGTCACACTACACAAATCAAACAGTCAAAAGTGGAAAGTGACACAATTAGCAACTTTTTCTAGTCTTTTGGAGACAAAGTGACATGGCAACATCTAACTCTGTCCCTGATCTTAAAGCACGAGTCAGTTTCTCATCATGAACCCTGGTCCCTTACCAGTCTCAACTGTAATCAATCACAAAGACTGGATATAAATGTAACTTTTTTTCTCTTTCTTTTTTAATCTCCACTGACATAAATATCTTCATTTTTCACTTGACTGTCCAAACATATTTAGAGTGTTTCTCTCACCTATTGTCTGTCTTTGCTTTTAATTACAACTTCCGTTGAAGGCTAAATTACATACTTGTAGTGCAAATTAGTGGGGTTTTAGGCCAGTCAACAACATCTTCCTTTATTGAGAAGTAGATACTGTCTGAGGTAAGTCATCACCACACTTTCCTCCTGTAATAATAAACTAAATGTATTTTGGAAATAAATTGTTTCCACAACATTAACATAATTACAAATGTGTTCAGTAAAATACCCCAAAGTCTGTAACATCCTTCATGACCAATGTATTAGGCCTGTCACACACCAAGCAACGTGGCGATGTGCAGGGCTCGGCAACTACTTTTCATGAATAGACAACTGTCGGGCACTGGTTTTGCTGCTATTCAAAATTTGAACCGCTGGTGAACTATGTTGCAATGTCAATTATGTCACAACCAATCAAAAATGCTCATGAGCTTCCTTTCCCAAAAAATGCCGTTAAGTGAGAAAAAGCCATCTGGCAACGACATCACCTCAAGCCTAACAATACAGTACATTTATACAGTTGTGTGTTTGTGTGTGCGTGGGGGTGTGTGTGTGTGTAGTCTTGTTTTTGTTGGGCCAACATTTAGGGATTTCACGGAGTGGTGGGGCCCACCCGTCCATGTGGGGCCATTTTGCTAGACCCCTTAAGTTTTCTTTTTGAGGGTCAAGACTTATTTTAGAGTTTAGGTTTGAATTGGGTTATGGTTGAGGTTAGGGTAAGGAATAGGCAATCATTTGTTATGGTTGGGGTTAGGGGATGGGCTACGAAATGCATTATGTCAATGAGATGCCCCACAAAGATAGTAAAACAAACCTGTGTATGAGTGTGCTCGCGTGTGTGTGTGTTTGTGTGTGCGTGCGCATATGTGTGTGTATGTATATGTATATGTATATATATATATATATATATATATATATATTATATTTTAAAACAACCAAACATACTGGACAAACAATTTTTTACGATTTTTTTAAGATCAGAGATGCAAGTAAACTTTTCTAGAGAAATGTTTTTGCGCTTGACAGCTACGGCTGTTTGAAAGCGCTATATAAATAAAGATGACCTGACTTGATTCTGAATGTGCCCTTGTTGTTTTACGTTTAGCACATCAGGTTTTCATAAGTCGAAAGTCAAACAATAACAACATTATAATAATAATAAAATAATATTTATAAATTAAGGGTTCGGTTCAGCAAAAGGTGAAATATTTTCTGAAACATTTTAGCTATAAATTACAAGACATGGTAAAAAATATTGCTCAAGCTTTTATGACAAACCTAAAAAACAAAACTGGAAATATCTCAAAAGCTTATATAGCAGAATGATTAGGGACACATAAAGCCATCTCTGATACACATAAAGCCATCTCTGATGAAAATTTGCTATTGTCCATTTTGTAAAGCCAAAACGGTGCCCTGCAATTTGTTGGTGCCCAGTCCAGGCTGCACCTCGCCCGTACTCATGTACAAGCAGACATCATAGTCAAATCATAAAAAGTGTAGAAAGTGAATGGATTATTAAAATAAATAGCCTTGTCAAAGAACAGAGATCTGACACTTTCATGACCGTGCGCTGTTGAGTTCAATGCCACATTTGAGGACTTTTAAGTTGGAGATATGTTTGCTTTGGGTTGTGGAGGATGCGAGGGGCAACACCATTAAGGCAGTGTTTGCGACTATGAAATTATGATATTTTTTTACGGTTCTGACCACTGCTGCTTTAATTTCTACGACATTTTTCCTGTTTTTAAATGTTGAGCCTGGAGGGAAAGAAAATGCCCACTCCCACCACATATGCTATACCACTGCATTCAGCCTCCTCTTGTGAAGGTTGATATGAGATTGTGTAAAACTGCATTGGTAACAAGATGACGCCACTCCTCTCCATCGTGCCTTTCTAGCCAATCATCATTTACAGAGAGATTTTTTGCCTTTGCTTCAACTACTGCTGCTAGATTTTTAGCATACTGTTCTGCTCCACCATCTCGCATCTCCGCAGATTATACCCACTTGCTCAAATCTGATGCCGCGCCGATGATGATGATGACAAAATACCAAAAAGTAGTGCCTTTAGCAACTGCTTGGAACACTACTTTATTTTATTTCATTTGTTGTCTTTTGGCCCTCTTTTGTTGCAACATTTGTTAAAAAGTTAATAAACTACAGTGAGAAAAATTTCAATCGATCAAGATCAGCTGAGTTAAATATACATTTGTTGACAATGAATATATGTACAAGTTAGTGATATATGTATAATATAGTGATAGTTGACAACTATTCACAACTAAATAGCTTAGTGAGTACGAGAGAGAGATGAATTTACGGATTCCTATCTTAGGAATGTTTGAATATTCATTGATTGTTTCCTTGCATAAATTTACTTTCAGCAAAGAAAACATAACTTTTCACTTTGTATATTGTTAATTTGTTTATGTTTTTTAATGCTATTATTATCATTATTATCATTAGCAAATGTCAACTATGCAACATTGAGTCACAAGCCAAAGTAACCGAGAAAGCATAGCTAATGAATGTACAAGCAAAACTAATCAGCAATTTAACACTGTCTTGAAATAGACCTTGCCTTTTCATTTTATAGTGGCCACAATTGGTAAAACATACAACGTTGAGCACAGCACAAAAAGTAAAGAGGGACTGCCATAAACTGTAGATCACCATGACAACAGCAATAATGCATGTTTCTATTTTTACAAGTTAGTTCTCTTTACTTGCAGTGTCGTCACCACCATCATCTTCAACCTATGTTGAGTAAGGATTTTCATCACTGCAAATTGTTTGTTGTCTTGAAATTTGGGGCCTCAAAATATTTTGTTAGTGGGATTGAACAACAACCACAAACCTTCCCCTATTTAAAAAAAAAATATATAATTTCAATCATCGTCTATCAACTTTCACCACCAATCTCACAAACTAAAAAAAAGGGGTGTGGGGGGGGGGACTCACTATCGCCCTTACAATCAACACAAAAAGAAATTCTACCGAACTACTGTAACTTCGGTATGCAACATAAATATTACTTTGAATATAATGGTTGATGCATTTAACTCATTATTTTACTTGTGACCTTATACTTATACAGCACTTCCACTTCATCATATGTATAAAAGTGCCTTTGCTGTTTCACATTTTAAGCACATCTCAGTGGAAAGGAAATTAAATGCTCTCAGTTGCAAAGTCATTGCCTCTTTGCTGGACACTATATGTATCATTTTTATTATGACTAAACTGCAAATACAGTACAATAAATACAACTAATGTTGTTGGTGTACCACCATGTTTTAAAATTACATCTCTAAAAATATGATGCAGTATTGCCGTGTGTGTGTGTGCGTGTGTGTGGGTGTGTGTGTGTGTGTGCGTGTCCTTCGATAAAATGTTAGATTTTCAAATGATGCATCTATAGGCCTATATAAATTGAAGATATGAAATTCTGTGCTGTGCTTATAGGAAGGAAGCTGATAGGCAGAAAGTACACGCAAATTTAATAGAAAATATTCTTTCAGGAGCAAGAGAATATATCACGGACACATTCTGTTTTTAAACATACGTGGAAGACGGGCTGCGTTTCAAGCTTTCCCCCAAAGTGTCGGGTCAAAAACTTTGCGAGTTCACTATAATAGCAACAAAGATCGCAAGCCAGGGTTCAAGAAGCACAGTGCACAAATGTGCATATTGCACGATGACAAGAAATTATGTTAAAGGACAGCAGACCACGTGTATTAAGTTTCTGGGGTGGAGGTGGAGGGAGCCTCTGAAATAAACCTAAACATTTTAAAATAAATGCAATAGAGTAAAACACAACGACAGCAATTTGCTTCCGTGTACTGTAACTAGAAAATTCCTTTCGACATCACTTTTCCTTTCAGCGCGCTCACACGCACGCACCCGCACATGTCCATAGGCTACACATGCACAGACAACTGCCAGCACGACAGCTCTCACCATAATCTTACTTAAAATACAGGTGTGTCCAGCAATCCTGTTTAATTTGTTCATTTATCAGTACTGTACTTGGACTGTCTGTGTTAATTTGTTTTACATCGAAAAGGTTGTGTAGGTGAGATATGTATGTTTTATTAACGATGCATAGCATTTTGACTGAAGGAACATATTTGACCATATAGGTTAAAAATAATATTAATAAAAGATCCTGCCGATGATATGCATAGAAGACTTGGAGAAACGAAACAGTCTAATTTTAATATATTTTAGCATATATAATGTGAATTAGGCTACCCGTGTTAGTGTTTGGCAGACACTAAGTGAATTATTGCAGCCACAATTTGAATTAATAAACAAAATATATATATATATAATTTTACGACTTACCTGTCAGTCCCAACGCAGTCTTGTCCTCGTGTATGTGGCCGGTTCTTCAACATAAAACGAAAAAGGAAAATAAAAAAGCAACTTCTTCCATTCAGTTTGGCACAGTCAATCTCTGTCTCGCTATTTAATTACCAAAACGACACATAGAGAAGAAAGCGAAACCCCAGTGTGAACGTGCGCTCCCATTTTCAGTACTTTAGTATCCAAATAATTCTTCCCCGCTGTGGGACAGAAGAAATGTGTAGTTATAATATCGTTAAATGCTGTTGCTTTCTAGAAATCAAAGCTCCGCCCATGCGAGCATGAGGATGGATTATTCATGTCCAAAGCAATGCGATGTGCGCGGCTGTCATAACCTCAAATCAACAATAAAGAGTGTCGGTGATGGAGTCCGCTGTCCCAACGGCTGTCAAACACAACGCAAAGTAATAAAGAGTCAAGCTTAATGTTGTTGTTTTTTTTCTTTCGAAGTACAGTTCAAGTCACCAAAGGTGAACCAGGCGTTAGTCGCTCTTTCTCCTTTTAGACGAGGAGCGCATTAATAAAGTGGGAGCGAGAGAAAGAAAGGGGACGGCATCGCTCTGCAAATGCTGCCCTCTGCAAGTGGGAGACGGCACAATCGCATCTCCTCCCTGTAAAAGATGATGATATGCCAAGCGAGGCAGAAACGGACTGCTGGGGATCCCCTGCTGCGTCCAATCCTGACGTCTCAAGTCACTGTGGCATGCGCGTGTGCGCCGGCAACTACAATAATGTACGTTCCTGATTGTCTCTAGCAATGATGGTTCCAATAGATAGTAGTGGGGGGTGGGGTTAGCCGTGATATTGAACTTACATGCCCTTAGCTGTGACATGGGAAGGCAGAGGTGCGACAGCAGCGCCAAGATATGTAAGACACTCACTTAATGAGGTGTTTTCAGCCTCACGTTTGACAACCTACATACAAGGCTGTGACGAAAGTGTAAAACTGACCGCTACATCGTAATGTGCATATTCAGTGGCTCATATGGGGATTTAAGGCGCTGTGTAAAAAAATAAATACAAAATAAAATAAAAAAAATCACTTGGTGTCCTATCAATGCACAAAATAGTGTTATCTACAGTATTTCCCTTGCATTGTGTAATTTAAAACAGGAATCTGCTGCGTTTAAGTACTTTATTGGTTTGCAAAGTCCTCTTTCTATACTGTAGTTCACTTTGAGAATGTCTGAGAAAATAAAGGACTTATTTTGTTTCTTTTATTTCAGGAATTTAAAATACTATTTTCTTGGGCCAATGTCAGTGTGTTTACCGTAGGACATTATACCACAAAGTACACCTGTGTAGTCTTCAACTATAGAGCTGTATCAAATTATATACTCCATAGCTTAGTTTTTGGTGGATAGGGTCAGAACACTTTTATTATAGATTTTGTAAGACTGCACAAAAGAAAATCCCATTCAGTTCTGCATCCTGTACAGTATAACTGTACAAGTTACCAGGTGTCACTATTTGTAAATAATTGTGGATTTATCAAACAAAATAAGATGTGTGATAAATGTGTTGAACTGAATCACATGATCATTTATATCATTCATTCAAACCATGAAACGTCCTTTTGAATAATTATTTGCACTCAATCAAACGTACAATTCCCAAAGATGGTAATTAATGTGTGTACTACCTGTATGAGAAAGCGAGGTTGAAAATGCACAGATTAAAATTAATTTGAATTAAAATGTGCCTCTTGAGAGTTTACTTGGGAATAGCGGCAAACCCAACATACAGCCCTCAGTATTGTAATAGCTTTTTTCACACCTTGCAATTATTGCCATCTTTTTAACCACAAATATATTTTTTTATAATAATAACATATCTTAGTTGGTTGTTGATGGGTGCACTGGAGAACCTTGTGGAGTAAAAATATTAACAAGGACTGGAATGTCAACCAAAATAAATTAAAAAAATGTCAGTGTGTTTAGAGGAATGAATTACAATTATATCGAAGAGCTGTGACTGCAATTAACACAAATATAGAGGGTACTAATATTGTTGATTGGTTGTGTATATTAAAAACATACAAATAAAAGCCAAATATCACAGTTATTGTACTTGCACTGTTTCATGACAATATGTTAGATTTTCCCACTGCAGTTCGTGGGAATCTCTGAATCTCTCTTACTGTTTAATAAAGATAATACATACAAACATATGAAAAACATACAATCTTAATGTTTCTTGAAATAACATTTTGAAATTAAAATTACAGCACATGTATAAAATGCAAACAAATACACTATTTTTTTAATTTCTTGAGTTGCCTGATTCTACAGTTGTACTTTCTGCATTAATGCCTGTCTTAAATGCAAATGAGCTCATAAAGCAATTGGGTGGGGGGAAAGTGGGGGAATCTTAATATTCCCAATTGTCATCTCTTGGTAAACCAATGCACGAAAACAGAGTGGGTTGTGTCAATGTGGGCGAAAGAAAATACAAGTCAATCTGAGCTGACGCTCCAGACCATAAACTAAGAGCAAAAAGAAATAAAGAAAAAAGACTTCTAAGGCTAGTAAGCACCTCACAGCACAAAGGAAAAAGAAAGCAACCCAGGTGAACCACTTTCTAGCAAAATGCTGGCACCTCACTGGTGCAGGACCACTCAGGACCTCTTAGCTTGTTCACCAGAGTGTATTTTTCCGTTTCAAATACTGAACACCCTGTGTAGCTAAAATGTAGTCTGAAAGGCTCGTTTCCAATAGATACACATGCACCGGCTTCATTGAGGTGTTTGTGAAAGCTATTGCACTCCACTTTTATTTAAAGCATTATCATTGCAGTTTCAGGATATGTCAAATTACTTTATGCTTGAACCGAAGAATTAAGAATGGAAAGAAAAATCTGTTTTGAATTTAAGGGAATGATACTTTAAACAAATTGTGTATTTTCTCTTCGTGATTCTGCAATCTTAAACGAAGCATTTGATGCAATCCATCCAATCACTTTCTCATGATGAATTATTATTATTTTTTTTAAATATTGAACTCATGACAGAGACATTTACTTTCAAATATATTTTTGCTTTTAATTTGAATGAAATAATAGAAAAAAAATAAGTGTAATTGTTCCGATTTTTATTATTTTTATTCCGCTCACTTTTTTGTCTGGTTTTAACTCATACATACAACATCCGATTTACACCGTTCAATTTTCAACATGCTCCAAAAATCCACACCTTTTAGGCCATCATTTTTCTCATTCCACATACTTAACAGTTTCCCACAATTTAAAGTTTAATATAAAAATTCTCCAACTTTCCACTCCCACTCCTTTACATACAATTTATCATCAAACGGAGGTGATTGATACGACTGCGGTGGCGCAGTTGGTAAAGTGCATTGACTCTTAAACAAGGGGAGAGGGTTTGAACCCCCTTCTGACTGTACATTGCAAATTAATCCATGGACATCATACTGATATGCATATATACCTACTGACTATCATATGGGGAAATGCATTATGATTTTACTTAAATGATTAATCACATAATATCCCCATTCAGCTTCAACAATTGCTTAAAGTATTATACCACATTACTCAATATAAATACACAGAACTTCTTGACTTTTAACCAGTTGTTTGTTGTTGTCGTTTTTTGTTTTGTATTTTTGTCGTGTGATGAGCAGTTGTGTGTTTCCATGAACCACACCGTTCGGAATTATGGCCAAGAAGTTCAACCTTTCTTTCATTGAATCATGACACTATTTTCCACATCCCTTTGGGAGATTTACAGTGTGATTTTGAAAATATAGCTGGACTTTATTGTTTTTCTGTGTAAAATATGGCTTCTGTCTTGCTGCACTACCCCATAGCCTCGACATATAAAGAAAACAATTTTCTTTGAAAATTCTTGCCACATGCCACTGCCACTACTTGCCAGAAATTGCTGCAGCTTCATCAATGTTGCTGTTGTCCTCTTGGCAGCTTCCGTGACCAGTTTTCTTCTCATCTTTTCTTCAGTTTTTGAGAGACGTCCATTTCTTGGTAATATGCCACTATCCAGTCATATTTTAGTCGATGACTCTCTTTACTGTGTTCTATGGTATATTTAATGCCTTAGAAAATATTTTCTACCCTTCAACTGAATGATACCGTTGAACAATGCGATCCCTCAGACTACAGCTTGTGTTGCAACATGTGAGTACAAAAATGTCAGGAAAAACATACTAGAACATCTGATCTTTAATTTGGATTCATCAGAACATTTAAATGTTGGCAGGTGTGTTCTGACTCCTAATTAACTTGAGTTTGAATAGATTGGGTAATTATGAAAACATCCATATCATTAGGTATAAGAGTGCGTGCACACTTTGGCAACCACGTTATCTCAATTGCATATTTTTATTTCCACTGAAACATATTTCCCTTTTCAATATGCAGACATTGTGGGTTTGAATCCAGGCTCCAACCTTCCTGTGATGTGTTTGCATGTTCTTCCCGTGCCTGTGTGGGTTTCTCTGGGTACTCTGGTTTCCTCTCACATTCCAAAAGTATTTCATCAACAATATTTATTCACATCAGGCATGCAAATCAATAAACAAACATGTTTAACAAATTATTTCAAAATGTGTGCATAGTGCAAAGTATTTTTGAAACAAAAAACAGAATTAACTTCAGGTTGTCAGAACATGCATGAAACAAAACTGTTGCCTAGTCTAGTCTTTCTTATAGAAACATTAAACCAGCATATCAAAAAATAACTATCAAACATTTGTCAACCACTTCAAATAGTAACATGGCCTAATATACTGTATATGTGGACTGGAACCCACACCCAGCTGTACCGTGCATTGTGCCCACTGTGAGGTTCCAGATCATGCATGTCCCTACTGAGGATAATAGGTATATAGACACTGGTGTCCCCATTCAATCCAAATGTATTTATTAATTGCTTTCACAATGACGTTCTGAGCAGTGAAGAGTTTGTTTTGAAATACTAACAAGATCCATACTCGGGCTGCAATAGCTCATCTTTAAGGACTTGGGCTTTGTAATTGTAGGGTCACTATTTGTGTCCCGTTTCGAATAAATTAAAATGGCAACTCATTGTTGGAGGTATACTTTAGTATCGACGTGAGTCCACCAATCCAGCTCAAGAGATGCAGCAGTACTACTTGTGTGCCTCTGTCACTCTGACATCTCTCCTTACATGCCTGCATGTGTGTGATTTGGTTCCCTGGGTGGTGTGCAAAATAAAGTGTGAGTTGAATTTCCCCTTTAAGACACAAATAATGAAGAAGTGTTCAAAAGTGCATGCATAATATTATGTATTGTGCTACATGGGTTTTACCTACAGTACTTACCTACAGCTACTGTATGTAGCACTTTTATACAGAAGCGTATTGCATTCACTTGAAAAAAAACCTCATGTTTTTCTGTAAAATGTTTGGGGAGACTTTGTTTTTTTGTGTATTTATTATTTTTATTCATTATTATTATTATCGTATTTTTTTGTGTCCTAAAAAATATTCTGAAAAACGGGGGTGTGGGGGGTATATAAAAAAAAACAGGAGGAAAAATTACTCAGAAAAACAGAAACAAATTACTCTGAAAAGCTGAAGCTGATGCAGTTTTTTTAATTTAATTTATTTATTTTTACCTCTGAACTCGCTAATGGTGGACACTTTCCCACATACCGCCGACGTACCTTCAACTATACCACTTACTGGCTCAGTTAAGGTAAGTATAAAAACATGTCAATTCGATTGGCATGATTTTGGTAAGCTAACAGTCAAGTTTCTACGGAAGCGTATTGCATGCGGGGAAAGTACAACAAGTCACATGGAGTTCAGAGGTAAAAAAAATTATTACTCAGAAAAACAGAAGCTGGTGCTCTGTTTTTTGGAATATTTTTTTTCTGTTTGTTTTTTAAAGAATTATTTCCTCCTGTTTTTCTGAATAATTTTTTCTCCGTTTTTCATATATTTTTTATGACAGAAAAAAATATGCAGTAAAACAGAAGATAAATATTAAGAAAAACAGAACATAAAAAAACTCCAAAAAAACAAAGCTCTCCAAAAAATTGGTCAGAAAAACATTGATGTCATATGGAAGGAAACTTAACGGCCTATTCACATACTGATAACACAGCATCAACTGGGTTTTCAGTGACCTGCTCATCAATACTTTGACAAAGTCAAAACGACTGGAAAACAAACATAAACATTGTGAGTCAACCACTCTAACCCATGAACTAAACTAGTTTGTTTAAATGTAGCTCTCATGCAAACTGTATTTGTGAAGACTTATATCAATGTGAAAATATATTACCCTTTTCATTATAAAGACTCTTAAAAAATACCCATGCACTTATATACTGTATAAACTCGAGTGAATGCAATCCATACACTAACTCTGACACACCAATTGACAGTCCCCAATCGAATACAGTGACAATGCTGACACATCACATCTGGGGACATTTCCAAAGTAAAATCATGCAGAGTTATTCCTCTTCTGGGTCAAAGTGGGAAAACCCTAAGGGAAAGCAGAACTACAGTACAAGAGAAACTTAAAAAAATTAAAAATAATAATAATAATAATAATGAGTACCGGTAACTGAGTTGAATTAAAATAATTAATTACATTTTTGAAAACTAGAAGGGGAAAAAAAGCATGGGGAGAGAAAGAGTGGAAGGCTGTAATACAAGACTTAAGGAACAGTCTGTATACATGAATACCCCGGAGCCCTCTGAAACACATATGCACGCAGAGGCATGGCCTGTGGTGTGCTGTGTTCCATCGAGCGTAAGGACAGGTGTGTATTCAAGCAAAACCTTTCTCTGTGTCACTGTCAGTGAGTGTGTGTGTACATGTGTGCATGAGTGAGTGTGTGTGTTTGGCAACGGGTTTTTCCATTTTGTCCATTCACTGGCAATGTGCACTCAACACTATGCATTAATCTTTTTCTGCCATAAACAAAAGCTATTATAATTATGAAGGTAATCTCAGTTACATCACAACTCTTTGACACACACTCAAAAATTTAGAACAAAATTTGTTTCGTGACGCTTGTTGATTTTTTTTATCAGCTAAAAACGTGTGTGCTGTCCCCACTATGTTTGGACAGTCAGCTAAACTCATCTCCTTAATTAATCAAATCTCTGAAAACTTCATTATTGGTTCACAGGTTTAATGACACAATAAAAGGTGATACTAACATAATAGTACAAAGTGTAACTTTCACTTCTTACCATGTACAGATATTAAATTAAAAACTAAACATTCATGTTGCTTTAAATTAGAGCTGTCAAACGATTACATTTTTAAATCAGATTAATCACATTTTAGAATTGTGATTAATCACAATTAATCGCTTAATAATAAATCAGTTTTTTATCAACATTTTTTCCCCACCAAATTTGAAGAGCACCGGTTATGTGTTAATTCTTTTGACATTTAATGTTATAAGGACATCTTCAAAAAATTTGATCCAATGCACACGCTCATCCTCTTTTTCTAATCAGTTAATTACTAGCATAAATTAAAATGGAAAAAGAAATGACCCCGATATTTTGACATGAACAAATATTCTAAATGTGATACGCAAACATTTATTAAATGGTTTATTTTAATGCATGAAATTATGTTTATTGCTTAAACACAACCTGTGCTACTTTAAATGTAGCCATCCGATGTCACGCTAATGGCTAATCTATGGTCAACATTAAAAGTGTGATTAATATGCGTTAATTCATGATTAATGCGATATTTTTTGGTGATTAATTCATCAATTAATGCTTTAACTTTGACAGCACTACTTTAAATACAAGTAAAACGCTTACACTATTTATGTGCAGAGCTCTAAATTAACACCCGCCAAATGCAGGTTAAAATTCATTTTGGCGGGTGGTCATAAATATTTACTAGCCAATTTGGCTGGTAATGCAATGCCGCTTTTTCCACTGGACCGGTTCCACACCGAGTCGGCTTTGGTCGGCCCCGGATGTTGCCGTTTCCATGTAACTTTTTCGGGGACGAGTAGTTACAATGGAACCGCCTTTTACAAGTAGAGCCATCTTAGAGTGGGTTCTGCAGCGCTGGTCGTCTGGGGCAGAGCGGGCAGTGTCGTCACTGTCATCTGATTGGCCGACATTGACGCAGCAAGACCAGCTCAATGCCAATTCAAACTCCAAAACCAAGTCTTGACCCTCAAAAAGAGGTCTGAACTTGTGGGGACCACAAAAATGTACCCACAATTTTAAATCGTTCCCCACAATGGTAATTAAACCCGGAAAAACACGCGTGTATGGGCCCCACAATGTAGCAAAGACAAAAGCACACACGCGCACACACACTCACACACAGGGATGAAGTCCCGGTCATATTTGGGGGGGGTGGTTGCAACCGAGTCAGAGTCACCTCATTTTGAGGATCTGCTGATACCAAGTCCCGATCCGATACCTCGGCAATGTATTAAGTAGGGGTTGGACAAAAAAACGATTCGACCGGATATCGTTTGTCAAGGAGACTCAACATTGCTTGTAAAGCTGTGGACCGGATATCGTGTGGCTATGAATTGGTTGCATGTGTGAGGCTTTATGGTTTTCATCTTTTATAACATGAGCAAGAGCTCTGCACCGTGTTCTACTTGTTTTGTTTACATTTCAGTAGCGTCACTATTTAAGCTACTTCCGTGTTTACTGAGAGCCGGAAAAGTAGCGCTCATTCCCAAGATTTTGTAAACATAATGCAGCGGCACATTGCACACCTTTGTGAGGGGCCCACCGTCAACGCCAGGCACGCACACAGTGTGTGCGCGGCCACGCGTTACAGCGAGTGACGAGTGACAACATGCAACTGGAGACAACGGCAGAAGTTCGTACATCTCGGCATTTCCCATGGCTATCGAGTCCTCTCGGTCCATTTGTACGTTCCGTGACAATCCAATGCATTGATTCAAACTTCACAGGTATGTCCCAAAGCTAACACACCAGCACCAGCGAAAAGCACACCATCTCATTTCTCTGTTTGTGGCTCCCTGTCAATGTATACAACTAGGACGAGAAGAGAAGTAGATAAGAGAATTGAGACCTGCCCGCAATTACGTCATCAAACTAAAATCGGTTGACAAACATGATTCCGTGGTCATGGTGTCTCAGAATGTATTTAAAAAAATAAAATAATGTTGTATATTAACCAAAATAAAAAATGAATGTGACGGCAAAATAAAAACTTAAATTGTTGATAAAAAGGGATGGTCACTTTTGGCAACAATTTTGAATATACTATATTAAGTGGTAAAAATTTGATGGATAGACTTATTTTTCAATCAGGTGGCTGGGTTTATTTCATGTCTCAAATTTATATTTCTGAAATACTTTGCACTGTGCACATATTTTGTTTAATTGTGTTGGTGTCTTTTTAACGGTTAAATATTTACATTTCAAATGAAATTATCAGCCTTTTCTTTTCCTGATCTTTTTTTGAATAGAAAAAAAAAACGATTGTAACTGTCAATAATGATTAATAAATACTTAAACTGTGATCCATTTTTCAGTCATATTGCCCAGCCCTTTTTTGCGGTCTATTTAAATAATTGATTCAGTATATGAAAATATAGAAAGCGGTTTTTGTTGTTTTTTTTTTTAACATGTTTGAAGATACTGTAATAATTTATGATGTTTCATGATTGCCTACAAGCAACAAATGTCAACTATAATATTGTTTTTAATATTAAAATGAATCGTATCAAAACGAAAATCGTATCGCTCCCAAACTTGAACCGTATCAAACCGTTCTGCTCTAAAATATATAGTTTTTCAATCGAATCGTAACCTGTGTAAAAGCATTTACACTTGGGGGCTGACTTCACTTCTGTTGGCAGCTTATTCCATTTGTGTGTAGCTTAACAGCTTAATGCAGCTTCACCATGTTTACTTTGAAGTCTGGGTTCCACCAAGTCTGTAGATCTCAGAGCCCTGCTGGGTTTGTATTCAATCAGCATTTCTTGAATATATTCAGGAACCAAACCATTCAGTGATTTATAGCCCACTAGCAGAATTTTTAAATCTATTCAACAGCTGACTGGGAGCCATTGTAAAGACTTAAGGACTGGAGTGATATGTTCTGGTCTCTTTGTTTTGGTCAGAACTCGAGCTGCAGCATTCTGAATGAGCTGCAATTATCTGATGTTCTTTTGAGAGAGTCCAGTCAGAAGACCGTTACAGCTGAAGGTCAGGTCTGAGTCTATTAGCACCCCAAGATTTCAAACTTGGACTTTGGTTTCTAAAGACAGTGACTCAAGGTGTTTTCTCCTCTTTTCTTTATTGCTGAAAACAATGAGCTCCGTTTTGTTTTCGTTAAGCTGAAGGAAATTTTGGTTCATCCAGTTGTTAATTTGCTCTAGAGCAGTGGTTCTTAACCTTGTTGGAGGCACCGAACCCCACCAGTTTCATATGCTCATTCACCGAACCCTTCTTTAGTAAAAAATTAAATATGATTTTTTTTACTGGTGCACGAAATGAATTGTGCATTCATATCACCTTGTTCAAATAACAAAACCAACACAGTGCATGAACTCAAAACAACTTACCTCAGTGTGACTTCTGCTGTTGCCTTTGAGAGACCAGTTCAGATATGCGTGGCTTCACCTTGGAAAGTGCCAGTCTCATGTCATTTTCACAGCAAAGTCTGTTCCTTTTCTTAGTTTTTATGTCCAGCATCCTCGAAAACGATTGCTCACAAAGATATGTTGTAACAAATGGTACAAAAAAATCCAGGGCTTTCTTAGCAATAACTGGATACTTTTCCATTTGTTGGCACCAAAACGTTGAGAGCGTTGTTGTTCTGAAGAGTTGCTGTTGAACCTCGCTCTGCTGAAGTTCAATGATTTCGTCGAGGTATTCATCATTGACATCTGCTGTCTCAATACCAAACGTGAACGGCTGTCTCAGCCATGCTGGATATGATGCTCTTGTAGGGAAGTATCCATCGAGAGACTTCGCAAGCTCATCTAAGTGCGTGGCAATTGTTTGCTTCAGTTCCATGGGTACAGATATGTCTCCAAGTTCACACACATCTTCGATCTTACTTACACAGTTGTCCAGAAGGGGGAAGTTTGCGAAGTTGTTGTTCTCTGCTCGTCGTTTCCATAATGGTAACTTTTTTTGAAAAGCCTTCAGGTTTTCTTCTGCTTCCATTATGTTAACTCCACCACCCTGCATCTGCTGATTTAGATGATTGAGAGCTGCAAATATATCAGCCATGTATGCTAAAATGAGAATGAACTCAGAATCTTTGAAGCAATCTGCATGACAATGTTGGTGCTCTTGCAAAAACTGGGCTAATTCCACACGCATGGCAAAAACACAATTCAGCACCTGTCCCCGGGATAACCACCGAACATTCGAATGGTAAAGAAGTACCTCGAATTCAGAGCCCATTTCTTTACACAGCTCACTGAAGATGCAGTGCCTCAGAGCACTATTTCGCACATAGTTCACACATTCCACTACAATTTTTAATACTTCTGCCAGTTTGGGCGGCAAGGTTTTTGTTGCCAACGCATGCCTGTGCAGAATGCAATGCGTAACAATGATGTGCGGTGCATCGGCTTTTACAAGCGCACCAAAACCAGACTTTCTTCCCAGCATCACTGGAGCTCCGTCCATACAAACTGCAGAAACCATATCCCATGAAAGGTTGTTGTCTCTGAAGAAGTCATCCACAAGCTTCTTCACATCGGCTGCCTTAGTTGTTGTTGTAAGAGGCTTGCAAAATAAAAACTCTTCTTTTATCATGTCGTCTTTCACATAGCGCACAAAAACGGCAAGCTGGCTTAGATTGGAAACGTCGGTGGTCTCGTCGAGTTGAAGGCTGAATTTTGCCGGGCTTGAAATCAGATCCGCGACTACTTGAGCCAAGATATCTTTACTCCTGCACTCTATTCTGTCGCTGATGGTGTCATTTGAAAGAGGAATTTGGGATAATTTACCTTCAGCCGCTGTTCCGAGTATCAGATTCGCCATCTTTAACGCAGCTGGTTTTACGAGTGTTTCGCCAATGGTGTGCGGTTTGCCCTGCTTTGCGATCAGATAAGCAACTTCGTACGATGCTGTGAGGATCGGTTTGTTGATGGGTACAAATCCAAGAGCGGGCAGAGTGGCCTTTTCGTCGAATCTGGCTCTCTTCACCTTGAATTCAGCAAGTGTTGTGTTCTTGTATTCCCCATCTCCATGCAGCTTCAAGAAGTGTTCCTTCAGTTTTGCAGGTGCGAGACTAGAGTTGCTCAACTTGGCATTGCAAATCATGCAGATGGGACGCTGACTCCCGTCACGTTCCGTGATACATGTAAATCCATGTTTTACATATTTGTCCGACCACTTTCTTTTTTTGCCCGACATAGTTAGCATGGATTAAAATATTCTGTAAGAAATCACACGACACACAGACAGTCACACGTTGTGGCGGTTGGAGGTGGACGTGGGGTCGGCGTCACTAACAGCCCTCTCTAAGCGGTCTAATAGGGAGGTCTCACTCTGCTGCATAAACCAGCGACCTCAAAGCGGACCGGTAGGAAATCTCAGAGCAGGACGCTTTCAATGACTGTGCCCACTAACTGCAGACTAGACTGAGGGGTGGACCTCTGCGGCGGAGTCTCCACCGAACCCCTGAGACCGACTCACCGAACCCCTAGGGTTCGATCGAACCCAGGTTAAGAACCACTGCTCTAGAGAGTGACACAATACGTTAATTGAACTGCTGCCATTTGGGGACATTGATAAATACAGTAATTATGTATGCTGCAGCTGTGTATGCTATAAGCTAAATATTAGCTGGGCTTGGCATTTGTTTGTTGACACCATTTTAGTTCAGTTTTACTTGTTGACTCAATGTTGGCATGAGACATGTTTACCTGATTCTGACTTTGGGCCCGGAATCGCACCAGGCTACAGTAGACGCCGGCCCGGGCGGGATCAACAACCCTGTGAAGGACGACGCTCCAGATTAGCACCATGCTAGGCTAGGCGCTGGTGTCCCCACAAAGAACAACCAATGCTCCAGATTCACACTAGGCCAAACTCCAGTGTTCCCACGAAGGACGACCGACACACCGGGTTTGCACCAGGCTAAGCTAGGCGCCAGTGTTCTTCACGAATGACAACCGATGCTCCAGATTCACACCAGGCTAAGCTTGACGCCGGTGTCCCCACGAAGGGCGACTGATGTTATTTACCGCTCCCCACCGCTACCAGGCACCCGTGCCAGAGACTATGGACATGCGTCTGGGCCGTCCGTGAAGCGTAGCAGCCAGCGGAGAAGCATGCAACGCAGCTTTATCTTTTCCACCATGCGAAATCCTCACGTTGCACACACTGCAAGTCACCGTTGTACTGTATCTGCTTTCCACACAAAATTATTTCCATACTGCAGACATTATCATTGTTACATGACGCTAAGTTAGCTACTACCAGAACGTTCCCTCACTGGCTATGTTTGCCTTCGCTGTTTCCGGTTGTGTTGTGATAAACTGTATATGTTTTTTCTTTCGGCAAAATTGTTTTGTTGCTTTGTAGCCTTTAAAAGTAAATTACACATTAATACATTTACAAAAACACAATCTTTTTCAGCTGACTAATGACGCGATCAGACCGATTTCCGATCACGTGAAAGACTTCTTGTTGCAATATCATGAAGGCCTAAACCCTCTTTGGAGCAAATATTAGGTGGATCAGGTTAACCCGCTTGGAGAAAAACATTGAAGAAAAAGACATTTATTTATTTTTGCCAGTCGGTGGCACTTCTACTACAATGAAATATAAGTTCGTAGATGCTCACTTCCGCACACAGCTTGGGCTCTGGTACCAGTCCTCTCTCTCTCTCTCTGGAGAGAGGTTGGTCTCTATTCCACTCTGGAATTGTCCATGGTGAGAGTCGCCAAGCAGGTAAGGTCATACTTGTATCCGTTTTCTCAGGAGGGTGAAGCAACGCACAATTAACAATGTAAGACCTCACTCGAGTCTTTGTGAGTCGGGGGAGGGAGAATACTTCAAAGACCTCAAGTCCAACGACATATATAGCGTCTGGGCACACAGAATTTAATTGCATGTGTACCACTTTTTCCTGAATAAAAAATAAATAAAAGGCAGCCTTGAAATTGGCCTAAAATTTGACAGCAAACCTTGATCAAGCCCAGGTTTCTTCAGCAGGGGTTGCACCACAGCATGTTTAAATTTTTGGGGGACTACTCTTGATAATGACCAAAACCAATTTACCAATACTAATTTACCAGCTCAGTGGCCTAGTGGTACAGTGTCCGCCCTGAGACTGGGAGATTGTGGGTTCAGTCCCTGGCCGAGTCATACCATAGGCTATAAAAATGGGACCCATTTGCCTGCCTGCTTGGCACTCAGCATTAAGGGTTGGAATTGGAGGGTTAGATCACCAAATGATTCCTGAGCGCGGATCCGGCTGCTGCTCACCGCTCCCTCAGGGGATGGGTCAAATGCGGATAATTAATTTTGCCCCACTTAGGTGGGTGTGACAATCAGTGGTACTTTAACTTTAATACTCAGGAGAACCTCCTTAAAGAAATGTGGAGGAACAGAGTCATATGGGGAGCCGGAATGCTTAATCTGACAAACCACATCTTCTAAAAAGCTCAAGAAAATTGGTTTAAATGAATTTTACACCACTGAACAAGGAACCTGAACACAGGGGTCAAAAGTGGTGTTTGAAATGAGAGCCGTAGCTGTTAACCTTATCAATGAAAAACAGGTAGGAATTTATTGCACATTTCAAGAGGTGTGCCCAATTAAGATGAGGTGGTTTAAGTACAGAATCAATAGTTTTGATTAGTACATGTGGATTACGTTTTACCAAATGTTCCCTTTGGCCTCTGTAACTGAACTCTGGTAACAACGCAAGTAGTCTTTCAAGATTTAATAAGATATTTTTTTATATATTTTTTTCTTTTTCTTTTTTTTCTTTTTTTTTTCAAAAAGAGCTCAGTATTGTTCATTCGGTAATGTCATCATCATTGCTCTTTTTTTTTTTTTGTATGTGGGTGAGTATGTGTATGTGTATGTGTATGTGCGTGCGTGCGTGCGTGCGTGCGAGTGTGTGTGTATTCGTTAGCTCACCAAAAACCTATTAGAAAAAATCCCATTCCGTTCACCTAAACCGAACACCGCCGTCAGGAGACCCGAGGGGACCAAAGAAAACAAAGGAAAGTGAAATCCAGCACCAACCAGACACCACCCACCGGGCCACCAACCAGAATTCCTCACCAACTCCAGAAACATCTAAAATCCAACAAATCCAAAAAATCAGGGAGACCAAAGGAGAGACTGAGGAAAGGAAGGAAGGACAAACGAAGCAGAGTGAGATCCACAGACACCAGCCTCCACCGATTCAATGACCTGAGGAGGAAGCAGATTATGTCTGAGTTTCGATAGATGCTGGTGTGGTGGATCTGGCATGTATGAAAATCTCCACCAAAGAGGGGAGCCGTCGACCCCTGCCAGGACAGAGCAAGCGCAACACCTCAGGGACCCCCAGGCCGCGGCAGCGCCAAAGGACGACCCCCGGGCCCCATCAGGGCCACCGGCTGGAGAGCAAACCCAGGAGCAGGAGCGCCCCCCACCCCAACACGGCCCGCGCCCCCAACCCAACGCAGCAGGACGGGGCACTGCAGGCCCGCCAGGCACCCCACCGGTCCACAGCCCCCGCTCCCCCCACGACCTCCCCGCCCCCCATCCACCCCGCACCCAGGCACCGGCGCCGAGGAGGGGCCCGGACAGCGTAGCGGAGAGGGCAGCCGCCCCCCCCCCCCCGCCACGTGGAGGGACGGAACACCGGGGGCAGAAGGGGAGATGGGGGCACCGGAGGACGGCCGGCACCCCCGAACCCCAGGCCCAGCGGGGAAAGGCCCCGGTCGTCACCCCAGCGTTCTTAGTGAAAGTTAACCCATGTTACTGAGTCCGCCAGCTCGCCGACTGGTGAACTCTACCCCTAAACCTTGAATGTGTCCCCACCCAGTGTATATACAAGTGTGTGTGTGTGGTGCATTAAAATTAGGAGCAGGTGAATCGGAGCAGAGGGAAATGATATCCCCACGCTCCGATCCACCCGCCTCCCAGGCATGTCAGAGAGTGTATGTGGTGCATTAAAAAAAATAGATAGCCGGCAGACATGCATCATAAGAAAGCCGGCAGACATGCATTATAAGAAAGCTGGCAGACATGCATTATAGAAAGCCGGCAGACATGCATTATAGTTCTTGTGGGGTTCACGAGATGCTGTGACTATCGCGAGACCTACAGCGAGACCAGAAACCCTAACATGGCGGCGCCCTGCTGCTAAGATAGAACTAGCTCTATTATACTAAACTAATCCAAATTTAACCATCATATATCTTGGCTTTTCTCTTCTCTCTTTCATCCGGCAGATCTGAAATACCACCCAACGTGGAGGACCTTGAACGTTTCATCGACGGATATTTTTACAGCTGCGCGATGGAGGATCCTTCCGTCGAGAAACCGTCGAAGAAACCTTCTTCGAAGAAGAGGAAAAACGACTCAGCGACGGACACGGACGACCTAACCACTACGGACGTTTCGGTCAGTGTGCTGGAGTCCATAAATAAAAAACTTGACGTCCTCGGCCTCATCCTCGAGGACGTCAAAGAATTAAAGGTAAGCCTGGAATTCGTCAGTCAGCAGGTAAGTGTCCTTAAACAGGAAAATGCCGAGCTACATTCTACACTCACGGCTGTTTCAGCCGAGCTGGAAACTATGAAAAAAGAGAATAAAACGCTAAAAGAAACAGTTTTAGATGTCCAATCCCGTAGTATGCGGGAGAATTTAATATTCTCAGGTATATCTGAGAATACCTCTGATAACCCAGAGGTTGAGATAAAAAAAATTATGACGAATTCATTAAAAATTCCTCAGGAGACGGTAAATAACATCTCTTTTGACCGGGTACATCGGCTTGGAGTCCGTAGAGGCAACAAACCCCGTCCTATTATTGCCAAGTTTGAGCATTTTAAACAGAAATTATTTGTTAAAAGTAAAGGACGGGAGCTTAAAGGGACCTCATTTGGAATGAATGATCAATTCCCGAGAGAGATCAATGAGCGGCGAAAGGTACTGTTTCCTATAATGAAACAAAATAGGCAGGAGGGTAAACGGACTACGATAGCCGTTGATAAGTTATATATCGATGGCCAACACTCCCTGGCTGTTCTAATTAGCATTGGTGGAACTAAACTTAGTTTGATTACTAGGTGTATACATATACTGTATATGTGGTTATAAAACCAAAAATATGAATACTTATTATGTTTAGGCTATATTATAAATATAATATTAATACACAACTATATCTAAAGTATATTTAAAAAAAAAAAAAAAATCTCGCTTGGGTTACTGGTGTATTGTTATGTTTAATCCCCTGTTAATTTCCTTCACTTTCACCGCCCTACTCGTTTTTGCACTGTTTTATTTACTTACACGTTACCTTACACGTTACCTTACACGTTACCTTACACGTTACCTTACACGTTACCTTACACGTTACCTTACACATTACCCTACACGTTACCTTATA
This sequence comes from Leptonotus elevatus, assembly GCF_054856555.1. Lineage (NCBI taxonomy): Eukaryota > Metazoa > Chordata > Actinopteri > Syngnathiformes > Syngnathidae > Leptonotus > Leptonotus elevatus. Next base: position 25,731,472 of record NC_141246.1, read on the forward strand.
CGTTACCTCATATTTTATACAAACTATATAAATCACCTAACCACTTTGATTCTATCCTATAACATGCCAGTGGTGGCAAATGGCCTATACAGATATATACATAGGACTGAGTTTATATTATTTGTATGCATAAATTAGTTCTGGTTTCCTGGAATGTTTGTGGCGCTCGCTCACAGGCAAAAAGAATAAAAACTTTAGGCCATCTCTTAAAATTAAAAGCAGATATTTGCCTCCTACAAGAAACCCACCTACAAAAATCAGAAGAAAAATTACTTATTGATAAAAATTTTAGCCAAGCGTACTCTGCCCCTTATAACAGTAGACAAAGGGGAGTCTGTATACTCATACATAAGAATTTACTCTTTACTCTAAATAATACAATAACAGACCCAGAGGGCCGATACATTATTATTCAGGTGACTATATTTAATAAAATATATACATTCGGTAATTTATATGCCCCTAATAATGATGATCCGGCTTTTTTCCATGAATTTTTCTCTAAGCTGTTTGAATTAGCAGCGAACTCTACTATTATTATTGGAGGAGACTTTAACACAACCTTAAATCCATTAATAGATCGTTCTAATAAAACAACATGTATAAGGCGATCACAATCTACAAAAGTAATAGGGGAATATATGGATGACTTTGGCCTCGTCGACAGCTGGAGACTTAAAAACCCAAATAAGAAGGAATTTACCTTCTTTTCCGCTGTGCACCGGTCCTTTTCAAGAATTGATTTTTTTCTTACAAATAATTCTATTGCTGATAAAACCGTTACAAAAATACATCCTATTATTATTAGCGACCATGCACCAGTCTCCCTTTCCCTACAAGTTGATTATACCTTTAAACCACCACCTACATGGCGTTTTAACATCTCACTACTAAACGACGCAGAATTTGACAAAATTATAAGAAAAGAATGGGCAGACTTTTTGGAAATAAATGACTCTCCAGACCTATCTCCAGCTCTTCTCTGGGAAGCTGGGAAAGCAGTAATTAGAGGTAAAATTATATCATATTCATCTTATAAAAAGAAACAGGATCAAAAATTAGAAAAAGACTTGGAAGATAAAATTAAACAACTGACGGATGAGTACGCAATAAACCCAAATAACCAAATATGGACTGACTTACAAAATACAAAAATACAGTTAGACGATATGTTAACTAAAAAGACAGAGTTTATAATACAACAATTGAGATACAACAACTTTGAATATAATAACAAATCAGGTAAATTTCTTGCAAACCAACTTCAACGTAATCGGGAAAAATCGCTTATAACGGCTATTAAAGGTACAACTGGTGAATGTACACAATCACCAGAAGAAATTAATCAAATTTTTTATAATTATTATCACAACCTATACTCAGAAACTAATAAACCTAACCCAGAGCATATTGAGGCATTCCTCAGTAGCTTAAATATACCTCAGGTAACTACTGAATATAAAGATATGTTAGATGCACCACTTACTATAAACGAGTTGTACAGTGCTCTAGATAGTATGCCAAATGGCAAAGCACCCGGCCCGGATGGTTATCCGGCTATATTTTTAAAGCACTTCTGGTCAATGCTTGCTCCACTATTCTTAAGAGTAGTAACAGATATTAAAACTAATGGTCACATACGCCCACACATGAATACAGCAGCAATTAAACTTTTATTAAAGCCAGAAAAAGACCCCACCCTTCCATCAAGTTACCGTCCGATTTCACTAATTAACACTGATATTAAAATTATCACTAAGGCTTTTACATCTAGATTAGAAACAGTAATCCCGACAATCATTCATAGCGACCAAACAGGCTTTATTAAAGAGCGTCACTCTACTAATAATATTAGAAGGCTCTTTAACCTTATTAGTATGTCACAGCGGCATGATAAAAAGGCAGTTATTATATCATTGGATGCAGAAAAAGCTTTTGATAAAGTTAACTGGCCCTTCCTCTTTGCTGTTTTAAATAAATTTGGCTTTGGGAAGTCATTTATCCACTGGGTGTCAGTATTATATGATTCTCCTAAAGCTACTGTTACTACTAATGGGATTATATCTAAGTGTTTTACTCTACAGAGAGGCACAAGACAGGGATGCCCACTGTCGCCTTTATTATTTGCAATATTTATTGAACCGCTTGCATTAGCCATACGCCAGGAAAGAATGATTCAAGGAATTCACTCTGGGGTAACAGAACATAAAATTTATCTATATGCCGATGATATTTTACTTTATTTAGAAAAGCCTGCTATTTCGTTAGGGGAAGTATTTAACTTAATAACTAAATTCTCACAGTTATCAGACTATTCTATTAACTGGACAAAATCAACACTTCTACCTATTACAGAAAATTCATGGAACCCTGCAAGCCAGGACCCATACTACTCATTTCCTATAGGTAATTTAAAATACTTAGGCATAAAAATCTCACCTAAATTAACTGATTTAGTTAATTTAAATTTCACTCCACTTCTGGATAGCATTTATAGTGACTTGGAGCGCTGGAATAATCTTCCTATTTCTCTAATAGGATGAATAGCCACTATTAAAATGAAAGTTTTACCCAAAATAAACTATTTTTTCTCAATGATTCCATTTAAACCTACGGCTAACTGGTTCCAGTTGTTGGACTCAGCCGTTACAAAATTTTACTGGAAAAAAAAAAGAAGCAAAGATTAGTCTATCTACTCTTCAGAAAAATAAATCCAAAGGAGGTCTAGAGGCACCAAATTTTATGCACTATTATATAGCCAACCAGCTACAATATATTATTTTATGGGCACAACCCAATAGAGATACTAACTGTTGGCTTGAACTAGAACAGAAGGATTGTAATAACCTCAGACTCCTAGATTTACTCTTTATTACAACATCGATTAAGCGAAATAACTGCTTTAAAAATCCAATGATTTCCGCCACCCTGACTGCCTGGTGGAAGGCACTAGAAATGACAAAAGCCCAAGTGGAGCCCAGCGGGCTTTCTCCCCTATGGCATAACCCCGACTTTCAAATTAACAACCAATCGTTTTATTTGAATGTGTGGGAGCAGAAAGGAATTACACATCTCCACCATCTCTTCTCAGATAATATGTTTATATCATATACATCCTTGCTCCAAAAATATAAAATAAAAAACTGAAACTTTTTACATTATTTGCAAGTTAAAAGTATGATAAAGAAACAAATTCCAACACTCCAGGGTACGCTCCAACCGCCTGTTTTAGCTAAAGATATTAACAAGCTTTCTCCGACAACAACAAAAAAACTCTCAAAAATATATAAGTTACTTTCATATACTGATAAAACGTCTTTACCCATCTCAAAATGGGAAACAGACTTGTCTATAGCTCCGGAATCTGTCTTTTGGATTCAAGTTTGTGAAAATGTTTTTAAAATGACAAAACACACAAATTTACAACTTATCCAATATAAAATTATTCACAGAACATACATTACTCAATATATGATGAAGAAAATGGGACTCTCAGACTCCGACATTTGTCTCCAGTGTTTACAAAACACTACAGACACTTATTTTCATGCTTTATGGTTATGTAAAAACTTTCCGCTGTCTTGGACTGTAGGATACCGTTCTCTCCAAACTTGTGTTTGCTAGGTGACTTAACAACAATTGACTTACCACATAAACAATTTCAATCTATACTTGTAGCCCTTACTATCGCAAAAAAAAACAATTCTTGTTAACTAGAAAAATAAACAAACTTTGAATATCGACCAATGGTCTAACCTCCTCATAAATCATATTTTAATGGAAAAAATATCTGCCTCAAATAAAAACCAAATGTCAAAATTTAAAGAAACATGGTCTACGTATATAGAATTTTTCAACCTAAACTTGGATTTTAATTCTGCCTGTTAGCGAGAGCCACAGCAGCGTTATAACTTGCATTGATGTTTCTGTATTAGGCAATTTGTAACTAATGGTTGTGTTTCTATAGTCAGGAACCCGGCTGCTGCCAGCGGGATCGAGCGGATTCACCTCCGATGGGCACCAGGGGTTGATATTCGAATTCACGGCATGCCAGTGGGTTAATTCTGTGGGTGCTGTCCCCCCTGGCTGGGCGTGGGCGGGTCTGCACCACACCACACAACTTGTGGGGGGGGGGGGGGGGGCTTGTGGGGGTGCCATCGGTTGGGGGCCGCAGTATAGAGCAGTGCTGCGGTCCCCTGTCCGTGTCCCCACCCACCCCCCCCCCCCCGCCCTATCTATTTTTTTTAATGCACCACATACACTCAGTAACATGCTTGGGTGGCGGGTGGATCGGAGCGTGGGAATATCATTTCCATCGGCTCCGGTTCACCTGCTCCTAATTTTAATGCACCACACACACACACTTGTATATACACTGGGTGGGGTCACATTCACGGTTTAGGGGTAGAGTTCGCCAGTCCGCGAGCTGGCGGACTCAGTAACAGGGGTTAATTTTCACAAAGAACGCTGGGGTGACGACCGGGGCCTTCCCCCGCTGGGCCTGGGGTTCGGGGGTGTCGGCCGCCCTCCGGTGCCCCCATCTCCCCCTTCTGCCCCCGGTGTTCCTTCCTTCCACACGGCGGGGGGTGGGGTGGGCGCGGCTGCCCTCTCCGCTCCGCTGTCCGGCCCCTCTTCGGCGCCGGTGCCTGGGTGCGGGTGGTCCCCGGGGGCTGGGGGTCGGGGGTTGGGGGGCTGCCGGTTGGTCGGGGTGGGGTCGGGGGGGGCGGCTTTGTTGGGGGGGGCGGTGGTGGGGGTTGCGGGGTGGTGGGGGTGCTGGGGTGGGGGGTGTCTGGGGGATTGGGGACGTGGGGGCGGCTGGGGCTGGGTTGGGGTGGGTGGCGGGGGTGGATGGGGGCGGGGGGTCGTGGGGGGTGCGGGGGTTGGGGGCCGGTGGGGTGCCTGGTGGGCCTGCAGTGCCCCGTCCTGCTGCGTTGGGCCGGGGGCGCGGGCCGTGTTGGGGCGGGGGGCGCTCCTGCTCCTGGGTTTGCTCTCCGGCCGGTGGCCCTGGCGGGGCCCGGGGGTCGTCCTTTGGCGCTGCCGCGGCCTGGGGGGCCCTGAGGTGTTGCGCTTGCTCTGTTCCGGCGGGGGTCGACGGCTCCCCTCTTTGGTGGAGATTTTCATGCATGCCAGATCCACCACACCAGCATCTACCGAAACTCAGACACAATCTGTTTCCTCCTCAGGTTATTGAATCGGTGGAGGCTGGTGTCTGCGGATCTCACGCGGCTTCGTCTGTCCTTCCTTCCTTTTCTCGGTCTCTCCTTTGGTCTCTTGAGGCCTCCCTGAGTTTATGTTTTTTGGATTTGTTGGGGTCTGGATGTTTCTTGGGCTGGGGAGGAGTTCTGGTGGGGGGTGTCTGGTCGGTGCTGGATTTCACCTTCCTTGGTTTTCTTTGGTCCCCTCGGGTCTCCTGGTGTTCGGTTTAGGTGAACGGTATGAGATTTTTTCTAATAGGTTTTCTGGTGAGCTAACAAATACACGCACGCACGCACGCACGCACATACACATACTCACCCACACACACACCAAAAAAAAAAATATATATATATATATATATAAAAAAAAAAAAAGAGCAATGATGATGACATTTCCGAATGAACAATACTGAGCTCTTAAAGAGAAAAGGAGAAAGAGAAAGAAAAGAAAGAAAAAAAAGAGAAAAAAAAAATAGATAGGGCGGGGGGGGGCGGGGACACGGACAGGGGACCGCAGCACTGCTCTATACTGCGGCCCCCAACCGATGGCACCCCCACAAGCCCCCCCCCCAAGTTGTGTGGTGTATTAAAATTGGAGGGGAGTTGTAGGGTGAAGACGGTGTTTCCACCCTACCCCACCCCCCAAAGTGTGTTATGTGCCCTATATGTCTATAAAAGTGTATTGTGCAAACCTAGTGCAGAGTTAAGAGGAGCGACCAGCGGGGCCCCCCCCAACCGGGCGGGGGCAAGAGGCGCACCCGCCCACCAAACCCCCACCTACCCCACCGGGACCCCGGCAGGCATACTGGGGCCCGCCCAAGGCGCCAGGACGCCCACTGGAGCGGGGCGGGCACAACACCAAACCCCACCCACCCCCCGGCCCCCGGAGCGCCGAGACCCGGGCCACGGATGGAGTCCCCGGCCGGCCCAGGGGAGGGGAAGGAAGGCGTACCGGGAAGGGGGAGGGGAGGGGGGAAGGAGACGACAAGAAGGGCAAGGGGCAGCGGCAGGGCCGCAGAGAGAGGGGGAGAGGAGGAGGAAGGGCGACGAGGGAGAAGTGACAGGGAGGCGGAGGACGGGCGGGGAGAGGCGAGGAGGGAGAGGCAGCAAGGGGGAGGAAGGGGGAGGGTAGGGGGAACCACGGGGCACCCCGGCGGCCCACAGGCCCCGAACCGCGCCGCCGGGCCCAGAGCGACGGACCGCGCCGGAGCGACACCGCCCCGGACACCAGGGAGAGTCCCGCAACGCAGCACCCCCCAAGAGACCCAGGGAACGGCCAAGACGCAGCCGCCACCCAGCAGCCAACAGAGGGGCAGACCCGCCCACGCCCAGCCAGGGGGGGACAGCACCTATAGAATTAACCCACTGGCATGCAGTGAATCCGAATATCAACCCCTAGTGCCCATCGGAGGAGAATCCGCTCGATCCCGCTGGCAGCAGCCGGGTTCCTGACTATAAAAACACACAACCATTAGTTACAAATTGCCAAATACAGAAACATCAATGTAAGTTATCACGCTGCGGTGGGTCTCGCTAACAGGCAGAATTAAATAACCAGGTTTAGGTTAAAAAATTCTATATACGTAGACCATGTTTCTTTAAATTTTGACATTTGGTTTTTATTTGAGGCAGATATTTTTTCCATTAAGATGTGATTTATGAGGAGGTTAGACCATTGGTCGATATTCAGAGTTTGTTTATTTTTCCAGTTAACAAGAATTGTTTTTTTTGCGATAGTAAGGGCTACAAGTGCTAGTTTTTTTCTACCTGCGTTCAGCTTTGCAGCATTCTGGTTTAGCTGTGAATATTTTGTCATTGAATCAGGACCCAGGTCTGACTCTTGACGACAGTTTTGAATGGCATTCTACGTATGACAGCATAAGTGGAACCAAAAGTTGAGTTCCTCTGTGTTTGAAGAGGAACACAAAGCTCATCAAAGGCATCAGAGAACCAACCAGCAGTGAAAGTGTTAAAATCCTACATCTCCACTCAGAAGCGGCAGATCTAACAGCGGCAAAAGAAGAAACGACATAAAAGAATACAGCCATATGATCAGAAGTCACATTGGCCACGATTTCAAATTTGACACCGGAGACCATAAGAGAGAACAAGGTCTAAAAGTATGTCCTTTTTCATGTGTCAGGCCAGACACACACTGCTCTAGATTAAATGAGTCAACCAGGCTTAAAAAGTCCTTAGCCAATGGTTTTGCAGGACAGCGCACACACATGAATATTAAAATCTCTCATAAAGAGAATATGATCATATTTCAGCATGAGTTCAGCGAGAAGATTTGCAAAGTCCTATTTTTATTTTATTTGTGAGGGTGGTAAAAGACAGCACAACACAGGGACAGTTTGTCCGACTTCAAAGAAGGTGGCTTCAAAGCTGTTGATCGATGTGGCAAATATTTACAGTTTATATTTAAAAATGTTTTTTTTTTTTTAAATAGTCACCGCTCTTCCATGAGGCCCGAAGTACTTTGGCGTGTCCAAGTAAGCACATCAAGGTGATTACAATTCAAGCATAGCGATGGACTCACTCGTGCCAGTCCATGTCTCCATCAGGCAGGCGAAATCCAAGTCATTGGAAGGGAAAAACTCCCTCAAGATAAGCGTTTTGTTCGCCAATAACTGGACATTTAACAACGCAATCCTTGTGGGAGGAGCAGAAGTGCATGACTCTTCCATTCAGCAAACTCGGGGAAACTCCCTCAAAAGCTGGAGATCGACCCCGCGACGGAGACTGAAAGGGCAGCACAGTTGAAATTCTCCAGGAGAACCGACGATCGGCAGCAGCCAGGAGTCGACAGGGTCCAGGAAATGTCGCAACGGAGTACACCCAAGCGTTCAGAAAGGAGCAAGGGATGAAACACGTTTTAGTTCCCGTTTTAGCTTTACCAGCTGGCCGCCACGTTCGCCTTGGTGCCGCTTCCACCGTGAAGGAAGCGCATGAACGTGTAAGAGGTCGGCCGGTATGTCTGCCAGGAGTGGGGGCAACGCTTTCTCCCAACCATGCTCAAACACACCCGCATCGCTGAAGTTGTATTGAAAGTCCACTAAGGTCTGGCAATCATAAACGAGTAGCGACTCAGTCAGTATAGTACCAAGCACTGCAAACAGAAAATAAAGACAAAACAAGAGGGTCGCCGCACATCGGTGCGCTGTCTGCTGTCTTGATTCAAAAAACTCATCTATCGATGTTCTGTTACACTAGTCCTTATTAGGGTCAGGGGTGAGCTCAAGACTATACTAGCTCACTTTGGTTAAAGGCAGAATATACCCTGGCCTAGTCACCAGCCAACTGCAGGACACACATGCAAACAACCATTCATCTATGGATAATGTAGTCTTCAATTAACCAAAAACGTGTTTGGAATGTGGGACAAAGCCAGGGTAGCTGCAGAATACTAAGACAAGTATGGGGAGAACATGCAAACTCCTTACTGTGAGGCAAAGCCACTAGATGCAAATAGTCTGCACATATTACAAGTATTGTTATCACCGAAGGAGGTTGAGGAGTAACTATAATGAGACACTCAGAGAAGGGAAGAATAGTGCAAACGGGCAGTTCATATTTAGTATTATATAATTACCCTCAGCGCCAGTGTACTTGTTTGCTACAGTATGTAATTACCTACTCTTTCAGTTGCCAACTTGTACATTCTATTTCATGGATGCATCGCGAAAAAACATTATTTTGCTTGTTTTTGATCTTTGAGTGCATGACATGCAAAGCTGAAATGGACATATGTCATTGGGAGAGTCTTTTCTGTGGCAACTGACAAAATAGCTACAGATCAATGGACTGCACATCTGCCTTGTTAAAAAAGGCTTTCCCTAAGTTTGTGACAGCTTTAAAAAATTCAAGCGTTCATACCCAGTACCTCTGGAGCAATTGTTGACAACAGCTGGCATTCTGACGACATAATGAAAGCATTAGAAGAAATACCTCACTGGGGCGTGTCCACTGATGACAGCAACTACAGAGGTGTAAAAATATTCTTGTTACAAAGTCACCATTTTGATGAAATTTGTGGTATTTGAAGCAAATTATTTAAAGATAAAGACACTGTAAATACAGCAGTGGATTAGAGATTTACTCATTTGTTTTAAGTGATTATATTGACATTTCACATTAATTGAAAATACTAACTTGTATTATAAAACATCCTATGTGTTTGAATTTGTGCATGCACAATTTCAATAGTCTGCTGGTGAGAAGTTCACAAGACTTCTTAAGATGAGTTGCCATATTGTATTTTATAGCTTCACATACATTTTTGGTCCTGTCTACTTGACACAACATACAAAACATTGCTGCTTGCTGCTAGCTAGAATTACTGTTTACAGCAGGTCTTTTCAATTAGCTTACGCTCACAGGAGAGTTGCTGATTAGGGCAAAATAACCACTGCCTAAACAATCGCAGGGGAAAAACTATTTTCAACAACACACTTGCCTGCGGTGTACAAAGCATGATGCCACAAACTGGTGACGTTTTTTGCCTGTACAACACGAGGATCAATCGCACAGGAGAAAATGATGGGTTTCTTGAATCATGCAATTTGCCACTGACTTTTTGCCACTGAAGTTTTTTGTTTGCTTTGTATTTGTTAAGAAAATGTGCTTTACGTGTTTTCAGCAGTTATGTTACAATTAGACCTCACAGGGGAAACACTACCTAGCCTTTGTTTACATTTCAATTGTGGAAAAAAAGGTGGCTTAAAATATTGTGCTGCAATAAAAGTGATGTTATTCCGAAGCATCAATCACAAATGTATTGTTCAGTAATTATTACCCATCGCGCCAAAAATATCATCACCACAAATTTCCTTGAAATATCATGATATAATTTTTAAATATATATATCACCCCCCCCCCCCCCCCCCCCACACACACACACACACAGTGTAGACAAGTCACGAGCAACAACCTCTCAAACATTCGCCCTAACTCCTCTGCTCACGCCCCGAACCCTCTTTTTTCTGTGAGTGACGTGATAGGTTCACAAACACTCGGAAATAAAACAGCCAAACAGAACAGCAACACACACAACCGAGTTAGTGACAGTACTTCTACTTCTTCCCTGGGACTCTGCCGAGCCACTCTTTTTCTCCTTCACTAAACAAGTAAATATACACTTACCAGGTATACAAATTTGACTTCCTCGCACACCTTTTTCCAAGCCTTCTCTTTTCTAGCTCCATTCCAATAGTGATAGCTGGAAGTATTTATGGCTCAACAAATGGTAAAATGGTACTTTATTTATATAGTGCTTTACCACCTTACAAGGCCCTCACAAAATTACATCATTAAAATTTACTTAAAATAATTTAATGCAATTTGTTCCAATGGGTTTCTTCTAGTAACAGGTTGCTGTTGCTTGTTTATGGTCGAACTTCACATCACAAATACCAAAACATTTCTTCCATACTCATAACAATCCAGATAATTCAGTGTTCAATATTTTGGGTCTGGCCCTCCTGTGTGGAGTTAGCATTTTCTCCCCATGCTTGCATGGGTTTTCCCCATTCAATCTAAATAGTCCATAAATTTAAAGATGAGTGTGAATGGCTGTTTGTCTTGATTGGTTGACAACCAGTCCAGGATGAATACTGTAACTTACTGCCCACACACCATAATATTAGTACTAGAGATTGTTACAAATGTAGGAAAGGTGTGTCAAGAAAATGTGATTCCTAGCTTTTAGTACTTTGTCTAAACCAGAAAAAAAAGACATTCTTCCATCTACATACTTGTCATGTTGGCATCATGGCTCAATACAAACTAAACACAATACTACCAATCCATCTACAAACATCCTCGGAGTGAGGGTGGAGAAAGCAACATGCTCTAAACAGCCCCTTCCCCCCAAAAAAACAGAGCTTTTTTTTTTGTACCCACAATTAAAGCCTATAATAATAAATACAGTGAGAACAGGGCAGAATTGCATTGAATATTTTAGTAGAATAGAGAATTATCCTCCATGTAATAGTTTGAATCCCAAGCCAAGCCTTTTGACAGATGCAGTATTTGAAGAATCACAGGAGGGGGCTATTTCAAAATCCCCCACTGAGACAACTCTTTAAACTTTCTCAGCCTGGGACAAAAAATGAATAAATTTAGATTCTCTGGACTGAAGCTCATTAGGACAATCCCTTTGCTATGGAGGGACACAACAAAAACAGGACCTACGTCCCACTTTTGTGCCTTTACTAATAACATAAAAAATATGAATATAGCACTCAAAGTATGATGATTAAATATTGTCCATTTATATCTTTGTATTTCTTGCCATTTCTGTTAATACTGTACCAAAAAACAAAACGAAAAAAAACCATACAAATACATTGACAGATTATTTGTATTTACAATAATGAAATAATGACTGCTTGCTAGAAAATCGACTTTGATTTATTTATTTTTACAAGTATTTAAATGTGTATTTTTTTTTCTCTGCACGCAGTATTATTCTTTGGTTAATTGTTTAGGCTAGCACTAAGAAATAAGTGATTGTCCTTAAAGCTACTCTATGGAAGAAATATAATTTTGTACATACAAATGCACACTCCCATGTTCACGTGCACGCACATTTTATTACTGAAGACTCAGCACAGAGTCCATACTTGCCAACTCTCCCGATTCATGCGGGAGACTCCCGAATTTCAACCCTATCTACCGTGTGGCTTCCGATCAGTCATTTCTCCTGCTAAGGTCCTAATTTTAATAATAATAATAATAATAGTACACTTTACTCATAAAGCGCTTTTCAAAATAACTCAAAGACACGTTACTGTTTAAAAGTCAGACAGAATGAAAAGACAACTGTACATAATCAAACAGAGCAAGGAGAAGGTAAACTTAAAAGTAAAAGTTAAGTCAAGTGTGGATATAGAGAGAAATGTAAGCTGTAGATAAGTAATATTCATTTTACAGCTAAGTAAACAGTTTACATAGTGGGGAATAGTTGACAGTATCTGGCAACCCTGGCCTGCTTGCACGGTACGTGGCCAGTTATGAGATTCCTTCTGGAGGCAGTGATATTCAGGAAGGCATAAGATGAGCACAAAGCACCTTCCAGGACACTTGGAGTAGGGGGAACGTGCAACATTTTGAGCTCCAGAGTTACAAGGGAAGCCTGCGTAAAAGCAGGCCAGGCAAAGAGCACATCTTTGGGCTTGCTACAGCAAAGCCTCGGGCCGAGCACTGGCCCCTGGTAGCCAGCCCCCCCCGGAGGTCAAGCGGAGGTTGACGGGCGTGACTAAAAGGGAGGTCAAGTACAAAGCACCTTTCTAGGTACCAATAAGACATCCAAGATTATACCGGGAAAGCTGTTGGAGGCTGGAGGGGAGGGGACTGCAGCACGTAACGTTATACCGGAAGGATAGTGAAAGAGACGACCAGACACCTTCGTGAGTTTTGTGAACGGCCGCTTTGGGCCGGTGGCCGGCCCCGCACCCCGTTGATATGTCGCATGTCGCCTTACCTTGCTCTGCAAGATGAAGTTTCGCTGGATTTGTGAGTTCATGAACCCCGGAGAATACATCTTGTACCGAGTGCATTGATTTCCACCGATCCTAACCACTGGTGGTTCGGACCAATCACAGAGCGATATTGGGTTTGGACCGTGATATGCAGCTGTGATGAAACCGGGAAGCCAGCACAGACGCCAAGGCCAACAAACCTAACATGGATGAATGGATGCTGCAATTAATTCTTTTCTTGCAGAATTACTCACCGTTTCCTTGTTGAATGTTGAAAAGCGAAAGGCGCTTTGTGAAATTTTAGCTGGTGAAGATGTTTGTGCTTTTTTCCCCCCTTTGACGAGAACGAAGACGGCATTTTCATCCGTGGCCGTGATTGGTCAGAATAATAGTGCACAATGCTGTCCAATCAGCTCAAAGTATTGTTACATATTGTAGTTTAGCGATCTCTATCGGCCATGTTCTATCAGCCATGTTAAATAGCGAAAAATAATAATGGGAAGCGAACCCGGGTCGTCTGATTGGAAGACTAACATTTATCTTTACTGAGCTAATGGGCCGGTAACGATCTTAGTGTTTTTTTTTATTGTTCACGTGTATGTCAATTCGCCGTTGGACTAATAGTTGGGGTTAGGATGAGGCTTTATATAGGCAGTATAGAGCAGTGCTGCGGTCCTGGCGGACTCAGTAACAGGGGTTAACTTTCACAAAGAACGCTGGGGTGACGACCGGGGCCTTCCCCCGCTGGGCCTGGGGTTCGGGGGTGTCGGCCGCCCTCCGGTGCCCCCATCTCCCCCTTCTGCCCCCGGTGTTCCGTCCCTCCACACGGCGGGGGGTGGGGTGGGCGCGGCTGCCCTCTCCGCTCCGCTGTCCGGCCCCTCTTCGGCGCCGGTGCCTGGGTGCGGGTGGTCCCCGGGGGCTGGGGGTCGGGGGTTGGGGGGCTGCCGGTTGGTCGGGGTGGGGTCGGGGGGGGGCGGTGGTGGGGGTTGCGGGGTGGGGGGTGCTGGGGGTGGGGGGTGTCTGGGGGATTGGGGACCTGGGGGCGGCTGGGGCTGGGTTGGGGTGGGTGGCGGGGGTGGATGGGGGGGCGGGAGTCGTGGGGGGTGCGGGGGTTGGGGGCCGGTGGGGTGCCTGGCGGGCCTGCAGTGCCCCGTCCTGCTGCGTTGGGTCGGGGGCGCGGGCCGTGTTGGGGCGGGGGGCGCTCCTGCTCCTGGGTTTGCTCTCCGGCCGGTGGCCCTGGCGGGGCCCGGGGGTCGTCCTTTGGCGCTGCCGCGGCCTGGGGGGCCCTGAGGTGTTGCGCTTGCTCTGTTCCGGCGGGGGTCGACGGCTCCCCTCTTTGATGGAGATTTTCATGCATGCCAGATCCACCACACCAGCATCTACCGAAACTCAGACACAATCTGTTTCCTCCTCAGGTCATTGAATCGGTGGAGGCTGGTGTCTGCGGATCTCACGCGGCTTCGTCTGTCCTTCCTTCCTTCCTTTTCTCGGTCTCTCCTTTGGTCTCTTGAGGCCTCCCTGATTTTATGTTTTTTGGATTTGTTGGGGTCTGGATGTTTCTTGGGCTGGGGAGGAGTTCTGGTGGGGGGTGTCTGGTCGGTGCTGGATTTCACCGTCCTTGGTTTTCTTTGGTCCCCTCGGGTCTCCTGGTGTTCGGTTTAGGTGAACGGTATGAGATTTTTTCTAATAGGTTTTCTGGTGAGCTAACAAATACACGTACGCACGCACGCACATACACATACTCACCCACACACACACAAAAAAAAAAAAAAAAAAAAAGGAGCAGTGATGATGACATTTCCGAATGAACAATACTGAGCTCTTAGAAAAGAGAAGAGAAAAAAGAAAAAAAAGAAGAAAAAAAAGAAAAGAAAAAAAAGGATGAGGCTTTCAGTGAGATTGTACAGTACACGTTATGTTTTTACATGGGACACTAATGGTTGAAGTTAGTAAAAGGCACAGTGAGATTGTAGACCGCTAGAAAACATGTCGTCAACACTAACAAAACATGTAGACAACACTAAACCAATCACTGGTCAAATAGTTCAGTCAGATAAACACACGTCTTCGGACGGGACGGACTGGGAGCGAGTTCACTTTTGGATTTTTGCGCTATTTAACATGGCCTATAGAGGTCGCTAAACTAAAATACGCAACACTTGGTCGTAATTTGGCACCTTTTCAAAACAACCTATGTGGTTGTATTTATTGGAGAACCACCATGGAGAAGTCCCTTGAGTGAATTGCAATATCAATCTGCCTATTGCCAGGTTACATGTCGCCGGCTGCTGTGCACAATTCGCATGGCGACGAACGACGAATACTAATCGCTGGTCCCTCCCCTGACACACGAATGAAAAAAAATATGTGGATTTACTGTTACTGTTCTACTGTTAATGGTTTCACCTCTTTTGATTGACATTACAACAGTTAAAATTTTCCACCGATTTCGACCTATGGGACCAAATGTTTAATTAAAATATTTTTATTAGCAGAGCAACTTATTTGTACTGTACCCACGATACTTGAATGATCACCTTGGTAGACATATACAAAATACGCAGACCCGACTGCAGAAAGAAACTACAGGAATTATTTTATATACTTATTCACTTCCCTAAGTCTTGTTATTAATTTGTTAATATTAATTTTATTTGCCTTACCTGCTAATGATATTTATTATAATAATTTTTTATTTTGTGTTATTTTCTTTCACTTGTCTCTACTGCAAGACTGATTTCTATTCCATGTACTGCTCTTGCAGCAATGCAGCAATGGATGCTTTTAAAGTGCATTATAAATAAAGTTGATTTGAGATATGTCGATAATATACAATAACGATATATGGGGTCAGTGAAAACTAAGCAAAATATCAATCCAAAAGGATGTGTAAAGTGCTTAAAAAAAGAAGAATTTAATGACAGTTATTAACATTAACAAACTTGGCAATAAAAAAAACTGAATTCAACTCACATTGCACTGCAACTGTGCTTAGTGATAAATAATTTTATGCTCCAATATAAGTTGTTGTTGTGTTTGTGTGCCTGCGTGAGCCTGTTAACCGCATTCTTATACAATTTGTCCATGCATCTGTTGGGTGGCTTGACTGATTATAAGTTTGCCACTCACATGTTGACGTTGTAACCAGTGGAATCAGGATTCCCAGCGATGAAATGTCAGCCTGGATCAAGTTTGCCGTTTGGTGGCTCCCATTACAATATGTTGCTTTGCATCACTTGTTTTAATCCAGAAAAAGACAACGGCATGACGTGCTCACTGCTCGGTCATTGGAACAGCCGGTGCGAGATGCTGTGACTATCGCGAGACCTACAGCGAGACCGGAAAACCTTAACATGGCGGCGCCCTGCTGCTAAGATAGAACTAGCTCTATTATGCTAAACTAATCCAAATTTAACCATCATATATATTGGCTTTTCTCTTCTCTCTTTCATCCGGCAGATTTGGAATACCACCCAGCGTGGAGGACCTTGAACGTTTCATCGACGGATATTTTTACAGCTGCGCGATGGAGGATCCTTCCGTCGAGAAACCTTCGAAGAAACCTTCGAAGAAGAGGAAAAATGATTCAGCGATGGACACGGACGACCTAACCACTACGGACGTTTCGGTCAGTATGCTGGAGTCCATAAATAAAAAACTTGATGTCCTCTGCCTCATCCGCGAGGACGTCAAAGAATTAAAGGTAAGATAATGCCGAGTTACGCTCTTCACTCACGGCTGTTTCAGCAGAGTTGGAAACTATTAAAAAGGAGAATAAAACGCTAAAAGAAACTGTTCTGGATGTCCAATCCCGTAGCATGCGGGAGAATTTAATATTCTCAGGCATATCCGAGAATACCTCTGACAACCCAGAGGTTGAGATAAAAAAAATTATGACAACGTCGTTAAAAATTCCTCAGGAGACGGTAAATAACATCTCTTTTCACCGCGTACATCGGCTTGGAGCCCGTAGGGGCAACAAACCCCGTCCTATTATCGCCAAGTTTGAGCATTTTAAACAGAAATAATTTGTTAAAAGTAAAGGACGGGAGCTTAAAGGACCTCATTTGGAATGAATGATCAATTCCCGAGAGAGATTAATGAGCGGCGAAAGGTACTGTTTCCTATAATGAAACAAAATAGGCAGGAGGGTAAACGGTACAATAGCCGTTGATAAGTTATATATCGATGGCCAACTATTCCGGAACCCCAATTCCACTCCCTGGCTGTTCTAATTGGCATTGGTGGAACTAAATTTAGTTTGATTATAGATGTACTGTATATGTGGTTATAAAACCAAAAATATGAATACTCATTATGTTTAGGCTATATTATAAATACAATATTAATACACAACTATATCTAAAGTATATTTAAACAAAAAATCACCAGTTACTGGTGTATTGTTATGTTTAATCCCCTGCTAATTTCCTTCACTTTCACCTCCCTACCCGTTTTTTCACTGTTATATTTACTTACACGTTACCTTACACGTTACCTTATTTTACACAAAGTATATAAATCACCTAACCACTTTGATTCTATCCTATAACATTCCAGTGGTGGCAAATGGCCTATACAGATATATACATAGGACTGAGTTTATATTGTTTGTATGCATAAATTAGTTCTGGTTTCCTGGAATGTTTGTGGCGCTTGCTCACAGGCAAAAAGAATAAAAACTTTAGACCATCTCTTAAAATTAAAAGCAGATATTTGCCTCCTACAAGAAACCCACCTACAAAAATCTGAAGAAAAATTACTTATTGATAAAAAATTTTAGCCAAGCGTACTCTGCCCCTTATAACAGTAGACAAAGGGGAGTCTGTATACTCATACATAAGAATTTACTCTTTACTCTAAATAATACAATAACAGACCCAGAGGGCCGATACATTATTATTCAGGTGACTATATTTAATAAAATATATACATTTGGTAATTTATATGCCCCTAATAATGATGACCCGGCCTTTTTCCATGATTTTTTCTCTAAGCTGTTTGAATTAGCAGCGAACTCTACTATTATTATTGGAGGAGACTTTAACACAGCCTTAAATCCATTAATAGATCGTTCTAATAAAACAACATGTATAAGGCGATCACAATCTACAAAAGTAATAGGGGAATATATGGATGACTTTGGCCTCGTCGACAGCTGGAGACTTAAAAACCCAAATAAGAAGGAATTTACCTTCTTTTCCGCTGTGCACCGGTCCTTTTCAAGAATTGATTTTTTTCTTACAAATAATTCTATTGCTGATAAAACCGTTACAAAAATACATCCTATTATTATTAGCGACCATGCACCAGTCTCCCTTTCCCTAAAAACCCAAATAAGAAGGAATTTACCTTCTTTTCCGCTGTCTTTTTCAAGAATTGTTTTTTTTCTAACAAATAACTATATTGCTGATAAAAACTGTTACAAAAATACATCCTATTATTATTAGCGACCATGCACCAGTCTCCCTTTCCCTACAAGATTATATCTTCAAACCACCACCGACATGGCGTTTTAACATCTCACTGCTAAACGACGCAGAATTTGACAAAATTATAAGAAAAGAGTGGGCAGACTTTTTGGAAATAAATGACTCTCCAGACCTATCTCCATCTCTTCTCTGGGAAGCTGGGAAAGCAGTAATTAGAGGTAAAATTATTTCATATTCATCTTATAAAAAGTAACAGGATCAAAAATTAGAAAAAGACTTGGAAGATAAAATTAAACAACCGACGGATGAGTACGCAATAAACCCAAATAACCAAATATAGACTGACTTACAAAATACAAAAATACAGTTAAATGATATGCTATCTAAAAAGACAGAGTTTATAATACACCAATTGAGATACAACAACTTTGAATATAATAACAAATCAGGTAAATTTCTTGCAAACCAACTTCAACGCAATCGGGAAAAATCGCTTGTAACGGCTATTAAAGGGACAACTGGTGAATGTACACAATCACCAGAAGAAATTAATCAAATTTTGTATAACTATTATCACAACCTATACTCAGAAACTTATAAGCCTAACCCAGAGCCTATTGAGGCATTCCTCAGTAGTTTAAATGTACCTCAGTTAACTACTGAATATAAAGATATGTTAGATGCGCCACTTACTATAAACGAGTTGTACAGTGCTCTAGACAGTATGCCAAATGGCAAAGCACCTGGTCCGGATGGTTATCCGGCTATATTTTTTAAGCACTTCTGGTTAGTGCTTGCTCCACTATTCTTAAGAGTAGTAACAGAAATTAAAACTAATGGTCACATACGCCCACACATGAATACAGCAGCAATTAAACTTTTATTAAAGCCAGAAAAAGACCCCACCCTTCCATCAAGTTACCGTCCGATTTCACTAATTAACCCTGATATTAAAATTATCACTAAGGCTTTCACATCTACACTAGAAACAGTAATCCCGACAATCATTCATAGCGACCAAACAAAATTTTAAGAAATATATAATTTTTTAACCTAAACCTGGTTACTTAATTCTGCCTGTTAGCGAGAGCCACCACATCGTGATAACTTACATTGATGTTTCTGTATTTGTAACTAATGGCCCCGTCCTGCTGCGTTGGGTTGGGGGCGCGGGCCGTGTTGGGGTGGGGGAGCGCTCCTGCTCCTGGGTTTGCTCTCCGGCCGGTGGCCCTGGCGGGGACCGGGGGTCGTCCTTTGGCGCTGCCGCGGCCTGGGGGGCCCTGAGGTGTTGCGCTTGCTCTGTCCTGGCAGGGGTCGACAGCTCCCCTCTTTGTTGGAGATTTTCATGCATGCCAGATCCACCACACCAGCATCTATCGAAACTCAGACACAATCTGCTTCTTCCTCAGGTCATTGAATCGGTGGAGGCTGGTGTCTGTGGATCTCACTCTGCTTCGTTTGTCCCTCCTTACTTTCCTCAGTCTCTCCTTTGGTCTCTTGACGTCTCTGATTTTTTGGATTTGTTGGAATTTAGATGTTTCTGGTTGGTGGCCCGGTGGGTGGTGTCTGGTCGGGGCTGGATTTCACTTTCCTTTG
Organism: Leptonotus elevatus; assembly: GCF_054856555.1. Lineage (NCBI taxonomy): Eukaryota > Metazoa > Chordata > Actinopteri > Syngnathiformes > Syngnathidae > Leptonotus > Leptonotus elevatus. Next base: position 25,751,179 of record NC_141246.1, read on the forward strand.
TTTTCTTTGGTCCTTCCTCGGGTCTCCTGATGGCGGTGTTCGGTTTAGGTGAACGGTATGGGATTTTTTTTAATAGGTTTTTGATGAACTAACGAATACACACACACTCGCACGCACACACGCACGCATGCACGCACGCACATACAAAAAAAAGAAGAAAAAAGAGCAATGATGATGACATTACCGAATGAACAATACTGAGCTATTTAAAAAAAAAAAGAAAAAAAAGAAAAAGGAACAGCTGGCGCGCTGCTCGTTAACCAGGAAGTAGATTTGTCTGATGCATCTCCAGACCCCCGATCCCGATTGTCATTGGCTAGCTTTAGCTGTCAATCAAACCCTAACTTGAAAGGAGGTATATGGTTGGCTGGCACGCCGTGCTTTACTTGAAACAGAAGGCGCATTGGCGCAAGTTTACATGACTGATAGGAAGAATAGATAGTTGGCGAGGCCTCTTAAAACAGCTAGGGCGGGCACGGCTGATTGTCGTTATAGACATGTGTTTCGATGATAGCAGTCAAAAGCCTGGACATGCTATTTAATGACTGAGTATGTCCACACTTTCACAAAACCCACCATCACGAGCTACATTTACAATGGATGCGACAAACTGGGTAAAAGTGGCTGATATAGTGCCGATATGGTGAATCTCTCAGTGTTCTTTTACATTTGGCAGCACCGCAGCGTAATGGTCAGACATTGGTTAGCATGTCTGCATCACAATTGAGTTTGGTAAACGTTGTCATGCACTTCTGAGTGTGAACATGTTAACAATGGGCATGTTGGGCCTGAAATACTTTTTTTTTTTTTTTTACATAGCAGTGTGAGATAAAGTGAAAAATTTGACAGACAGCACTGGTGTTGAGCAGAATCCTCGCATATCCAAAAGCATAATTTTTTAGGAAATCAAAAAGATGACATGTTCAATTGTTAAGCCATTAACAATTCATTGTCAAAGAGAGCAAGCTACTTTAAACACTTTAGATTGACCAATAATTTGTATATAAAATAAAAATGTGTCAATAATTTGTACATAAAATTAATAAGTCAAGTCATGTTCATCGACATTACGTGTACATACCAATGAAGAAAGCTGAAACGTTTGCAATTTCAAGCTGTAAATACAATCCCTATATTGAGTTTGTATCAGTTAAAGATGAAAATATTAATGATGGTTGTATACTCTGTGCTGCTGACAAAGTGTAAAATCATCAAATTTGGAGAAACAATTGGAGTCACAGCATGGAATATTCAATTTTACAAGCCCAAACAGGTTGTGTAAAGAAGAGCTACAAATAATGCAGGAGGTCCCTGAATTGTTTAGTTATTTTTATAAACTATGTACATTATTAATGTAAACCATTAAAGTACTAAGAGGATAATGTGTCAGGTAAAAAAAACTGCCATTCTTTTATATTGATAACATAATATATATTATTTATGATAAGTGACTTTAAAAAAAATATAAAAACAACTAAACCATTTATGTTTAGTGATATACAGAAAGTCTAATTCTATATGGCTGTCTTCATTATATTTTTAATAAAAACTTCCTTAACATTACTATTAAAACCTGCCCTTCCAAGTAGCAGCAAAACCAGTGGTCATTTTCATGTTAAGCGGTGTTGTCGGCGTTCGCTGAAAGCTGCTAATAAAGTAACCTGTAATCTAATTTTGTTAACTTTTAAAATTAAGTAATCAGTAAAGGAACTAAGTTACTTTTTCAAAGTGACTCTAACAAGACTGCATCTCACCAGTTTCATTCGGTATCCTTATGGTAGCCGCATTATTTTAACCCTGCATTTGTTCTGTGTTTATAGTTAATAATAATAAATCATTATTTACTCGTGAGACTGGAAAGGCAATGAACGCTTTCCACTTGTGATCTCTAATACTTACGGGATAGGGAAACTTCTGCTTGCTGAACAAACTTTTGTTATGACCAATCGCGGCAACAGATGATGTCATCACGGCAAGCGCCTCGTTTTCACCAGCTGAGTCCTGTTATCTCGATGATTGCCACTGCTTGCATTATAGCGTACTGATTTTTAAATCATTAAGATTTCATCACAGTCGCATATCTCGCCCCCAAACCCAGTGTTGCTTTGCAATTGGGCCACACAACCAGTGGTGCAGCTCAGAGAAAATCAGTGGGCTGAGGACAAGAGGGATTCTTTGAGGTTTGTGAACTCACAAACACTGCGATAATTCAGCATGCAGGTAAGGTTAGCGAAGAAATTCCAATGTGTAAAACGAAGAGGAATGCTCACTACGCGTTTGGTGTGAAAGTAGCATTAGAGTTTCTCTACATCTGGGCTCTGAAAGACATATTTCCAGTGTTTCCCACACCATGGGTCCATTTCACAAAGCATGTTCAACAAACACAGAGACTAACCCTAAACAGCGAGTTGACATGGTTCCAGGACAGCTAATTAGAGATAGTTATATCATCACAGAGTAGTTTCACCTGGCGTTGCCACTACACTAAAAAGTCCACATCAATGGAGCCCCGATTCATCGAGTCACCATGGCAACGGGGAAGTGCAGAGCGTGGCGCCGCCCTCTGCTACTGCGATTTGTATTTTTTTTACCCCTCTCAACTGATATGGCAAACTCATATGGCGAATTTGAACATGTCTTTAGAAAAAAGTGCAACACCGCAGCGACTCCCCATAGAGGAAGGCGCCGTGGGAAAACGTTGCGGGTGTCGGGTCAATGTGTAAATTTAAATGTAGTCCTTTGCAATCACAATAGCATTACAGGGGAAACCTGTTGAATGGTTCATTAATTTCATTTAGGTGCAATCCTGCGGGGGAGAAGCACACTTGACTTAAGATGAAATATAAAAGAATTATTCAAACGGTTAAAAAACAGAGCGCAACACACAATATATGCTGTGATGTGAGCGCATGTCTACAGCTGGTAATGTTGCAAATGTAAGGATGGAGTAAGTTGTGTATGTAGATGATGGACTGTGATGTAAAACGGTACTGCTCAAAAAGATAACTGTCCGGAAATGCCAGCATATCTATCTTGTCTGATAACAATCTCACGACGAATATGTAATTCACCGCGTAATAATGCGGCACCATCATCATTATGGTCATTGTCAAAAGGACATGCCATGTTCGTGACAAAAGTGGACTTTACGCTATAGACTATAGGCGTATTTACACAAAAAGGAGGCGGGGACAAAGGAAACCTCGAGGTTCATTGTGAAAAACCTGCAACCGACCAGGTTTGGTTCATGGAACATGTTACCACGGTAACTGACCGAGAGCTTAAATTACCTCTTTTTATGAAGCAGGCTAGAGTTACCTTCAGTTACCTCCCTTTCTGAAACGAAAAACACAGAGTTTCCCACATTTCAGGGTTTCTTGACCCAGAGTTCCCACTAAACCTACTTTGTGAAATAGACCCCATGTTAATACTTCGGCGGCCCACCCAAGTAAACTGGCCGCCGCCCCCCAAAAAACCCTATAAAAATGTGCCACGACCGGTTATAGCACATGCAACGTTAGTTTGCCGTTACTCACTTGTGGATCGTGAGGCTAGAGGAGACGTAGTAACAGGACTGAGGAGCCTTTGCGCTCCAACCAAACAAGCACGTCGTGTGTGAAGTGGAGACTGCCAATCACCTGCGTTGTGTAACAATTATAGACCAGTCAACCTCGATTTTTTTTCCCTTTCCTTACCATTTCCCTCTTGGAAATGTGCATTCAGTTTTAACCTTGGTTGGGTGATCTCTCTCTGTTTCTCCCCCCTTGCCTAAACCAGAAACAATTCAAAAACAAGAGAACACCCCGAGGTAATGGTTGAGACCTCTGAGATCTAAGAAGTAGGGGGAGTAGAATCCCCAGAGGGGCGAACCTCGCAGGTATCCGTGACATGGCCTCATGTGGGATGACGAGGCCCGTATCCCCCCGTTGGCTGAAAGGACTGCCCAGTACGTGACAGAGGGGCGGCCGGGAGAGCGGCTCCCCCAGAGTTTGATGAAGCATAGGGCCTGGCAAGGCTAGCAAACTTACGTCATTAGCACGCACTGTGCGTTCCAGCGCTCCTGTCGCTGTCAAACCAAAAACATGACCTGGCCACAGGGAGGTGACGCAGTTCCTTCCGGGAGGGCTCTCGCAAGGGAGATTGAGCCAACCATACCTGACGGTGCGCCTGGATAAGCAAAGACATACTACGGCCATGCTCCCTCGAAAGGAGGGATAAATCCCTCAGTGCCATGTTACAGAACGATGTAGCCTCATCTACTTTTTTGTCTCTCAAAGCTGCGGAGATGCGCCTGGGCGTTGGCCAGGCGTGCTACCACCGTTGCCGCGTTGTATGACTTAGTGACCAGTTTGTCCATCAAGCGCCACTGAGGGCTAGGGCATCTCACAGCCTCTCTAAGGGCCTCGTCCGGGGAGATGATGAGTGAAGCCACTCTACACTCTACATTAGGCATACGGTCCAAACCAATAGGATTCAGAAACCGCATATTTGCCAGGGAACGGCCGTCCGCCGGGAGCCGAGGATAAACACTAGAATTGGACCAGCAGGAATGAAGGTCTGTCAAAAAAAAGACGAGATTTTGGGATCCAAAAAGACTCGGTTTAGTAGTCCATAGAAGAGAGGCCACACTCAGTAGGAGGCTGAGAAAAGCCAGACGTGTCCAACTTTAAACGTTGGAAGGCGCTAAGTATAACAGTGCACACCAATTCCGCTCCAGCTGAAACATGTTCAGAAGGAGGAGAAGACGGGGCAGTGGAAACAGAGTCCATATCCAAACATGCCTCAGAATGCCGGACGGAAACGGCATCCTCGACGTCATCTGCTTGGGAGGGCAATTGGAGTGTTGCATCTGGCATGTCCACCAATGCATAGGCCAACTCCACTGCAGAGGCCTGAGAAACAGAAGGGTTTCGATCACCCAACTGCACCTGTATAGCCATCACACTCACCTGCAAATAGCTCAACTGCAAGGCAATCTGAGAGTCCGCTCGACTCTTCTTACTCTGATGATCAGGGGCAGCAGGAGAAGCAGACCGGAGACTTCAGATTATAAATAAATACATGAGGTTTTGAATTTTATTCATTGTGTTTCTCCAAAAGTGAAAGTAAACAGAACGTGGTGCACCTATAGGCGATTGAGGGAATTACGACCTCCTCAAGCACCGTTCAAATTATTAATTTGTCCAAAAAGACAACATCAATTATCGCTACAGTTGTCACTACAGAACCACTGAACCAGTCCAATCACGTTGTTTTACCGGAGCATCTTCTTGAGACACGAAAGGACAAAAAGGACGTATTTTCCGGCAAGAACCCAGGTGAGCCGACAATATAACTAGCCATTGCTCTCTCTAGTATTCTCTGTAAAGCAACAGTTTCTCCCTGTTCTGAATAACATTATGTGCAGCCAGCCATGTTTTTCATTGTTTTACTTTCCTCTCTGTAAGGTAAGCATTATTAATGTCGGCCAGAGTTATCCCTGAATATGATCTCTTTAACCACCGCAAAGCACTTTGTGCACTTTATGCTCGCAAAGCACTTTGTGCTTTGGTATTTTGTGTATTCACATCTCAAACAACATGGTTATAAGTTTTAAGGTTCAGTATTGTGTTTTCGCTCACGATCCGATATCACAACCTTATTTTATTTATATTATTGTTATTTTTAATACGAAATAAGTGCAAAAATATAGTATCACTGGGAAATGTGTTTTTACTCTAATGCACGATATGAAGTGTAAAATTACCCCACAAAAAACTTTTTTTTTTACGTGAAATCACAATCATTTGTTTCTATTCATTGTCATTTGGCATGCGACACAAAAACAAAAGCCCACAAGATAATAGAAAAAAAAAAGAAAAAAAAAGGGAACAAGAAAGACAAGAACACTGATCACCCAGCTGCCTTGAAAAGCTGTGCAACAGTGAACTGAACAGTGAAACCAGGACCATTCTTCATCAATAAATGAAGTGTAACAAGTTAGAGAGGTCGTGGATATATCCAAAAAGTGAGGCGTTCATAACGATGAATCTATGTGATTGTGTAAGTATCTGTCGCAGTGTGAGTCAAGCGTCCTCAATGTGAAGTCCTGATGCTATGCTCCTTTTGCTACCCATAATAATGTTTTCTGTAGGCGCTTCACTCTCCTGCTACTTGTACCCACACTGCTAAGCACACTGTCCTCAGCAGTTCACAAATATGCACTCAAAGTGTGAGCCTTATTTGTGGTATATGTTAGGGTCTTCATTTTGATATTTGTTGCTTTATACTAAAGAAATTACAGTGAACACAGTTTTTGATACAAATAACATTTTCAAAGGAAAACCAAGCAAGGTGTCTGTTGTATACCCAAACCCATGGTTATTTCCTGCCACAATTCAGTTGAGGGAAGGGTTTTCAAAAATGTTCAGCTCAAGATTCAAATGATAGCTTTGGTTCCTCCATGGCAGGCATTCATCACCACTGGGCCACAGCCAGAGATGAACAGGTACACACAAAAAATCAGCCCTGGCATTTTGACTTAGTCCCGGCCTAACACCTGACCGCCTCTGGCTACCACAGCACTCTGCGTTATTAAATGATGTCATGTTATGTTTCCTCTACAAAAAGGATTACAGTATACTGTATTTAGTGGCATTTAAATATAGTGGCCTATTAATTTTGAAAGAAATGTTTGTGCCCGGGGTCTTTTAATTGCACTATGGAGGTTTTAATTGTTCAGCACCTTGAGTTGCATTTTAATGCATTAGAGGTGTTATAGAAATAAAGTTTGATTGATTGATATATTACCACCTCATTGACTGGACATAAATGAAGTGTAATGATTTCCGGAATAACCGGATAGTGGGTCCCACAAACGCAGAGACACAAAGGATGTGGATTGACAAATTTAATTGTATAATTGTTAACAAAAGTCGCTTGCAAAGTATGCAAGGAAAATAAAGTAACACAAATAGACCGGAGGGCTGTAGAAACGCACAACGCTTTAAGAAAAAACTAAATACAAAACTAGCTATACAAAGTGGATAAACTAAAAGTGACGTGGGAAAACAACACGTGGATACCAATCACTAAAGCGTAAAGCTGACGAAACACAAAACTACCAAGCAAAAAAGGCTCAACGCGTGGTTAACAAGCACTCAGGAAATAAGCTGAGGAAACAACAACATAAAACTACGTGTCAAAAGACTCACGTGAGAAACTGGAAACAAGAAACAAAGCTAGAGATAGGAATTTGGAACACAAAGTCAGAAATAAGCTCTTGGGCGAGGACGTCGCAAGGTCAATACTCCAACGAAGAGTGTCGGCAGTTCCAGTCCTTATAAAGCGTTGATTTGTGAATGAGAAACAGGTGCTGCGCAGGAGGACACACCCCTCTACTCAATCAGAGACTGAAAAAAAAAAAAAACAACGCAATGAAAGCACAACCATAACATAAAGCTTCATCACTTGAAATATGTTAAAGCATGCTGCACTTGTCACACACAGCTGAATGAACCAAGCAATGAGAGATATATTCTTTCTAATTATTTTATTTTTGTTTTATTGCAATACATTCATCTGATATCTATTAACAACATGCATTATAGAGTTGATAGCTCTGAGCAAAGGTATTGGACATACAATTCAGTATATCGTATTACCGTCAATACCTTTTCACTTGTGAACTGTTCTTCCTCAATATTGATTTCATACATAAAAATTGTAAGATGAGACATAGTGTTGAGTTTGAAAGTCAATGCATTTATTTTAGTTGTGTTAATTTGAAGACTATTAGCAAGGTACAAAACAAGTAAGTCATGCAAGGGGAAATATATGAGGGAATGGAGATACCATGCAGTGGAAAAGACAAGAATAGAATAACTGAAAGGAACTCTGGAGATTTGCTGTGGATGCCAAATGTCATCTCTTTTTCTCAATGCTTTACTTTGTCCTAGTTTGGTTTGAGATGCAAAGTACAACGTTTGAAAGCTACAATATGCTAATTATGCCCTTTAAATGATAAACCAAAAGGTAGGTCTGACACTAATCATTTTATCAGTTCAAACTAGTATTTATTGTGAAACCTGTTATCACTTATGAAAGACAAAATACATGATAGGTCATATTATATATCTACTAAACCAGTGGTCCTCAACGTGAAGATATATTTTGATGGGCCAGCATAAAAACAAAACAAAATAAATGATTACATATGCAACTGGCCTTTATGTTTTATGCAGTTGTTGTAATTAGTGGGAGCCCTGCACATATTTTTTCTTCAATGAATTGGATTACATTTTCCCTTGCCCGGATGCGGCTCCCACTCTGGAGCAAGGCCTGGAGGTGGGGCTTGTTGTTGAGCGCTTGGTGACAAAGACTGTTCAAAAAGACAACTTGAGTAATGGGTCCTCCTTCCCATGGCATCAGCGCCTGTGGGAGGAGCCATATGGGCCGGGTGTAATGAGAGTTAGGCAGCAACTGGAGGCAGGTCCAATCCTCAAATACAGAAGTTTGCTCTCGGGATGTGGAAGGAGCCCCAGCTGGTGTGCGAATTCGTGAAGTACCAACTAGACATCAAGCTTGGCTGGACACATAGATTGGGCTAAGGTATGATTTTTATGACAACAGTGTGGGACAATCCCTCTGAACCAAGATACAATCAATGAGTATTGAATGAATTATTATCACTTCGATTGGCTGGCGACCAGTTCAGGTTGTACCCCGCCTACTTCCCGAAGTCAGCTGGGATGGGCTCCAGCACTCCCGCGATCCTTGTTGGGATTGAGCGGTTTAAAAAAATGGATGATTAGATTATTATTATTATTGCCATCTTAAAAATATTTAAACAGCACCCGCCAGACCATGTGAAGGGAATTTCTATAGGTTGGCAACTCTGTCACAGTTATTGGTAGGGCTTGATTATCGTAAATCTTAGAAGACGCCTCAGTGATTTTCCACATTCTATACAATATTTTCATTTTAAACCAGCAATGTGATGCATAGCAAGCTACATACAACCAATATCCAAAGAAGAAAATAGAATCTAAAAGCCCCAAGGAATTAGATACGATAAGAAAACACAAAGGATGCTCAATGAGGTGGTAATTTGCTTATATGTGTTGAATTTGTTGAATTTGATTTTATTTTGGACCTTTTCAAACCTGGTGGTGCAGCCTTTGCAGTCAGATATTTCAGAATCAGCTTTAATTCCCCGTTTATTATTTTACAGTCAAGCTCACTCATAGTATTGTCAGTAAATGCTCAGACATACTGTACATACACAATCTGCTCTTGCAAAGATAAATATTCACACCTGAGAGTCTTGAGAGGTTTCTCTAGCAGGTGCCAAATGTCAGTACCATCTCTTAAGAGGTACTGTTGGCCTAGTTTGCCTTGAGATACAGCACTATCCTGTCATCGAGATGGTAAATAAGCACCGGAGGGGTTTTTGAAACACAAACACGCAAACACACACACACACACACACACACACACACGCACATACACGATTAACAGTAATTCAGTACTCATAGAAATTGGTAGTAAACATATAATACAGTGGATCATCACAAACCTGTTCCGAGGGCAGTCAAACCTATTTATCACTAATCCAGTCACCTATTGTTTGATTTATGTTTGACAAAAAATACACATTTGTGCTATTATTCTCCCTTCTTCAAGTTTACATTTGGTTATAAAAATGAATTAGAGTGGATAAACTGGTCAATATGAAACATACAAATACTGACATTGCAGCTGTTATCAAACATGTAGGACACAGTCACTGAAATTCTAATGGAAAGTGTTATGGCATTGTTAAAGTGTTATTTTTTGAAATATGTTTAGTTAACTAATAAGGGACATTATTTACTTCAATATTGTTGGGGGTTTTATTGAACAAAATCATGATGAGGACATAAGTCAGTTCAAAACAACTGAATGAGAAACTTAGAAAATGCGTCTGAGTGTGTCAAAGCGCTTTGGCGCTGCGGGGATGAATGAGAAAGAAGTCATGTCAATTACCTGTGATAAATAGCTTATTCTGAACAAAAGATGAAGATATTCTAGCGTATATTTAGTCAATGGAATGCATACACAGCAGTACATATTTCACCACTTTTTTGTGGGGAGAGAGGTTGATTTTAGGGGAAGCTGAGTTTCCCTTGCAGTCTTAGAGGAATCACCACTGTGTATGTCATAGACTGTAGTCCATTGATTGAGTTTCTGCCTGCATCTGATTTGAGGATGCAAAAAGTGCCTTCGAGAGTCACTCTTCCTCATACCTGATAGATATTCCTTTTAGGGATGCACCACAGGTTGTTAATTGGGTTGAGTTCAGGGGATGATGGTGGCCACAGAATTCTTTCTCACTTTAAGCCGTTAAACAGCTAAAGCTTTAATGGCATCTTTTACCAGACAGACTAGCGTGTTGTCTTGCTCGATAATTATTGTACTGCAAAAGCCACAATAAGTCTACTATGACATCAAATTGTCAGTTGACACTGATAACTTTGTATACATTTTTACTGTTTTATTTTATATTTTAACCATTTTGTTTTTAGTTATAACTGTGTAGATGTAGGTATAATTATGTTAACTCAGTATGGCTGAATGAATAGACCTATATTCTTATCTGTGTTACTTTCATGAGAAAGAGCAACGGGTCTGTCTATTCATTCTGTAATCTAAAAGGGAGGTTTCCGGGGCTATGTCACCTAGGGAGTCAGGCTCATTATTATTGTATTCTTTTAATCTGATTTATACCCATGGGAACGGATTTTTTTGTAAACAGGTGTGTTGTGGGCTGACCTTTTTCTGAACCCTTTTTGTGAATAAATAACGATGTGAGCTGGAGAGAGGGAGCCACATCAGAACAGATGATCGCTTGGATGATTTGTCAATGTGGACCAGAAGCTTCTGGTAATTAAACTCTTTGCAAAGGAACTCCTTCAACAGAATCTCACCATTCAGTTAATTGAACACGCAAAGAGTACAATACTTAATATTGTCTACTCTAACAACACCTTCATCCACTCTGACCTTCCCATTACACCAGGCCCGAACATAATAACCTCCACTACCACCACCGTTGTGATGTCACGGACTGCGTTGTTTGAGACATGGTGGTTATGCAACAACTATCCAGAACTCCAACTGTGTGAGCCATCCACGTCCTCTTTTTTTTTCTTTTTTAAGACAAAAAATGGTTGTGCTTTACCTTGACTAGTTTCGGCAACGACTGCCGCCTTCCTCAGAAGCTGTCAAACTGACAATTGTGACGTGTCTTATCAGCTGATGTTCCTGGGCGTAGCCGGCGTGGCGAAGCTGTCATGTGACGCTCCACGCCAATGGGATGTTCAGAGGTCCATATATATGTATATATATATATATATAAAACAAATAGTGTATCTTTGTTTATCTATCTATGCCAACAACTCAAAGAGACAGACAGTACACATATTCTATGAAATTGCAGAAAGTATGGTATAAATAACACACGTTTCCACTTTTTATGACATTTTTGTTTGGTGGCATGCCTTGGGAATCACTGCTTTAGCATATCTTACATTGAGAGAGACAACAGCAGCTTCAAATACCTGCTTGTTGCTCATATGTGGCTGCTCTCTTAATATGACACATTTGCTTAGGTGAGACTTTCGTTATTGTGTCTTTATCTGAACCAACCCATTTGAGTCACACACAAAAATGAATAAACAGTCATGTACATTGATTTGTTTTAAAATGTCCAGTGTTATCCTTTCTTAGGTGAGGTGTTGGACTTCTGTAGGAAAATTATGTCTAAATGATCAATTGCAATAGAAGGTTGTATTAAATGTAAACCTCTATATCTAATAATATGTCTTCTTTACATCAACTAAGATGATCGCAATACCAGTGGTGTGGTTCAAAATCAAATCTGAAAAAGATTATTAACATCACAGTCAACTGCAACCAAAGGTAGCTCACATGACGGCCATAGTAGAATGCCACTGATCCATTTATAGAATTTCTATAGCAAGCACATGCAGCACCGTGTAAAACCAAGTACTATACTGTGATTGCGTGGGGCAACCAAACTGTGGCAAAGCTGATTGGTCATTTTCTTTGCTAGTAACATTTTGATTGGTCGCAAGGTTTGTGGCGTCCTCGAGTAGTGTAAAGGCAAGGCAAGACCATATTTAACATTTTCAGTGCTGAGCAAGAGAAGAGTCTGTCTCATGGCAATGATAAATAAGGACATTGTCTCTCTGTAGACGTCATTTTCATTATGCAAGTTTGAAGAAGTATTTAAAAGGATGACAATTGTACACAATTTAACATGTATTTACAAATTAGAAATGGTTTAAAAAAGAAACCTAAATTCCCACGTTTTTTTAGATAGTTCAAATGAGTCTGCATGTGAGCTGTCAGTTCATATCTCCAATTACATCTCACAAATCTGAGAACACCTAGAAAATTGATAAAACAATAGTAACGGTATAGTTAAATTACGTTTCTGAGTTAAATTAAAACTACCTGAAACTGTTCGGCGGCACAGTGAGTAGCAACATGTATATCTTTAGTAAAGAAGAAAGAAAGAAAGAAAGAAAGAAATTAAGAAAAAGACACATCACCTACATTATTCTGTAATTTACATTCTTTATTAATAAATACATTATCTGTCACACAATTCAAGTACTTACCTATAATTCCTGTAAAATTTCACCTGGACTTTAACATAATGTAAAATGCTTCCCTTCCTCAAACTGTTCACTAATGACAAACACAAAAGGAACACCAAGTTCTAAGCTCTGCTGCACTGTAACGCCACTGTATGCTTTGTCATGTGTGTTAGGTCCTGGCCTTCAAAGGCCTTTCTGACCTTTTACTAAATGAATGGTCATGGGAAACACAGTAGGCAGTGCCCAAGAATCCACAGGGAATCCCACCTCTGCTAGACCCCCCTTGGATGACTAGTGTCTCACTGTCTGGTTCTGTTCCATGCCAGTATGTCGTCCCTTGGCCATTGAAAATAATAAAACTGTAGGAAGCGCTGCTTTTTGTCTACAATATATATCTTTATATTTTTGTTTGTTTGAAATTGAAATTGAAAAGTGCTGTACAAGTGATAACAGCATCTATAATATGTCTTTCTCAAAGTAAGATTTTCTTTTTCAGAAAGAACCTGTGTTATCAGCTAATGTTACACGTGAAAAACATAATAGCTTTAGAACATTGAACGAGACAACACCAAATATTATTTTTGAAGACATGATTACTTTATTAAATAGATAAGTGTTTTTGCAGGACACATTTTTTATTTTAAAGAAACCCAACAACCTACTGATATATTGACGAATTTAATTAAGTCTGATTGTAAATAAGTCTTGGTGCGCTGCCTTTACATATGACACAGTCCCTCTACATATAGCAGTAAAAAAAAAACATTCATGCTTTTCAGTGTAATCAATCCAGTTTAGGTGTTGCACAGCTTTGCCGACATACAACACAGCTACAACACAGCCAGTGTATTTCTGCCAAATGTTATTTCATGCCAGAGCCTCTCTACAGTCAGCCATTTTGTGTCACAGAGGTAGTTCTGCAGCGCCTCTCTGGTCTCGCATTATTTCACGGCCTATGCTCACACTGCAGGGGGTACATTGTGCCCTGGTCACTGAATGAAGTTTGAGGCATTGGCCGCCTGTGGCCTTTAAATGTCTTCCTGTCCAACCTTGTTCCATGGCATCCCTTCACCCACCAGGCAGCCATTTTGTGCCAAATGGAAAAGATGAGCAGCTGAAAGTGTTGGAATGATTGTCATTATAGTAGAGTACTGCTTATTTTATTCGACAAGATCCCAAAGGTATTCATTTGAATGCAACTTGAATTTATTGTACAACTATAGAACCTAATAGAGATAATTAAGGACTTGCTTGCCAGAAGTAATCTTTTTGTGCAATAAGGAAAAAAGTATGGATGAGAATATGAAGGTTTTTTTCAGTTTCTTTTGTTTTTTTAAGAATAGTTAAATACTATCACCATCCATTTTCTCAACCGCTTATTCTTACTAAGGTTGCGGGTGTTTTGGAGCCAATCTTAGCTGACTGGATGGCGAAAGGCAGGGTACACGGACTAGTCGACAGACAGTTGTATATTACATATTATATATATTAAGAAACAGTCATTCACACTCAAAACATGATGATTAGTAGTCTTAAATTAAACAATACATAAATAAATAAATGAAATCATGCCATGTGTGGTTCCATTTTTTTTTCTTTCCCAAAATTCAGGCCTTACCCACAATTCATGATTTTGTATCCTAATATTCCCCATTCATTCATAATGGCAGATTTAACATTATACATTTACATTATTTCAATGTCCATTCCAATTAAAAAAAAATCAAAATCTTCACGCTTCAAGTTTGCTTTCATTTTTTCATTCCCAAAATTCACACCTTACCCACAATTCCCGATTTTGTACCGTAAATTTCCCCATTCATTCCAAATAGCAGATTCAACATTACATATTGAAACCATTCCAACTTCAGCATGTTCAGCTCTTTCCAGGTCATTGTATATTATTCCATGTCATTTAATATCATTCAACATCATTCAATATCATTAAAAATAATTCCACAGGTTTTTATTCCGCCTTACAGCAATCACATGCAATTTCTATAGAAATGCATTCTCTAGTTTGTTTTGTGTTTTTAAGAATAGTTAAATACTATCGCCATCCATTTTCTCAACCGCTTATTCTCACTAAGATTGCGGGTAAACTGGAGCCAATCTTAGCTGACTGGATGGCGAGAGGCAGGGTACACACGGACTAGTCGACAGCCAGTTGTAGTGTTCATATCGAGAAACAGTCATTCACACTCAAAACACACCTTAAATCAAACTCACAGGGGAAAACATGCAAACACCACAAAGCTGAAATTCGAACCCTGGGCCTCAGAATTACGAGGCAGATTTGCTTAACAATCAACCACCATAAATATTACCTATATTTGTCTTTGTACACTCAGTAGAATTTTTATTAGAATAAGTGACAAACTGGAAACTACACAGTCAGGCGTTTTAGTTGTAGCTCACTGTTATTAGATAGCGGTTAGACGCCATATTTTTTTATAGCTAAAAAAACATTTCTGGTCAGAGACAGCACCACTGTCCTCTGTTTAAATTTAACTCTTTGACCGCCATAAACGTTATATAACGTTTAGTAAAAACCTACGGAGGGGCGCCGAGGACGTTAAAAGACGTTCACTATGTTTTTTGGTTTTTTTTTGGGAAACGGGTGGAGGAAAGCCTTGGGCAGCTGTGCTGAAAGTATCAAGCAGATCTAGTTAGTAAAATGACTCGTTTTGGCCCCAAGATGGCAGCGATGACTCTCTTTGGACAAGATTGGGTGGGCCGCCCACCGTGGGCGTCAGTAGAAGACGTGAGGCGGAGCTAGAGTGTTGAGGGGACAATGGCTGATGATGCAACAATGGCTGATGAAGCAACAATGGCGACCGGTTGCAAGCAGCTCACGCTTGAGCATTTTTTTCAAAGACGGAAAGCATCGATCAATACTAAAAAGCGCATTGATGTCGACGATGATGATGACTCCGAGCTTGACGCCAAAGTTGGAAGCCTTGACGCGACCGTTATGATCACGTAGTAAGCCTCACCGGCGAGCACTGCTAACGCCGGAAAACGCGCAGCACAACCGACCGGGTACTTCTGCACAAGCGGACATTCGATCGGGCGATGGATGCATATTCATCGGAGGAGCGGGTACAGTCTGATCACGGAGAAGACACTGGTTCTGGACTACGATGCCACCATGAATGGAGTGGATAAGATGGATCAGAACATCTCTTACCACCCGGTATAGCAACTGAAGGACATGATTCCTCATGACGTAACACCACCGTAACGTAACCATAGCATGGTCCTGATATTAGACTTGATGGCAACACACACTGCAGTATATACTTGCTATTCTCCGGAAAAAACGGCCTGCAAGAAAGTGTAGCTTCTGCACGCGAAGAGGCAATCGCAGTGAAAGTAATCTGTTGTGCAAATCCTGTTGCGTCTCCTTGCACGCAGGGGAGTGTTTCACAAAAAGAAAAACTGTCATTGAAACATCCACATAATAATAGTACCACAGTTGCACACATTTGTAAATAGTTTGCCAAATTGTTGTCAAATTGTTACACTGTTGAATGTAAACAAACGTATTTTGCTATCAAAAAACACTTTTTCATTCTTGGTGGTAGTGTTTTATAGAAGTAAAGCACTATTTAGGTGTTTGTGGCATCATTCATGGACAAAAAGAAGTGTAAAATTCACTAGAGTGCATGAAATAATATCGTTTCACTAAAAGCTTGATTTCTCCGTATTTTGGTCCAAAACAAGCGCATTTGGTGTGAAACCATTTTCTATTGTTGATTACTAAAGAACGGAATAAGGTAGAAACAAACTTTTTTTTCTGATGAAAGATGAAAGTTCAATCTTTCATTTGGTAGTATGTGTGTTTCCATAGTCCAAACAGAAAATATTCTGTGGACCTTGAAAGATCAGTCAAAATGCTTAAATCGGCTGGCACTCACAGCATCCCTTTTCTGAAAATGTCTGGCAGTCAAAGAGTTAAATGAGAGACACCAGCTGTTGTGTCATGTACATGAGTCAATAATAAAGCCAATGTTTACATTCATTATTACAATTTAAAAAGTATTATTATAATTATTATTATTATCATTATTATTGTACATTATTACAACGTGTTTGTTTTAAATCCATCCCTCCTTTGCTGTGGCTTAACATTTAAATAACATTTATTAAACTTAAGGGTTTAATTAAGGCTTTCCTAGAAATGCTTCTCTTTCATAAACAAAACTGTGACATTTATCTAGTTTGGTCAGGAGCTCAGCATCACGCTCATTCTAGAATTGCCCCTGCTAAAAAACGATTTCATTTAAATCTGTATTTCATCAATGTATATTCAGTGAGACCAGTTGAGCAGGGATCCATTGCTTTCAAGATATTTCTCAATTTTCAGTTAGTTTTCATGTCAAATAATGAATACAGTACTCTAATAAATACAAGTATACATTGTTGAGGTCACATTTTGGCCAGAATTGAAAATTTGGAGCAGGTAATGTTTTAAATTATACTTCATCATATTTAATTGTGAGTATGACATGCAGATTAAATGTAGAGCTGGGCCCTGGATTATTGTTAAATATTTGTTTATTTGTTTGTTTATCTTGCCATACTTTAGTTGGATAATGTCGATCTTATTCAAAACTTGAATTAATGAGAAAAAAATTATTTACACTTCAGTTCATTTCAGACTTAACTCTGAGAAGAGCCTTTTGATGCTGAAATCACTAATTAAGCATACATTTTGTATATTACACATACTAAAAACAGCTGGGTCCAAATTTACCCAATTTT
The DNA here is from genome assembly GCF_054856555.1 of Leptonotus elevatus. NCBI lineage: Eukaryota > Metazoa > Chordata > Actinopteri > Syngnathiformes > Syngnathidae > Leptonotus > Leptonotus elevatus. The sequence continues at coordinate 25,768,590 of NC_141246.1, forward strand.
TATTTAATTTTTTTTTAACCCAGATGCTGAGCTACTATAGCACCATCCAAACAGTAGTTAATTTGATCCAGCAGGATGGGTTGGTTAATCGTTGATTTAACCCAACAGTTGACCTAATTTTTCCCCCCAAATTGTTCGGCGATATCAACTACAGTTCTGGGTTACCTGGTACCTGTTTTTAGAATTGAATGTCCTCAAATGCTGGTTGAAATCAATTACAATTCTGGGTTGATTGAACTACCATACATATTTTTTGTCCAGGAGTCTATCCAAATGCTTGGTCACATTAACCAATATCCATCCATCCATCCATCCATCCATCCATCCATCCATCCATCCATTTTCTACCACTTATCCGGGGCTGGGTCGTGGGGGTATCAGCTTTAGCAGGGAAGCCCAGACTTCCCTCTCCCCAGCCACTACGTCTAGCTCTTCTGGTGGGATCCCAAGGCGTTCCCAGGCCAGCCGAGAGATATAGGCTACGTTTGCTCAATTCCGATTTTTGGGTGAAATCAGATTTTTTTTTTTATTAAGCTTTCACATTATATATTAATTGCGACTTCACTCTATCTGCTGTGTGAACGTTATGCGTCCGCAAAGTGACCCACATGCGCAGACGAAGATACAACGTCATTCACAACGTTGTGTTTGTGGAAGTAAATACGTATAGTCCAGTGTATCAGGGCCACGGATCAGGGCTCATATTTTTGCCATCTCATATCTACGGAGGAGTGATGTGAGAGGAGGTATAAGTAATATTTTGTGAAATGAAGCGAGTCTTTTCTAGCTCCTCATTTGATGGAGACCTTGTAGTGGGTTGTACATAATTCACCCAAAAAACGTTGTGGACGATGGGGAGTTCCAGGTGGGAATGTTTTGTTTGACGCACTGAACGAGATTTGAATTGCCTGCTCACTTCCCTCCTGCATGTTAAAAGTGAAGAGTTGAGGACAACGACAGCTGATATCAATAAAGCGCCAAGACACACCGCCTCCAACTCCCGTCACTGCTCGCTACAACCTCTTCTTTTTTTTCTTTTATTAATTTTTTTTTTTTTAGAGAAAGGTCAGTATTGTTCATTCGGTAATCTTACCGATTCGACATGTCATCATCGTTGCTCTCTCTCCTTTTTTTCTCTTTTAGTTTTTTTTGTATGTGCATGAGTATGTGCATGTGTTATGTTCTGTCTTAGTTATGTATGGGTTTTTTCCTGCAAACTTTTCATATGATCTGTTAGTGGCCCATAGATGGGGCAGCTGAGCATGGAGGTGCACACCTGTGGGCAATTAGTTCCTTGTTTTAAGGCTCCCCCAGCATTCCAGCAGGTTGCTGGATCATTCCTCTGTTTGCAGTGTGCATTCTGGTTTTTGTCTTCTTGGGTTTGTCCTCCCATTTGTGGCAGTGAGTTTGTTTTGTCTAGCATTATTCATGATTTGATTGTACTTTGTAATTTATGCTCCTACCCAATTGGTAGCACCTTTTGTTCTTTTGTACTTTGCAGTTTTGTTTGCCCCTTTAGTTTTTTTTGTAATAAAGACTATTTGAGTTTTCCGACGCTCTGTTGCTGCTTGGGGGTCCAAATCATTAAAAATCGTAACAGCATGTGCGTGTGTGTGTGTGTGCATGTGTGTGTGTGTGTAAGTGTGTACACATTAATTCACCTAAAACCTATTAAAAATCCCATACCGTTCACCTAAACCGAATACTTCAGAATCCAGCTAGAGTTGTGAGGTTGTTAGGAGACCCGAGGAAGGATCAAAGAAAATAAAGAAAAGTGAAATGCAGCACCGACCAGACATCACCCACCGGGTTACCAACCAGAATCTTTCACCAACCCCAGAAACATCTAAATTCCAACAAATTAGGGAGACCTCAAGAGACCAAAGGAAAGACTGAGGAAAGGAAGGAAGGAGAGATGAAGCAGAGTGAGATCCACAGACATCAGCCTCCACCGATTTAACGACCAGAGGAAGAAGCAGATTGTGTTTGAATTTCGATAGAGGCTGGTGTGGTGGATCTGGCATGCATGAAAACCTTCACCAGAGAGGGGAGCCGTCAACCCCGGCCAGGACAGAGCAAGCACAACCCCCCAGGGCCCCCAGACCACGGCAGCGCCAAGGCACAACCCCCCGGAGAGCAAACCCAGGAGCCAGGAGCGCCCCCCCACCCCAACACGGCCCGCGCCCCAAGCCCAACGCAGCAGAACGGGGAACGGCAGGCCCGCCAGGCACCCCAGCGGCCTCCTGCGCCGCCAATACTGCCCACCACTCAACCCCCCGGCGGGCATACGGGAACAGCCCGGCGGGGCGATAGGGCTCGCTCCCTGGACACTGGGGCCCGCCCGAGGTGCCAGGAGGATCACTAGAGCGGGGCAGGCACAACACCCCCACCCGCCCGCTCTGAGCCCCGAGACCAGGGCCACGGATGGAGCCCCCGGCCCAGGGAAGGGGGAGGAAGGCGGACTGGGGGGGGGGGGGGGGGGGGCGACGACAAGAAGGGCAAGGGGCAGCGGCAGGACAGCAGAGAGAGGGAGGAGGAGGAGGAGGAGGAAGGGTGACGAGGGAGAAGGGACAGGGAGGGAGAGACCATGTTTCTATCAATTTTGATATTTGGCTACAACCTCTTCTAACGATGACGTCACGTCATTGCAGCGCGTAACAAATGAGCCGTGGCTACATAATTAATACCACCACAAATGTCAACTTTGTTCCATGTTTCAAGTGGGTTTAAATTACAGTCAAATATAGTCACAACTGTTACTTGAAACAACTTTGCCAATTTACGTACGTCTCCCGAGTAGTCCCCCCACCCTTGTGGCGCTCATTTTGGACTTTTGATGACTTAGAGGTTGGATATATGCAAACTGGCTGTTCAGACTGAGGTCACAAAATCGTATACATATCCGATCTAGGACCACATATGAAAGTGACCCAGGCCGGATATGAAAAAATCGGATTTGAGCCTGTTCAGACTGACAAAAAAAAAAAAGAGTCAAAAACAGGTCACATTTGGGCAAAAAATCAGATCTGGGTCACATTTACCAGCAGTGTGAACTAGCCATAGTCTCTCCGGCGTGACCTGGGTCGTCCCTGGGGCCTCCCGCCGGTGGGACAGGCCTGGAACACCTCTCCAGGGAGAAGTCCAGGAGGCATCCAAACCAGATGACCGTGCCACCTCAACTGGCGCCTATCAACGTGGAAGAGCAGCAGCTCGACCCCAAGTCCCTCCCAATGACCGAGCTTCTCACATCTCTAAAGGAGAGCCCAGACACCCTGTGGAGGAAACCCGTTTCGGCCGCTTGTATCTGAGATCTTGTTCTTTCGTTCACAACCCAAAACTCGTGACCATAAGTGAGGGTAGGAACGTAGATCGATCGGTAAATCGAGAGCTTAAAAATAAAAAAGTTTGTCACTTACTCTCATAAAAAATACAAGTAATCTATTTTTTATTGGTTATTTAGATATACAATATTGACAGGAGATGGGACTTAAAATCATCACAAAGTGAACATGGTGCATGGTAAACTGCAACAATATAAATCAATATATATATATATATATATAGTCCAGAATGAATTTGATAACTTCATTATTTTTATATACAAAGAATTCCTTTAAATTCCTTTCTTTTTTTCACTTGTTGTCAAATTAGTTTTTAAGGTTATTAGTTTGAAAAGTTAATATTTTGTCCAGAATGAATTTGATAACTTCATTATTTTTCTTGTACAATGAATAACTTTAACTTTAAAATGCACGGCATTTTTCCACTTGTTAAATTAGTTTTTAAGGTTATTAGTTTAAAAAGTTAATATTTTGACTAGAATGAATTTGATAACTTCATTATTTTCTTGCACAATTAATAACTTTAAAAACTAATTTGACAAGTGGAAAAAGTAGTTTTTAAAGAAATGATTGTACATGAAAAATAATGAAATTATCAAATTCATTCTGGACTAAATATTAACATTTTTCTGCCGAAAATGGCTCAATTAGTCAAGTATCCCTTTAAACTGTGAAATTGTTTCAGCTATCCATCCAATTTCTGTACTGCTCGACCTGAGTAGGGTCGGGTCGTTGGTGAGCTGATGCATATCCCAGCTGACCTTCTGTTGAGAGGTGGGGTACACTCTGGCCGGGCCACCAACACATGTAGACAAACTATTTACTCCCGCAATAAAATCTATGGACAATTTAGAGTCTACAGTTAACATAAACATAACATGTATGCTTTTGTATTGTGAAGGGAAGCCGGAGTACCCAGAGAAAAAGAGGCTGCAGATCTCCCCTGTGAGGTCGCTTCCGGTGCTGACTCTCCTGTCAGGACGCCTCAACTATGAGGACGGGAAGTGATGTCTAACGCATCCAGTCCGACAGGTGGCGGCAACGCACAATAATCTTATTTACTAACCACTAATTACAATTAAAAGAAGAAAAAGTCCACTAGTATTTGAAAGAAGACGAAGAGAAACAAGGAGAAGACAACGACGACGACTGACATTTAGTGGTTCTCTGTGTTTAAAGGTGAGTTGCTGATTTTTTGCTATGCACAGCATGTTTTCTTTTGTTGGTCACCAGTATAACTGCTGTAAACTCATATAGAATCTTTAACCTTTTCGGCGAGGTTGTCGACTTGCAATCAACTTAGTGTACTGATGGCGACAAATAACCAGTGACTCTCTCGCTAAATCTTCTTGGTGACCTTTTGTCAGAGGCTACTAGCGAAAAATGTAGCAACATTTTCTGACGTTATTGGAGTTCTTGAGTTGAGTCTCTCGCCAGTACCAAGGGGGGGCTGGTCAATATAGCGTAGCACTTCTAGTTGTAGTCAGCAGTAGAGAGGATACTTTAATGCGTTATCTTTATTATAACAGAAAAAAATATGGCTTTCTTATCTAGCTCTGTAGGTAAGTACTTAAAAAACATACAGCACCAAAATGTTTAATAATGTTATTATTGCATATAGGTCACTTTTAACCCCTTATTAGTAAAAATTTATGGTGATGATGTACTTTGCATAAATTAATTAGAAAAAAAGTTCATGTACTCTTAATTGAAACACATAACCCAAAATGTATAAAACATTTTCAGATGCACCATTCAATTTTCCCCTTCGTTGGAAAGCCTGCAGTAGAACGCTGCACAGCATGCTGCCACTTGTTTCACTGCCTCTTTTGCCCCAAAGATATTTATAAACCAAGCTGGCCTTCGAGGCTTCAACGTCAGTGTGAAAAATGCCATTACATTTGAAGGTAATACGTTTCAGATTAAAAATACAATCACTCACATGCACGCAATTTTGTCTTATTTTTTTTTTTTTTTTATCATTTCTATAATTTATAATCAAAACATATTCTTTTAGATAAGAAGATCTGCCGCTGCAATTTGAATTGCAGAGATGGACGACATTTTCATTGTCCTATGTGTGACAAGGCATCACAGCTAAATCACAGGTATGAAACATTGTTTTTTGGACTATATTTTTTTTCATTTATAATATATGGACATTTGCTGACTTTTGAAAATCCACTTAATCCACATGGGAAGTAAATTTTTGTGTCTGACCGCTATGCTGTAGCAACCTGGCGATCATTAGCATAATGCAACCCACTTGCAAGCTTACCTGTATGTTCAACATGCCTTACTGATTTTATTCAAATTATAGTTCTTGTGTATTTTAACAGTTTGCTTTTGAAATGTTTTGTTGTTAGAATGATGCTTCAATCAGAGATGCCATTGTCATTTTTGGGCATTTCCTGCTCTCTGTAAGTGATGTTACTGTAACATGAGGGAAATTTGTATCAAATGCTAAAGTGGTTCAGATAATGGATGAAAGAACGGTTGTTTGTTTGTTATCTATTTGAGAGTATTGTGGTTGGGTTGTCTTGTTTTGTCTTGTCACGTGTTGACACACAACGCCAACTTCAAATGTCACTAACCGCAATTGTAGGTTTTGAAACCAAGACAGCGAGACATAGCCTTTCTCAACTCCAAATGTGCTCAAGCCACCGTTTCGATTTAGTGATCAGGAGATGTGGGAACTGCTGCAGTCACTAGCAAAAACGCTTTTGTGTGCTTTTTGGAGTTCTACTATTGGGTTTTAAGTGGCTCATGTTCTAAACTGTGAGAGCTTTTTTATGGTGCAACATAAATGTATGAAATCATGGTTACCAATTAGTACATTAGAGTTTTACTGATTTAACATGATGAGCCAGACCTACCAACATTACATTAATTTATACCAACAGGCACCATAAAAAGCCTGTTAAATGCATGTGGGGAGTGTTACAGCATGGATTGAAATGCATGGATGGTGTGACCCGAATTGGAGCCAGTAGTGCCTGTTCTGCATGAATCGACCTCGTATTGATCATTTTATTGACTATTTAGCATTAATGCCTTTGTCTTTTCTATTTTAGATACCTTTTCCAGTCACTGGAAGTGGACTGAGAAAACTGGATTACAAATACAGGTAAGAGTAAGAAGTATTTATAAAGTATGCATACTTGAAAAGTTAAATACTGTTTAAAAAACACCAACAACAAAACTGACAGCTTGTTTTGAACATTGTAGGGTTTTCCAGGAAAACCATATGGGATCGACTGTGGCATCGTCATGTTGATGGTAGTAGCTATTATTTGCTTGGTGTAATTTAATGTATGTTAAAGAAATCAGCATTAAATTTGCTTTGTTTTTCTCCAAGAATGCCTTCTACAAGGTTATGGATGCTCCCTATGACTTCACTATTGTAAGTTCATTCACTCAAAGCAAGCTCAAAACTACATCAACAAAATACTTACTCCAGCATACACAATCCAAGTTTTTGATTTTTCTGTATTTTTTTAGATGGACATGTCACTTTTGCGGCGATGGTGGTGTATTGTCCTAATGGAAAACTTTAACCTTGGGAGGTGATACTACAAAGGCTTTTATATTTTGTAGTCTATGTAATATATTGTCATTCAGTTATTTTTAATTGCCTAACCATTTTTTTTAAGCAAAGAAAAGCTGTTTGCTCACTGGACAGACTCTTTAAAAGCCCTCCTGTGAGGTGAGGTGTTGTCAGTGTTTTGGCTGAGGAAAAGGAAGGTGGATGACAATAAAGTCAGATTGAAATTTTGTGTTAGTCCCATTTGATATTTTTTTGTGTTTCATAGCAGTTACGGTACATGAAGACATTTTCTCTCTCTCTCTGTCTCTCTCTCTGTCTCACTTTCTATAGGACTCGGTTGAAGTGTGTGTTCTGCATGATTGCAGAACTGCAGCAGAGTGGGATGAGGCCAAATCACAAACTCTTCTCTGACAGAGTGGACCTGCCCAAAGTTCTGTGCATGGGGGAGGAGGAACAGACTGAGGCCACTGAGCAATATATAATACTTTTGGAAGAACACATAAATGAAAGAAGCAAGAAAAGGAAGAGATTCTGGAGTTCTTCAAATTCAAGTTCCACAACACTGTTGATCTTCTGTGAGACTATAGTTGATGGAAAGAAATATTTGGTATATTGTGAATGTTATGCAGATTAATAAATAAAAGTAAGTCTTTGATCATGTTGTTTTCTCATTGAGCTCTTAATTCATTTGGATACAGTGTCGATCTCAAGAGTGTAGGTAGGTAGTAGTGGTATTATTTAGTTTGCATTTAGGTGTTCCAGCCGCACAGTACTTGGCATAGACATAAAACAAAAAATGCAATTTATGGCAGTAAATAATACAATTACAATATAATGCTTTTTCCCCCATTGCTAGTTCCTATACGATTTTATTTTGTCATGAAAATAACACGACATTTAATGGCAGTTAAGAATTTTAAAATGCAAAACAATACAAGAGTTTTTTTAAGTATTTAGGAAAAGAGCTCACATTATTACATGAAAGCTATCACGGTTTAAACATTTATTACGTTAAATCGTGAAACTTAACATGTAAAAAAGTTTTTAAAAAATCTTACGTAAAAACATAAACATTATCATTGTAAAAATGTGAAAATTATCCCATAAAAAACGTGAAACCCAATATGTAAAAACAGGAAACGTAAGTAAATTTTAGTAGTGCAAAAACGTTGGCTGCGCTGAGTCAAAGTTACAGTAAGTGATAGTGAAGTGGCAGCAAAGAGTATAGAAACTGCAGTAGCACGAAAACCGGAAGTTCCTACGCAATTTTATTTTGAAATGAGCAACGTAGATTTCTTGCCCTGACAGTGGAGGTGTCCCGACAGTTGAGCCGACCTCACAGTTGAGGTCTGCATCCAGGTACTCTTGGAGAAAAATTATACATGCAATGGGAGAACATGGTGAAGGCTATACTAATCTCGAATGTGAAACCTCAGAACTGTAAAGCACATGTGCTAAGCACTAGCACACCCAGAAGTAAGCAAGAAGTCCAATATAATTGCTTTATATACTGTATATTTTGAAAGGAAAACAAGACCAAAGCATAGTGTAGTTTTAAAAATGGGGACACACAGTTTCAGGGGAATTTGCCATTTACAGACAGGTGATGTAAAGAGCTCCCCGATGGATGACTGTATCATTCCCTTACAACATGTACAGCATGTCCCCTGGGAATAGAAGCTTTGTTCATTGTGGAAGATTTATGACTTTGTATATTTGCCTTGGTATTTAAACAAAACAAAACAAAACTGGATAGTACTGTTTTACACTATAGTCACTGCATATGTGGGCTGGAGCACCATCAGTTAAACGTGTAAGTCACATGAAACTGTATTCAGTCGTCAGGCTTGGAAAATAACGGAATACATGTACCGCTGTTACGTAATCAGATTTTTTTTTTTTAACTGTATTCCGTTACAGTTACAGGAAAAAAACATGTAATCAGATTACAAGTACATTTATTAAAAATGGGGATTATTTTGAGGGATTACAATTTCTACAATGAGAGAGAATGTGAGAGAGAGTGTGAGAGAGAGTGAGAGAAAGAGAGAGAGACAGAGCGACAGGTCACAGAATAGAGAAACAGACTCTTCCATCCGGAATACCAGAGACTGGAGGAGCTGATCGTGGCTGTCAAGCAGACATTTAGCATCCCAGATGACTTCAGCTTGCAGTATTTAGATCCAGATTTTGAGGATTTTTTTTATTGTGACAATCGATCGATTTGTATTCGGTACCACACAATGACAGCTGCGAGTACTTCCGGGTCATCTCACTTAAATCGGATCACGGACTTAAAAAGGAAAATACATTTCTTCTGCAAAGACAAGTATCTGAAGAGGCCCCTGGTCTCCGAAAGACAAAAAAAAACGCTGTCTATATAACGGAAATATTATTGGCGCTAGCGTCCCCTGGTAGTTGGAGCCACACAAATCCCCACACACGCATTTGCAAGTCACCACACGCATTCGTGACTCTGGCCGGACAGAACTGTCGCAAAAGTCAATCAAGAGGCTATTTACAGGTCAGATATATATACGCATTCAACCATGCGTTTACGCACACAAATCAGTGTACAAATTTGCCGATTTATTACACGCATTTGTGACTTCAGTCACACATTTGTAGATTCTCGTCACGCATTTGTGACTTCATTTACGCATTTGTAGATTCTTGTCATGCATTTGTGACTTCAGCCACACATTAGTAGATTCTCAGTACGCATTTGTCACTTAATTTACATTTTACATATTCATTTGGCAAATATGTGAATGTGCCGATTTTAAGTGCGCCGCACCGTGTATACATTGTATATGTGTGCAAATATATATATATATATATATATATATATATATATAAAATATATATATACACAGTATATTTTGGTTTATATTGGCATTCAGCTTTCCTACCAATATAGACGCTCACTATAAAAATCTTAACGTGTTAACTATGACCAATCGCCACTGTGACGGAGCGCCTGTGACTGTCCGCCACTCCCCGACTGCGTATATATATATATATATATATATATATATATATATATATATATATATATATATATATATATATATATATATATATATATATATATATATATATATATATATATACATATACTCTGGTCGTTATTAGGAGCTTCAGTTTTCTTTTGACTCTCCACACCTGGTAACAATCAGTCACCTCTCAATCACAGAGTTGCACTTTTTCTTTTGGCACAACATGGCTCATTGTCAGTAGTGAAGTTTGTCTGTGTTTGTGTTATTTAACCTTTTGTTTTGTTTTTTTCCCATCTTTTTCCACAGCTGCCCAGCTCTGGTCATGAGTAGCATGCTGGAGCTTTGCTTGTTTTAGTTTGGGCTGGTGGCCGCCGGTAGCTCCATTAATTTGTTGTTTCTTTGTTGATTTAAATGTTTGCCTTTTTCTAGGTTTGGGGGACAACACTGGATCCAACAGCTTTCGACTGGGGTTGGTCTAGTGTTGGCCACACTTATTTTCATTTTGGTCAGGGTCTCCAGTCCTTTTGTTTGTTTGTTTAAACTTATTTTTGATTGGGCTAAATAAAGCTTGTGTTTTTTTGTTTTTTATTTTACTCATTGTTGTCTGGTGTCCTTCATATGTTGCGGTCACTTATTGAGCCAAAGAGGCCGTATCATATTTGGGGGCTCGTCCGTGAGCTATTTTTTTCCCCTTTTCCTGCTATAGCGTGGTTGTTGTCTAGGCATTGTTGTTTTGTTTTGTTTTCCATGCTGACGTTATATGTTTCTGATGCATTTTTTATTTATTTTTGCTTGCATCAGTAAATGGAGCTTCAACTTCGACGTTTGGAAGTAAACAAACAATTGGAGATTCAGAGAATGGAGGTGGAGTAGGAAATCAAAAGGCAAATTAGAATAAAATACATCAAAATGAACGCGACTTGCCAGAATCTCCGCGTGTTCAGTCATCTGAATTTGATGTCAATAAATGCATTAGATGATAACTCCCTTCAGTGAAAAAGATGTGGACAAGTATTTTTCAATGCGTGTTGCAAATACATTAAGATGGCCCAAGACTATATGGCCTTTGCTTCTACAATCTGTGTTTGCGGGTAAAGCTCAAGAAACCTATGCATCAATGTCCCTTGATAAGCATGATGACGTTAGTGTGCTAAGAGCATATGAGTTGGTCCCCGAGGCTTATCGACAGAAGTTCCGTCAAAGAAAACTGACAACGCTACTTATGTTGAGTTAGGCCGTGAAAAGGAAGTCCTGTTCGATCACTGGTGTCATTTTAAAAATGTCAGAGACCTTGATTATTTACGCAATCAAATACTCCTTAAGGGATTTAAAAACGGTTTTATCAAATACAATTGTAACCTATATAAACAAACAGAAGGTTACCTCAGTGTCCGATGCCGCAGTTTCTGCAGATGAATACACGCTTTTCCACAGGGATACGGGTGTCGAAAATATGTACTATTACGGCACCGGATCTGACTTAAGTGGTAGTTACCAGACCAAATGAAAACAAACATTTTGGTGCCTCATTTCGGTGCCCGACTTTTATTGTTGTAACACCCCCTTGCTTTTCCGGTGACAAATTGCGTGACCTGCGTTACGTAGCACATTGAAATGAAATGATGTCGAAACAAAACTCATGGAGTCCATATAAAAGCTGAGCAGTGCATGGTGTTTGACAAATTACGTGCCGAAAATCTAAGCACTTCAGCAGCAGCAGTCGGACAAATAAAACAAAGCCCCACTCGCAGCCCTACCACTGCCAGTAGTTTATGTTTGAAATTGCAGATTACATTGATTACACTGACGGCAGCCTTTCCTCTTTTTCAGGTAAGTCTCATCATTTAATGCCATCCGCAAATCTTGTATATTAGTTAACTTCGATTAGCAAACTTGTTAGCTAACACCGTGTAAACAAACAGCAAACAGCAAATGTGTGACAAACGTGTATGTGGCTCTGTAAATTTCCACCTGGTGCTCACGTTCTGCTTTATGTGAAACTCAGAAGTTGCTTATTTTGTATGTAAAATGTTCGCAGAGACCTAACAGAAAGGTTAGCTAAAGATTGGCTAGGTGACCTACCTGTCTCAAATATACCTCCTGCCTCAGGCTGTGTTTTTGTTCAATGTTGTTGTCGTGAGCTGTTAATCAGAAAGGGCTACTACTAGTAACCAGAAGAGTTAGGTCTATCTTCTAAACTATTTTGATAGCAATATTTTTATTTCTGGCTTTCAAGTTATCACAGTGACTTCTTTCACCTTTATTTATAATATTATGTTCAATTTAACGCTGCAAAAAAAAAGAGTATTGTTTTTGACAAAAAATTTAGTTTTGTATTTTTTAGGTACCGATTTGTGAATCGTTTAAGCACCGGAACCGTTTGAAAAGTACACAGAAGGCACCGGTATTGGATAAAACCAAACGATACCCAACCCTATTTGGGATACAGTTTATTGGAGTGCCATTACATGTGATTAACCTTGAGTCCGACCTTGTAAAGGACCGTGTGGTTGTTGATGTTAGTCCACAATTCCCTATTAATGGGGTCTCTTTTATTTTGGGGAATGACTTAGCTGGTAGTAAGGTGCTTCTGAATCCAGAGGTGACTGCTGTTCCTTTGCTGGACCATACAGATGTGCTGGAACAGAAGTACCCTAAGGTATTTGCTGTCTGACGAACATATTTATCAGCTAAAAATGCACGAAGCGCCTCTCGCTATTAAACATTTAACAAGGAAATGGTGAGTAATTCTGCAGAAACAGAATTAAATGCAGGAGTTTTTTAACTGAATTGGAGTTTGTGAACTCACAAATACCGCGTACAAAGTAACCGGTTATGGCTTTATCTGAACAGAGAACCTGTCTTGCTGCAAGCTATTGAAAAGGACAATGCAGTTGTCCAGTGCTGAAATCAATGATGAAGCCCAGGCAGGCTAGTTGCTGTCCGGTGCTGATTTAACTCTGCTTGAAACTGCCTTGGTGATGCCTGATGAGGACAATGGTATGGGTCATCTCGATTTTACACATCTTTTTGAGGTTCAACGTGAGGATGTGATAATATTGATAAGGTCACATCTTTGTTTATTTGCAGATGTGCCCTGACCCATATGCTTCATCACGACATTGATGTGGGGAATTCCCTGCCGATCAACCAACACACCTATAGGGTTAACCCCGACAAGCGCCGCCGGTTACAAAAGCAGGTCGACTACATGCTGGAAAACGGTATTATGGAACCCAGTTCCAGCTCATGGAAATCACCATGTCTTCTGGCTGGTAAATCTGATGATTCAGATCGCTTTTGTGCAGACTTCCGCAAGGTGAACAGTGTCACAAAGCCCGACTGTTATCCTCTCCCTCGAGTTGGTGACTGCATGGATCAGGTTTGTGACAAAGCTTGAAATTTTAAAAGGGTACTGCCAAGTCCCCCTTACTTCCTGCGCAAAATACATTTGTGCTTTTGTCACACACTGCCACCTTCCAAAGGTTAGTGAATGCGATCCTATCGGGCTTGTTGGGATGTGAGGCCTATATAAACGACATGGTGGTCTACTCTTCGTCATGGGAAGATCACACCCAACAGCTCATGAGGTGTTTGGGAGGCTGTGTGAACCTGGCTAAATGTGACTTTGGTCAAGCTACAGTGACCTACTTGGGCAAAGCGGTCGGTCATGGCCAAGTCAAGCCTGTACATGCTAAAATTGAGGTGATTTTGTCTTTTCCAACTCCACTCTCTCGGCGTGACCTCCGCCGTTTTTTGGGCTACTACCGGTGCTTTTGCAAGAACTTCTCTGGGGTTGCTGCTCCGCTCACTGACCTTTTGAGTCCAAAGACTCAAAATTTTTGTGGTCCGACGGTTGCAGCCGTGCTTTTGATAGCCCCCTTGTTTGATAGACCCTTCAAACATTCTATTGATACCAGTGACACATGGGGGCGGGTGCTTAAAGTAAAGTACCACTGATTGCCACACCCATAAATGGGGCGAAATTCGTTCTCCGCATTTGACCCATCCCTTGAGGGAGCGGTGAGCAGCAGCAGGGGCCGCGCTTGGGAATCATTTGGTTATCTAATCCCCCAATTCCAATCCTTAATGCTGAGTGACAGACAGGGAGGCAAATGGATCCCATTTTTACGGTTTTTGGTATGACCCGACCGGGAATTGAACCAACAACCTTCCAATCTTAGGGCAGACACCACAGGGCCACTGAGCTGGTTTGCTGCATTTCTCCAGGAAGGGGATGATGAAGTAAAGCATCCTGTCTAGGAAATTCAATCGGTACTAAAGGTGCTATATTCCACAATATATAAGGAGGCCCTTGCCCTTGTTATGGCACTGAAGCACTTCGAGGTCTATAGTAGTAGTGGTCAAGGACCTATAGTAATATATACTGACCACAATCTTCTCACTTTTCTTAATCACATGTGCAATGCTAATCAACGTCTGATGCGTTGAAGTCAGGCACATCAGGGGGCGTGATAGTGTCTTGGCTGACACGCTGATGACAGAATGTTATTGTGAGTGGCACTCCCAACTCACCATTTGGGGGTGTTACCTTGATGGTCAGCCTGCTCTCCCCCTGCCCGCCTTTAGGAGCTCCAGTTGTCATTAGACTATCCACACCTGGTAAAAATCAGTCGTCAGGGGGATAAACAGAATGCCACCAACTTGTTAACTGCAGTTGCTGGCAGAAAGACGGCTTCGCCAACGGAGGCTGAGTACTGCGAGGAAGCCCGATGCTCACACAACCTGGGCACTGGAGCCGGTCGAGTGCAGGCCTCAAGGACTTGGCCACACAAAGGGTAAGACGGCAGGAGCCAGCACTTTTGGAACGGTGTTACGTGTTGTTACGGGAGAGAGGGTGGAGAAGAGAGAGGCCAGTAGCGCATGTGCCGTCCGAGAGAGACACACTAGCAGCCGTGGAAAGAAAGGAGCAAAGATCAGGTCCAAAGAGCAAGAGGAGCAAGAGGCAAAGAGCAGCAAGAGAGGAAGTGGGGGCGAATGCCCCAGTTTGAATACGTTCACCCCCAGGCTTTGGGAGGCGTCGCCTCCTTAGAGAAGGAAAACCCCTTTTTGGACAAAGATTTAATTTCTCTCAATTAATTCAGAGCTTTGAACATTTCAACTAGAGGTGAGCGAGTACAGCACTATATGTATCTGTTCAACCATCTAAATTATCTGTATCTGTGTTTGAAGGAGGCGGGGCCTAAACTGGAAGTGGCCGTGGTTGAACTGAAAATGGGTGGGACTTACCCCTATAAATTTTTTTAGTGTGAAATTAGAAAAAAAGGTAAAAAATTGATATGGATTGATCAAAAGTTGCTATATTTTTTGTTTATTAAAAAGCTATTGGCAAAACAGCCTAATTAAGATTCAAACCAATGCGTTTGATCACAAAAAAAGCACTATTTTTAAGTTGTTTTTTTTATGTGTATGTATGAATAAGCATTTACAGAACAGTCAGAATTGAGCGTCAGCGTTTTTGATCACTATAGTAAAGGAACTATTTACAGAACGTTTTTTTTACTAACTTTTTTAAGTGTATGAACAAATATATAATAGCCACATCATCACCAAAAAAAGTAAACCATTACATTACAATATTTTTCCATGTTTTGGGTGGATGCTTCATCGACATTTAGAGAACACATACATCTTTTTAGCTTAAGCCCGTATCACACTGAGCGGCGAAGGTTTGGGAGGGTCCGCGCACGTAGCGAGTTTGGCTTTTTCTGCCTGCTTCCTAAAATGTTGCAAAATGTTGCAAAGCCTCTTGCCACACTCTCCCAAACCCTCTTTATCCTCTCAAAGTTTTTTTGTTGTCACTGAGAAATTTAGAACATATTCAAAGTTTGATTGCACAGATATTATGGAATTCTAGCCGTGTTATATTCGTATCCGGAAAAATATAAATTATCCATACCGGATACTCGTGTTGTACAAATATCTGGCTCATCCCTAACGCTTATCAGACCCAATCGCAAGGAAGAACGGCACCTTACGGGACACACACTGAAGGTCTACATTAGCCACCGGCTCAGTATGTCCAGAACCAAGTGAAGGTCCTAAGTGAGGACACAAGGTGGATAGAGGGGACGATGATGTAGAGACGTAGAGTTGTGGCAACTCACCGTCTCCCCGCCAACTCTAGCTTGCCGGGCAGAAATGGCCACTACATTAACCTTTGATGTAGATGGCCTGCATCCCCTATCCAAAAGAGACTGAGGCCTTGTCCGCACGTAGCTGGGTACATACAGCTAGTCCTCTAGTTACGAACATCCGAGTTACAAACATTCGCAAATACGAACAAAGGCTGACTGATGTTTATAAAAGCTATATTTTGCATGTAAGGTAGTATTTTAGTGCGCGCCACATCATACTTTATGTTACAGTATTATACTGTAGTGCCCCTCTCTGTCACAACCCTGCCGAGCAGCACCGCACCATTTGCGCATTTCAACTACCTCTCTGTCCGGCAATAAACGGCACATCCTGTCTGGAGCGACGGCCTGTGGCCAGTTGGCACGCACTCTTCATTCACTCGATATTGGCGCCACACTGAGTACATTTCAGAGGCAATCCTGGAGGATATTCATGAAAAGCAGCCCTCAGTTGTCTTCTTTATCGGCGTAGTAGCAAATCGTCCAATATCTCTGCAGCTTCAGCTGACTCGGTGTTCGCCATCTTGACTCGTCATACGAGCCTGCCATATGAGTTTCCTGAGACCGTTACACCCAATACGTAATGCCTTTCATTTCAGCAGCCTCACATGAAGTCAACTCAATAACTCCTCCACCATCTAGGTACAGTAAGCATATACATTTTGTTTTTATTGCATTGTACTGTTTGCAAATTTAATGTAGTGTGAGGAAAAGGGGTTCAGGTAATGGATGATGGATGGATGATGACATTTAATGTATGTTTTTTAACTTAACTTATGTACTGTATAAAAAGCAGAGGTAGGCATCACAATTAATTTAGAGTTTACATCATTCTACAATCATCAACAGTCAGGACACCTTTCCGTCATTGTCAAACTATCACTATCTCAAGAAGAATGGCATTGTAATCATCAATCCGTCATTCACCATTCCCTCAGCAAAAATTGGGGTTTATCATTCCATAAATATTGGCAGACTGACGGACTTTCACCCATCAATGTTGATGAACTGACGGCACTATGCCCACTTTGTCAACCTAGCATGCAACTGCAGGCAAGAACTTATCCAAGCAAAATTCAGGGTTTATAAGTTATAATTGTGAAGAAATAATTGTGCATTTTAGACATGGTTTCAATTGAAGTGCAGTGTGTTGTGTTAAATGGAGATCACTGATTGGATATTTAGCTAGAAAATGCAGGTGAGCTTCGCAGGCCGATGACGTCATGTCAACGGCATTACACCTCATTAAACAAAATAAGAGTGATGAACAAAGATTTTGTCAGGTAACTATGCAAAATATGTTCTTAAATGTAAATTTGTGTTGAATTGTGTCAATAAAAGCATATAAAAAGTGATGTGCTCATTTATTAGTGGAATTTGGGTCATCGAATTCACAGGGAACTTTTGTGTCCATGCAATAAAGATAATTACCTGTACTTTGAATTGTGTTTTGATATATTTTTGTAATGAAATAGAAAAAAAGGTCACTCAGGCACGGAGGAAAAGTATCAACAGATTTGCATTTCCTTTCAAGCACAGCCAATCACGGCGATTTTCACCAACACCAATTTGCATGAAAAGCAAAATGATAAAAAAAAATCTCTTAATACTTAACCATTTTAATCAAAATCACTGCTTTTTTTAAACTTTAAGTTTGTTCCCGAGTGGACCATGAATGTTTTGAGCAAGATTGTGTCCACTTAATGAATTTCACTTAACTTCACTGTGGGTTACACTGAAAAACATGACCTCCCACCAATGTGCCTCATCTCTCACATTGATCAAACTTGTTTGAGTGTTGCAATATGACACAATGCAGGTTGTGAAAAATTGCAGCATCATGATGATGATGATGATGATGATGATGTATATCAGGATTGCCACTCAGATGCTGCCTTATGCATTATGGAAGACTATCTATGTCACAGCTGTTCTCTAATTATGATGTTTTAATTTTCCTGCAGCCACTTCAACACTTCCTCCTCATTGCATATCATGTGACCACCATATTTGTCATGACGCAAAAGGGAATTAATCTCCTATTATTTATTGTGATGGTGTTGCAATAGTTCCCTTGTCATGCATATTTTTCAACTAACGAAAAGAAAGGAAAGTGAAATCCAGCACCAACCAGACATCACCTACTACCCACCGGGTCACCAACCATAATCTTTCACCAACCCCAGAAACATCTAAATTCCAACAAATTATGGACACCTCAAGAGACCAAAGACTGAGGAAAGGAAGGAAGGATAGATGAAGCAGAGTGAGATCCACAGACATCAGCCTCTACCAATTCAACGACCAGAGGAACAGGCAGATTGTGTTAGAATTTTGATAGATGCTGGTGAGGTGGATCTGGCATGAAAACCTCCACCAGAGAGAGGAGCGCCCCCCACCCCACCACGACCCGCGCCCAAAACCCAACGCAGCAGAATGGGGCACGGCAGGCCCGCCAGGCACCCCACCGGCCCACAACATCTATAAAGTTAACCCACTGGCATGCAGTGATTTCGAATATTAACCTTTAGTGCCCATTGGAAGTGAATCTTGAGGAGTTGGTGACTGTAAGGTGTCATTTGATGTAGTCTGTAGAAGTAGAACTTGACTAACGAAGGAGGAGTTTCCTACATCTCGGTAGACCAATCAAACAGTTATGTTTATCTGACAGGTGCTATCCATGATTGTGAATACTGCAGTCATGTATATATAGATCTTGAACAATACCAGTGCCATTTGTAAATCCACAAGGGCAACTTCGAGCTTAAGGAAGAGGAGGAGGAGGTGGAAGAAGAAGAAAAGGAGGAGGAGGAGTAAGAATGCGTGGTGGTGGAATAGGGGGAAAAGGCCAAGGAGCACGAAGGCACAATGCTGGCTCTGATGAAATCCGGGCCACACTCATTGACCATGTCATCAACCATCATTGCACAATGGCTGAGGCAGACCACCGAGTTCAGCCTAATGTGCCTCGCTCCACAGTGTCCTCGATCATTCAAATATTCTGCAGAGAAAAACGGTAGGTATTCAGTAAATGATAGAATTACAGAAGTGTATAAGCTACATGACAGTATACAGTACTGTGCATGTAAAGCAAGAAATGTATAAAATATTCATTCTGTTTGTGTGTAGGCCTAAAGTGCTCTAGTATTTTACCTCAATGTGATGTTACAATAAGATACTATAAATATGACAAAGAAAATAATTTTGAGAAAATAAATGGGCAGAATTGATGCACTTTACTGTATAGCAATACATTTACATTTTGTAACAAATACATAAAGCATACATTTCAAATTGTTCTCTCACTTCTATTTCTAGGATTGGCCGATAAAGGGAAAAAAAACATGGTTTGATATGTCCTCATGTAACCTCTTATATAAGGATATGTTGTTGTCCTGAACTGTTGTACGAATCCAGGTGCCCAACAATTTGTAAATAAAGGGCGGGATCAGCCTGGGAACTCTTCCTTGTTTATACTACAGCCTTCCCTGCTTCGCAAACATGTTTTCGAGAGTGTCTGGGAGAGGGCTTGGACAGCCCGGTTTCTCACGCTCACAACTTTTTGCTAACGAATAAAAGACGGAGCGGCACACGGTCCGGACGGAGTCAGCTGTGGAACACGTATGATTGCCCAGCTGTTGTTGCAGCTCGCTTCACCCGGACCGTAGGCTCCCCGGTCTAGTGTCAAGGTAAGCGCTGATGATGATCATATTATGCTGCTTAACGTTGTAGTGTATTGATTGCTGTTTGTGGGGAATAAAAGGTACAATCATTCTAGCAAAGCAAGTTGTGATTATTGCTGTTTGCGGGGAATAAAAGGTACAGTCATTCGAGCAAAGCAAGTTGTGAATATTGCTGTTTGCGGGGAATAAAAGGTACAATCATTCTAGCAAAGCAAGTTGTGAATATTGGTGTTTGCGGGGAATAAAAGGTACAATCATTCTAGCAAAGCACAGGTGTCGATTACTGTTTGCGGGGAATAAAACGTATGATTATTCTAGCACAGTATAAAAATGTTGATTGCTGTTTGCGGGGAATAAAAGACACAGTTATTCTAGCAAAGCATATCAAGTCTCTGTGTATTCATTGTTGCCGCCGACCACTCACGATCCTGCATAAAAATATAAAGGTGAAGTAGTGTTTTCCACAAAACAGCCGACAACCTCGAATAGGTGGCAGGGGACGCCTTCTCAATCCCCATCAAGAACAAGAAATCTGCAACATGGTGATTGCAAATAATGCTATCACTGAGACAGATCCGTAATGCAATCATTTAGGACAATGCTACATTTCAAAATATCAACTCTATTAGCTTCTCCACTATAGACCGGGTGTTGAAGAAGCATCAGATGACAATGAAACTGATTTACAGAGTACCACTAGATAGAAACACTGACCGAGTGAAAGACCTGCAAAACCAATATGTGCAAGTAAGTCATCTATTTTTTGTCCATCATTGGAACCTTACAGCAAGTAAGCAGCAATCAGGTGTCCTTCTCTATATCACTGATTTGAATTTATTTTTTATCAAATTGCAGAGAATTTTGGCATTGAAAGGGAATGAAAGGCCTCATATCCTCGTGTTTGTCGAAGAGGCTGGTTTCAACTGTTAGAAATCATTTATTTGATTTCCTGCATGTTCAAAATAAAACTCAAAGTTGAGATCTCGTGAAGAAGTTTCTGGCCAGCTTTTATTATTCAGAAATTTCCGAAGCCACTTTGGATCCTTGCTCAATCAGCAGTGACCGCAAAGTGTGCCTCTCGCTCTCTGCTCTTGCACACTTACACAAAAACAGTGTTTAGAAATAATACTCCCCCCCTGTCATCTTGTCCTGTCAGCAGAGTGAAATACACAACTTAGAATCCTACACCGTTCCTATCTCAGTCCACTCCAGATGTGGGTAAACAATTGGTCCCCGGCACCTCCTTGCACCAGGAAATTTATGGACAGACCTCTGCTTGCACTTTCAAACATCCCCTCATTTAGATAACTCAGAAACCTTACTAGACATTTCTTTCCCAGGGAAGAGAACAAAGGACTATAGATTGACTAACATTTGAATTAACTGTTGTCTTATTATTACACAGCTCTAACTTATATCAAAAACGATTAAAATATAAATTGAAACAGAAAAACAATGTTAATAATCTAACATTCCCTCATTTGGGCTTTACATAGCCCAACACAATCATTTAAACTTTTTTTTTCTTTCTTTTTCAAAGGAAAATACCAGCCGGATCTTCATCTCCCTCATTGGATGCAATAGTAGACATGCATGGGTTAGCAGAAGCCACCATCATAGCAATTGAGTTATAGGTCCAGGATATGACCCAGGGAATGCGGGGAGGATCAATACCTCGCTTAATACGATGTGTTGTAGTTACATTCAAAGTTGGAGCAAGGAGGTTACAGAAATACCAAATCAGCATCAACATCAACATGGGAAAAAGTGTCATGATGTGACAGCGTTTGGAGATGTTTTCCCGCCTCGAAGCCATCTTGTGATGAAGTTATTTGTTGAATGAAAAGAGTGTCGTGTTAGTTTTTTTTTTAAGAACCTCAGGGTCGACTGCCTAAGGTCCTTCGATTTGTCACTGGAATTATTCTGCCCGCAAATGTGACTCTTCGTGGAATGATGCCCAGGAAAAAGGCACTTGACTCGATCTCCGTTGAATGATGTCCTTATAAACTGCAGCTCGACAACCGGGCACTGTATCAGCTGACGTTGTTTTCCCAGTCGGAGGTGGTGAGATTGATGATCATCAGGTGGTGAGATTGCTGAGCCTGGGACGGATCCGGCAGCCTTGTAGACCAGATGTGGAATGTGAAATGTGGAATTTGATTGAGTTGAATGACATCCACCCATTCATTAATACAATCAGACAGAGCTTGTAAATATCTATTTTTTAAATGGGTTTCATATAATAGTAGGTAATGTTTTACCACGATATTTACTGTTCTTTTTTTTTTTTTTTAAAGAGCTCAGTATTGTTCATTCGGAAATGTCATCATCATTGCTCCTTTTTTATTTTTTTTGTGTGTGTGTGTGGGTGAGTATGTGTATGTGCGTGCATGCGTGCGTGCGTGTGTACGTGTATTTGTTAGCTCACCAGAAAACCTATTAGAAAAAATCTCATACCGTTCACCTAAACCGAACACCAGGAGACCCGAGGGGACCAAAGAAAACCAAGGAAGGTGAAATCCAGCACCGACCAGACACCCCCCACCAGAACTCCTCCCCAGCCCAAGAAACATCCAGACCCCAACAAATCCAAAAAACCCAGCGTTCTTTGTGAAAGTTAACCCCTGTTACTGAGTCCGCCAGCTCGCCGACTGGCGAACTCTACCCCTAAACCGTGAATGTGACCCCACCCAGTGTATATACAAGTGTGTGTGTGTGGTGCATTAAAATTAGGAGCAGGTGAACCGGAGCCGATGGAAATGATATTCCCACGCTCCGATCCACCCGCCTCCCAAGCATGTTACTGAGTGTATGTGGTGCATTAAAAAAAATAGATAGGGCGGGGGGGGCGGGGACACGGACAGGGGACCGCAGCACTGCTCTATACTGCGGCCCCCAACCGATGGCACCCCCACAAGCCCCCCCCCCCCAAGTTGTGTGGTGTATTAAAATTGGAGGGGAGTTGTAGGGTGAAGACGGTGTTTCCACCCTACCCCACCCCCCAAAGTGTGTTATGTGCCCTATATGTCTATAAAAGTGTATTGTGCAAACCTAGTATAGTGAGTTAAGAGGAGCGACCAGCGGGGCCCTCTCCAACCGGGCGGGGGCAGGAGGCGCACCGGCCCACCAATCCCCCACCCACCCCACCGGGACCCCGGCGGGCATATGGGACCCGTCCAGCGGGGCGATAGGGCTCGCCCCCCGGATACTGGGTCCCGCCCGAGGTGCCAGGACGCCCACTGGAGCGGGGCGGGCACGACATCAAACCCCAGCCACCCTCGCCGGCCCCCGTAGCACCGAGACCCGGGCCATGGATGGAGCCCCCGGCCCAGGGGAGGGGAAGGAAGGCGTACCGGGGAGGGGGAAGGGAGGGGGGAAGGAGACGACAAGAAGGGGAGGGGGCAGCGGCAGGGCCGCAGAGAGAGGGGGAGAGGAGGAGGAAGGGTGACGAGGGAGAAGGGACAGGGAGGCGGAGGACGGGCGGGGAGAGGCAGCAAGGGGGAGGAAGGGGGAGGGGAGAGGGAACCACCGGGCACCCCGGCGGCCCACAGGCCCCGAACCGCGTCGCCGGGCCCAGAGCGACGGACCGCGCCGGAACGGCGCCGCCCCCGACACCAGGGAAAGCCCTGCAAAGCAGCACCCCCCAAGAGACCCAGGGAACGGCCAAGACGCAGCCGCCACCCAGCAGCCAACAGAGGGGCAGACCCGCCCACGCCCAGCCAGGGGGGACAGCACCCACAGAATTAACCCACTGGCATGCCGTGAATCCGAATATCAACCCCTGGTGCCCATCGGAGGTGAATCCGCTCGATCCCGCTGGCAGCAGCCGGGTTCCTGACTATAGAAACACAACCATTAGTTACAAATTGCCTAATACAGAAACATCAATGCAAGTTATAACGCTGCTGTGGCTCTCGCTAACAGGCAGAATTAAGATCCAAGTTTAGGTTAAAAAATTCTATATACGTAGACCATGTTTCTTTAAATTTTGACATTTGGTTTTTATTTGAGGCAGATATTTTTTCCATTAAAATATGATTTATGAGGAGGTTAGACCATTGGTCGATATTCAAAGTTTGTTTATTTTTCCAGTTAACAAGAATTGTTTTTTTTGCGATAGTAAGGGCTACAAGTATAGATTGAAATTGTTTATGTGGTAAGTCAATTGTTGTTAAGTCACCTAGCAAACACAAGTTTGGAGAGAACGGTATCCTACAATCCAAGACAGCGGAAAGTTTTTCTAAGACTTTAGTCCAGAAACACATAACCGGAGTACATAACCATAAAGCATGAAAATAAGTGTCTGTAGTGTTTT
Organism: Leptonotus elevatus; assembly: GCF_054856555.1. Lineage (NCBI taxonomy): Eukaryota > Metazoa > Chordata > Actinopteri > Syngnathiformes > Syngnathidae > Leptonotus > Leptonotus elevatus. The sequence goes on from NC_141246.1 coordinate 25,792,633, forward strand.
GTAAACACTGGAGACAAATGTCGGAGTCTGAGAGTCCCATTTTCTTCATCATATATTGAGTAATGTATGTTCTGTGAATAATTTTATATTGGATAAGTTGTAAATTTGTGTGTTTTGTCATTTTAAAAACGTTTTCACAAACTTGAATCCAAAAGACAGATTCCGGAGCTATAGACAAGTCTGTTTCCCATTTTGAGATGGGTAAAGACGTTTTATCAGTATATGAAAGTAACTTATATATTTTTGAGAGTTTTTTTGTTGTTGTCGGAGAAAGCTTGGTAATATCTTTAGCTAAAACAGGCGGTTGGAGCGTACCCTGGAGTGTTGGAATTTGTTTCTTAATCATACTTTTAACTTGCAAATAATGTAAAAAGTTTCCGTTTTTTATTTTGTATTTTTGGAGCAAGGATGTATATGATATAAACATATTATCTGAGAAGAGATGGTGGAGATGTGTAATTCCTTTCTGCTCCCACACATTCAAATAAAACGATTGGTTGTTAATTTGAAAGTCGGGGTTATGCCATAGGGGAGAAAGCCCGCTGGGCTCCACTTGGGCTTTTGTCATTTCTAGTGCCTTCCACCAGGCAGTCAGGGTGGCGGAAATCATTGGATTTTTAAAGCAGTTATGTCGCTTAATCGATGTTGTAATAAAGAGTAAATCTAGGAGTCTGAGGTTATTACAATCCTTCTGTTCTAGTTCCAGCCAACAGTTAGTATCTCTATTGGGTTGTGCCCATAAAATAATATATTGTAGCTGGTTGGCTATATAATAGTGCATAAAATTTGGTGCCTCTAGACCTCCTTTGGATTTATTTTTCTGAAGAGTAGATAGACTAATCTTTGCTTCTTCTTTTTTTTTTCCAGTAAAATTTTGTAACGGCTGAGTCCAACAACTGGAACCAGTTAGCCGTAGGTTTAAATGGAATCATTGAGAAAAAATAGTTTATTTTGGGTAAAACTTTCATTTTAATAGTGGCTATTCGTCCTATTAGAGAAATAGGAAGATTATTCCAGCGCTCCAAGTCACTATAAATGCTATCCAGAAGTGGAGTGAAATTTAAATTAACTAAATCAGTTAATTTAGGTGAGATTTTTATGCCTAAGTATTTTAAATTACCTATAGGAAATGAGTAGTATGGGTCCTGGCTTGCAGGGTTCCATGAATTTTCTGTAATAGGTAGAAGTGTTGATTTTGTCCAGTTAATAGAATAGTCTGATAACTGTGAGAATTTACTTATTAAGTTAAATACTTCCCCTAACGAAATAGCAGGCTTTTCTAAATAAAGTAAAATATCATCGGCATATAGATTAATTTTATGTTCTGTTACCCCAGAGTGAATCCCTTGAATCATTCTTTCCTGGCGTATTGCTAATGCAAGCAGTTCAATAAATATTGCAAATAATAAAGGCAACAGTGGGCATCCCTGTCTTGTGCCTCTCTGTAGAGTAAAACTCTTAGATATAATCCCATTAGTAGTAACAGTAGCTTTAGGAGAATCATATAATACTGACACCCAGTGAATAAATGACTTCCCAAAGCCAAATTTATTTAAAACAGCAAAGAGGAAGGACCAGTTAACTTTATCAAAAGCTTTTTCTGCATCCAATGATATCATGCCGCTGTGACATACTAATAAGGTTAAAGAGCCTTCTAATATTATTAGTAGAGTGACGCTCTTTAATAAAGCCTGTTTGGTCGCTATGAATGATTGTCGGGATTACTGTTTCTAATCTAGATGTAAAAGCCTTAGTGATAATTTTAATATCAGTGTTAATTAGTGAAATCGGACGGTAACTTGATGGAAGGGTGGGGTCTTTTTCTGGCTTTAATAAAAGTTTAATTGCTGCTGTATTCATGTGTGGGCGTATGTGACCATTAGTTTTAATTTCTGTTACTACTCTTAAGAATAGTGGAGCAAGCATTGACCAGAAGTGCTTTAAAAATATAGCCGGATAACCATCCGGGCCGGGTGCTTTGCCATTTGGCATACTATCTAGAGCACTGTACAACTCGTTTATAGTAAGTGGTGCATCTAACATATCCTTATATTCAGTAGTTACCTGAGGTATATTTAAGCTACTGAGGAATGCCTCAATATGCTCTGGGTTAGGTTTATTAGTTTCTGAGTATAGGTTGTGATAATAATTATAAAAAATTTGATTAATTTCTTCTGGTGATTGTGTACATTCACCAGTTGTCCCTTTAATAGCCGTTATAAGCGATTTTTCCCGATTACGTTGAAGTTGGTTTGCAAGAAATTTACCTGATTTGTTATTATATTCAAAGTTGTTGTATCTCAATTGTTGTATTATAAACTCTGTCTTTTTAGTTAACATATCGTCTAATTGTATTTTTGTATTTTGTAAGTCAGTCCATATTTGGTTATTTGGGTTTATTGCGTACTCATCCGTCAATTGTTTAATTTTATCTTCCAAGTCTTTTTCTAATTTTTGATCCTGTTTCTTTTTATAAGATGAATATGATATAATTTTACCTCTAATTACTGCTTTCCCAGCTTCCCAGAGAAGAGCTGGAGATAGGTCTGGAGAGTCATTTATTTCCAAAAAGTCTGCCCATTCTTTTCTTATAATTTTGTCAAATTCTGCGTCGTTTAGTAGTGAGATGTTAAAACGCCATGTAGGTGGTGGTTTAAAGGTATAATCAACTTGTAGGGAAAGGGAGACTGGTGCATGGTCGCTAATAATAATAGGATGTATTTTTGTAACGGTTTTATCAGCAATAGAATTATTTGTAAGAAAAAAATCAATTCTTGAAAAGGACCGGTGCACAGCGGAAAAGAAGGTAAATTCCTTCTTATTTGGGTTTTTAAGTCTCCAGCTGTCGACGAGGCCAAAGTCATCCATATATTCCCCTATTACTTTTGTAGATTGTGATCGCCTTATACATGTTGTTTTATTAGAACGATCTATTAATGGATTTAAGGTTGTGTTAAAGTCTCCTCCAATAATAATAGTAGAGTTCGCTGCTAATTCAAACAGCTTAGAGAAAAAATCATGGAAAAAGGCCGGATCATCATTATTAGGGGCATATAAATTACCGAATGTATATATTTTAATAAATATAGTCACCTGAATAATAATGTATCGGCCCTCTGGGTCTGTTATTGTATTATTTAGAGTAAAGAGTAAATTCTTATGTATGAGTATACAGACTCCCCTTTGTCTACTGTTATAAGGGGCAGAGTACGCTTGGCTAAAATTTTTATCAATAAGTAATTTTTCTTCAGATTTTTGTAGGTGGGTTTCTTGTAGGAGGCAAATATCTGCTTTTAATTTTAAGAGATGGTCTAAAGTTTTTATTCTTTTTGCCTGTGAGCGAGCGCCACAAACATTCCAGGAAACCAGAACTAATTTATGCATACAAATAATATAAACTCAGTCCTATGTATATATCTGTATAGGCCATTTGCCACCACTGGCATGTTATAGGATAGAATCAAAGTGGTTAGGTGATTTATATAGTTTGTATAAAATATGAGGTAACGTATAAGGTAACGTGTAAGGTAATGTGTAAGGTAACGTGTAAGGTAACGTGTAAGGTAACGTGTAAGTAAATAAAACAGTGCAAAAACGAGTAGGGAGGTGAAAGTGAAGGAAATTAACAGGGGATTAAACATAACAATACACCAGTAACCCAAGCGAGATTTTTTTTAATTTAAATATACTTTAGATATAGTTGTGTATTAATATTATATTTATAATATAGCCTAAACATAATAAGTATTCATATTTTTGGTTTTATAACCACATATACAGTATATGTATACACCTAGTAATCAAACTAAGTTTAGTTCCACCAATGCCAATTAGAACAGCCAGGGAGTGGAATTGGGGTTCCGGAATAGTTGGCCATCGATATATAACTTATCAACGGCTATCGTAGTCCGTTTACCCTCCTGCCTATTTTGTTTCATTATAGGAAACAGTACCTTTCGCCGCTCATTAATCTCTCTCGGGAATTGATCATTCATTCCAAATGAGGTCCCTTTAAGCCCCCGTCCTTTACTTTTAACAAATAATTTCTGTTTAAAATGCTCAAACTTGGCAATAATAGGACGGGGTTTGTTGCCTCTACGGGCTCCAAGCCGATGTACCCGGTCAAAAGAGATGTTATTTACCGTCTCCTGAGGAATTTTTAATGACGTCGTCATAATTTTTTTTATCTCAACCTCTGGGTTATCAGAGGTATTCTCGGATATACCTGAGAATATATAAATTCTCCCGCATACTACGGGATTGGACATCTAAAACTGTTTCTTTTAGCGTTTTATTCTCCTTTTTCATAGTTTCCAGCTCGGCTGAAACAGTGAAGAATGTAGCTCGGCATTTTCCTGTTGAAGGACACTTACCTGCTGACTGACGAATTCCAGGCTTACCTTTAATTCTTTGACGTCCTCGAGGATGAGGCCGAGGACGTCAAGTTTTTTATTTATGGACTCCAGCACACTGACCGAAACGTCCGTAGTGGTTAGGTCGTCCGTGTCCGTCGCTGAGTCGTTTTTCCTCTTCTTCGAAGAAGGTTTCTTCGACGGTTTCTTGACGGAAGGATCCTCCATCGCGCAGCTGTAAAAATATCCGTCGATGAAACGTTCAAGGTCCTCCACGTTGGGTGGTATTTCAGATCTGCCGGATGAAAGAGAGAAGAGAAAAGCCAAGATATATGATGGTTAAATTTGGATTAGTTTAGTATAATAGAGCTAGTTCTATCTTAGCAGCAGGGCGCCGCCATGTTAGGGTTTCTGGTCTCGCTGTAGGTCTCGCGATAGTCACAGCATCTCGTGAGCGACTTCCTCTCGTGAGCGACTTCCTCTCTATATATATTATATATTTACTGTTCTAAATTTGCATGAATGTGCCTTTAACCATCCTGAAAGGAATCATTTTACTAGCATATCATATAATCTCAACCCAGAACCTCACGGCCGGCCGGACCGTGAACACCCTGGGAAGAGGCCCATATATATTCATATCATATATAATCTTTTGCAAACACTGGGCTCCAAACATTACATTCTTCAATTGTTTCTGGGATAAAATATATAATACAATTACCTTCATTTGGCGATATGCTTCATCTTTTGTCTCCTCTGCCCAAACTTACTTTGTTTCCGGCAGCTTGATCCTCTTTTGTAGATTCCTCACATTCAGACTGTGGATTATCACTTCAAAACCTTTTCATTTTTTAATCTACTAATTCGTCTACATTAATTAATTTCTTAAACATGAACTATCCTGTATACACACCCTCCTTTGACAAAGATACATTCCAGATCTTTTGAAACACGTATGGTATATCAAAGGGAGGACACACCAAGACCCCGTAGCTCATAAATAAGGAATACCAGACCATAGGTTTCCGTAAATAACACAAGCCTTTAAATCAGGCGATTGTGAGGTAAACGAGAGAGCTTCAGGTCACTGCAATAAAAATGAGCACAAGCAGATACAATTTAAGACACTGGTATGTGAGGACTTTGGGTACATAAAAAATAGAGGTAACCACATTAATCTAATACAGGATACGAATTACACAAAACCTACAACTATCTACCTTCTCAACGGGTAAAATAAACATATTATAATTAGAGCCGAAAATAACACAACACTCCTACTTCGAGCAAACCGTCAATTATTCCTAAAATACTAATCAACCCCACCTCTTCTACATAGTAGTGGGTCATATAAAAACACAGCAAAACACGTTACAAAGAGTAACATCTGTGGGATTCATAAATCACAGTGCTGTGAGAAAAATCAAAAATTAACCAGCAAACTCGCTGTTATTCGTTAAATTCCCATTGTACCAATTCAGAAACTGATACTCCCAAGAAAATAGGCAAACATTTAGTAGGCTAAACCCAATAATAAAATAGAGTAATTAAGATTGAAATACATTTTCCCAATCATCCCATTTCAAATTCACATATGTTGTTTTCAATTTCCTGAAGTACCTTGCTATAGATCACATTTCCCCATCCGACACATTAAAAATGCCTTGCATACAACCAGTGTAGCATATCAATGATCGAAGTGTCGCATCCCAGTCGGACCACAAGCTTTGAGTAGTCAATGTTCAGTCCTGGCCAGCAAAAAAAAAAAAACATTTATAACTTCCCATTCAACTATAAAAGAGAAAGTTAACAAGTTTATTTTCTGTATCAAAAGTAGTATAGAGTAAAAGACTCTCTATTCAGTCACTAAAAAAATCTAATCTAATAATCTTCTACAAGAACTCAGCAACATCCTTCAAATACTGTTATTTATTTTTATTTTTTATCATTCTTCTCTTACCTAGAAAAGAGAAAAACTTCCATCACGAGGACACATTATACTCTAACTCCCATCTCTCACACACACAGCCCCCCCTTTTTTTTTCAAGACAGGGGGGGAGCGGAAAAAGAAAAAATCTTAGCATTATCACATTGCAAAACCTATTTTACTACATTCCCATTCGAAAAACAAACGCCATAATCACACCAGTCTTAACTATTCAAAACAACACCAAACATACAGTCAAAGATATTGAAGAAAAACAAATAAAATATCCATACGCACATTTCTCATCCTCAATCACAACCCACCAGGGCAGCCCCCACCTTTGGTAGCTAGGTCACACACGATTACTCAACAAGTCTCCCAATTTCTCAAACTTTTGCAAGCACATACGCACACACACTTTATTCATTTAAAAATAATAAACGGGTTTGTTCAGTCAATTCGTCGTCTGCAAATCTTGCAGCATTCGAACCGCAGTTTTGTATGGTGATTCAGTAAACGGGTTAATAGCTTCCAACATATCTCCCGTGAGCGGCTCAGCATATGCCTGCGGAGTCGTTATATTAGCATCAAAATCAGCCACTGTATCATCACCAGCTTCTATCAAAGCCCCCCGAGCGATTTTAACGGAACTGCCCAAAGCCAACATTCTAGCATTTCTCATCATTCGATCCACTTTTTTACAATTTCGTCCGACTCTTCTACCATTCAAAGAAAATACAAAAGTCCCTCGTACCATTTCGTCCAGCGACAGCCGTTCATTCAAACAATTAATAGTTTTTTTCATTTTTCGTCTATGTTTTTCGGGCATGGCTCCGACTGCAACCTCGGAAGCCTTCTTAACTTGTGCATCCAAGAATAAGTTCCGACTATGAACCGGAAGCACTTTTAGGTCAAACCATTCGGTGTCGCGGTCAAAACCGCCCTCCATTATTTATTTTAATTATTCACCACTTCAGTTAATATTCTATTCAAGTCGTATTAATATTTATCAATGCAGTGATGTCTCACTTGTAGTATGATAGTTCAATAGGTTCAATTTATTCGACAACGTTAACAATTTCACAACAACAACACAGACGCCCACAAAAACGTACACACATAACAGACATTGAACATACATAAATAACGAATCACGTGATCTCTCGATCGAACAAACAGCGGTACAAACCCAATCCCGGCTGCTATCAACCTGTCCGTACTCAATACTGCTCAATTTTAGCAGGGCGCGCTTTTTTAAAATAACTCATCACGTGCTAGCGAATGCACCGCAGAGGTAAAATTTATCACTCAGCGTCATCCTGACTCAAAGAACTGCTAAAAAAGCAGGCGCGCTACTATAACCCCTAGAATTCCTAGTGGAAGAAAAAATCTCCACGTCACTCCGTAGCCCTTCAAAATTTATAAAATAACTGTTATAGTCTAGCGATTCCCTCGTAGCGGAACGGAATAAAACAAAATAAAAAAACGCTACTTCAACCTGTGATCAAAAAAAGCTTCTTCAGCCGCGCATAACCTTCCCGGGCCAGCACTTCCGTCACCTACGTGTACAGTTCAATGTCGTAGTAAAAATGCCAAATCAAGGACTCCGCGTCCCTCTGTTAATTGAACGACATCAAACTACAACTTGTTCACACAGACCTCATGTAAAAATTTAGACAATTTAGAAGACGAAAACCAGTTGCAGCGGTCCCAAACAGACAGAACTTCCCTACGTGGATAAAAGTCTCCACTTACCGTAATTAATTATCTAGGCGCCTAGAAGTTCCGCCCGTCCGCGAACGCCGCAGCTCGCAATCATCTAGAACGTCCGGGTCACCATTTGTTAGAAATCATTTATTTGATTTCCTGCGTGTTCAAAATAAAACTCAAAGTTGAGATCTCGTATATAAGTTTCTGGCCAGCTTTTATTATTCAGAAATTTCCGAAGCCACTTTGGATCCTTGCTCAATCAGCAGTGACCGCAAAGTGTGCCTCTCGCTCTCTGCTCTTGCACACTTACACAAAAACAGTGTTTAGAAATAATACTCCCCCCCTGTCATCTTGTCCTGTCAGCAGAGTGAAATACACAACTTAGAATCCTACACTGTTCCTATCTCAGTCCACAAACCAGTAAACAATTGGTCCCCGGCACCTCCTTGCACCAGGAAATTTATGGACAGACCTCTGCTTGCACTTTCAAACATCCCCTCATTTAGATAACTCAGAAACCTTACTAGACATTTCTTTCCCAGGGAAGAGAACAAAGGACTATAGATTGACTAACATTTGAATTAACTGTTGTCTTATTGTTACACAGCTCTAACTAATATCAAAAACGATTAAAATATAAATTGAAACAGAAAAACAATGTTAATAATCTAACACAACCTGGACAAATGGCGCAGACGAGGCCGCAACATCATTGACTGTGGATGTCCCAGGCCAGCGAGGGGCCAATATAACAATGTGTGCTGCTATATCTGAGAATGGTGTGGCCACTCACATCCCCAGTTTAGGTCAATACAACACTCAGAAACTCCTGATTTTCTTGGATCATCTGTACACTAATCTGGTTCCAGAAAATGAGAGAGGTCTGGAAATCCATCACCGACCAAACTATGACATTGTGTGAGACAATGTGAATCTCATCAGGGCTCTCCTCAATCCAATTGACGAGATTTTTTCCGCTTGGAGGTGGAAAGTGTATGAACATCGGGCTCAAGACCAGTTGACCCTACTTCAAGCAATGGATGCTGCATGCGAAGACATCACAGGGGATCAGTGTCGAGGATGGTTGAGACATTCACACCGTTTTTTTCCTCGCTGCATTGCAGGGGAAAATATCTGCTGCGATGTAGATGAAAACCTTTGGCCAAACAGAACAGCGTATCGATGCCCAAGAGAATGAGGATGATGGCCAAGAGGGGGAAGGCTAGTGAAAGTGTTACAGTAGTTGGTTCTTCATTTACGCTGTGTGCGAGATATGATTTTAGTTATTAGTTTTTCATAAATATACAGAATTTAGCTTACACTTTCTTTTGTTGCACTCTAATGTGTCACTTTGTGTGAATAAAAATGGTTGCAATTTTCTTGACTGTGAGTATGTCAAACCGCAATCTTTGAATACTGCTCTTGTAAGATCATTTCCCCCCCTCAGTTTTATTACAGTTAGCTGTTGTGAGAAAACATCTAATGATTTTGATTGGTGGTGATCACAGAATGCCAAAGGAACAGTGCATTTTGGGGGCACTGTGACTACTTGTATGACATTGAAATTAGATTTTGACAGATAGGTGAGCTGTTTTGGGAGAGATATGAGCTTTTGCAGATGATCCAAAGAGTTGTGCAAAATCATCCAAGTTCTTTTTGGCAAAAGATTTAAGTGAATATAGATGAGCCAAAGCAATTGAGAAGGATCTTTGCAGTTGTGACTGTACCGACTCTTTGTTTGGGAAAGGAACTTGAAGTGAAGCATGTGTGAGCAGTTTTGGGATAGATATGTGCTTTTGCTAATGAACTGATAGATGGTGCACAAATGTAAGTCTGTTTGGCCAAACGAGCTTGGAGTTTTGAAAATGTCATCTCAGTTTCAAGAAATGTGCCAAACCTATGGAGAAAAACTGTAAAGCACATTTACATGCATGCCAAGCCACTAGGCGGCAGTAGTTAGACAAATACTGTTTGTCTCTTGATGTCACTTCTACAATACGTCACATTAGCACGGACTGTCAGCGCAAACAACTTTTATTTAAATTTTTTAATAAAATAAACGTTTAACACACAAAGAGTGAGTACATCATAAAGGAGCGTAGAGGATAAGACTGTTTTACGTTGAACGCGGATCAGGAGAAATACGCAAATCTTCACTTTGTCACTTCATCAACTGCGCCACACAATGCATTCCAGGAACAAAATATATGCAAAACAGGTAGATATAACGTGCCCAGAACTCATCTGGGCAAAGTGTTGCTGCGTACCATTTGCATTTGTGTTGTTTTTTGAAACAATATAGTTACAGTTGAGTCCCGCTATTTAGAGCTGGCATGCAAATAGCGAAAATATGTGTAGAACTGATGCCAATTGTTTTTAACTGACGAAAGCCCTGAAGCAACAGTTAAATCAGGGGGAGTGGTGGAAAGGCATAGAGAAGCGTTTTCTGTATGTCTTCACGACGGCCAAGGGTGTGTCAGAGCATCCTGACCCAGGGGGCTTTTCCACTGCTGGAACTTTTGGAGACTTTTTTCAATTTACCTTGATAAAATTCAGTCTTTGCACCAATAATAATTTCCGGGGTAATTAAATTCCCCAGGGGGCATCCGAAAGATAATGCTTATTTATGTGCTGGTGGAATATGCAAATCACTGTTGTGAGTCCGGTTAGAACTCCAATAACGAGGGTCTTGAGTTTGCTTTGCTGATGTTTAATCAATACTTCAAGTCAAACTGTGGTTCTACAAACAAATAATAATAATACATCAATACTGTTAAATTATTAACATTGTGTTTCAGTTTCAATTTATATTTTAGCCGTTTTGGATTTAGTTATAGCAGTATGGCTCAATGAATAGAATTGTATTATCTGTCTCACTCTCAGAAGAAGGGCAACGGGTTTTTACATTTGCTATCTTAGGGGGAGTTTTGTCTGGGGCCGGTCTCTGCCGGTCGGAAGGGAGGCACAGGCTGATTATTATTGTTTTTCTCTAATCTGATTTATACCCATGGGAACAGAGTTGTAAACAAATGTACTGTGGGCTGATGGGAGGAGACTTTTCGTATTCACCCACTTTTCAATAAATAATGATGTGCCGGAGTAGACGAGACACAATCTGATGGGACACGGCTTCAGTGTCGTCAGTTTTTGTCATCAGAAGCTTCTGTTATAATGATACCTTTGCAAAGGGACTTCTTCACCAGAATCTCACCATTCAGTTAATTGAACACGCAAAGATAACAATACCTAAATATCACACAACACAAACTTAGGCAGATGGGAGCAATATCAAGTTCTAAATACAAAACAAACCACAATGATAGCTCTCTATTAAATGTGCTCGCAAATAACACATGCTAATGATTACTTGTACAATGGATAAACAGCGCTCTTCAGGATTATGAACTTACTTGTCTCATGCACAACTCAGAAGCAGGATAAATTGTGGACTGAGGCTGAAATGAACTCAAACTTGATGGTAATAGTAATAACTAGTCGAGTCTTGCGTGCTATCGTGTCTCTCTCTCACTACTGTCTCTTTTTTTACTTCCTACTACATCGACCGGAGCTCTACGCCCCACCCCCCTTAAAGGAGCCAGCATCACAGTCTTAACAGCCTTTTCTACATAAGTACTAGCTCAGCAGCAGGGTCTTGCTGAGCCAGGCTGGAACTTTGAGGGGGCGGGCTGCACTGATCAAGGCTGACTGGTTGGTCAAATTTGGAGGGGTGTTGTATTTACATCGTCTGGGCTCATCAAACTCTTACATCATCAAACTCACTTGAATTAATTACCAATAACTCTAAGCCCCTGTGGAAACTTAAATAGTTCACACTTCAAAGACGCATCTGTCGAGGAAGGACGCATCTGTACTTGCTCCTGCACTCGCTTGTGACTTCTAACTATTTAGTTGACATAGGGATTTTTAACTATATTGTTGCAATATGCCTGGCGGAAAAAGAGCTGACGAAATTGAGGAGATAAAATCTTCTCTTGCAAAGCTCAAAGAAATGGTCACCGAAATGCTTGAAATTAAAAAGAGCACTTCTGCAGGGAATTCAGCAGTTGAAGAAAGAGACACATTGTCACCTTGGAACAAAAAGTGGATGATTTGGAACAGAATCTTCGAATCAATGATGTGATAGTTACAGATATCCAGATTAAACCGCGCCGCGGCCCTCGGGCGAGAGCTGCGGCCAGCACAAGTGCAGTTGATTCTGACTAAGCTTCAGCGAAGGAGACTGTCGAACAGCAAGTGACAACTCAACTCAGAGATTTGGGATTAATTGTGGATCCAGTGCACATCCAAATGTGCGTTTCGCTTCCAACTGGAGGGACACGATCCCCGGCAGTTCTGATCAGGTTTGTTGACAGGAAGAAAAAGATTGCTCTTTTGAGAGATAGCTACAAGCTTAAAGATAAACATGTCTACGTCAATGGAAATCTCACAAAACGAAATGCTGACATTGCCAGAAGGGCGCGACAATTGAGAAAGAATGGATTTATTGAGAATACATGGACAAAAGACTGTCGGATATTCATCCAAACAAAAGAAGACTCATCTTCTCAGAAGAAAATATGGATTGTGGAAAGAGTGGAAGAATTGGCGGAGTTTAAGATACAATAACTACTATCAGTAACTCACATCATTAAATTGTGGATTATGTCTAACTCAAATTAAATTATTGTAACATATTACTAATTAACCCAAAACTGGAGCTGTCATGATTTGAATAATGTAAATATAGCATATGATTACTTGCTGACACTGCCAAGGTTAACTCTTGTTTACACACCTGCATTGATAACATGTATTGCTAATCCTGTAAGAATGTAAACATTGTCTGGCTCTATTTCTGTTTGGACATTTGTTGTAACATGCCAGGCTGCCGTGATAAGGTTGTATTGTGGCTGCAATGTATCTGCTGTAAATAGTTACAATGGGGTTGGTGAACATGGTTCCGGGGTGCGGCTAGCGGGGGCTACTCCGCCGGGTTGGCTGGCCTTGGTGAGCGCTCAGGAGTATCAAGATCTAAGCATCATCGGATGCTGGCAACAGTGGTGCTGAACTGACCGGAATGGAGTGAACATTGCTGTGGACGCAATGGGCAGAATGCAAGCCCATCTACTCTTCTGGAAGCCACAACATGTGTGAAAGCTGATCCAAGGTCAGCGAAGACGCTACTGGTGAACGAGCATGCGCTCGCCTTGGCTGCTTGCCTGGTTGGGTGGGCCTGTTGGTGGCGTCCGGGAACTGATTTACCAATTGCAAATGATTGGTACTAGCTGCAACTTACACACAGACCTTACTCAAGATGAACAGTGCGAGGAGTGTGCAGACTTAAGTCTGGGATTGATAATGATATGAATCAATGACTATCATAATCAATGTGCGTATAGCAAGAATCAATGGGGACGGGTTACTAATAAGCCATGGCTCCCAGCCGTTAGCCCTTCTTTCGGATGTCAATGTTGCAAATGATATGTGATCGATGTAACCTGTAATAATGTGTCCAAAAGGAAAAAAAAAATTAAACAAAACAAAACAAACTTAATTATAAATTCCCTGCAGAACTTTTACAACCAATAACTACCTTTACCCAGAACTCAAAGATCCTGGGCTTGTTGGTGGAAAAACAGCTATACACAGTGGCGTCCCTCACAGACTACCGGCCCTGAGCCACCCTGTGATGCCAAACAGCGCCCCACCCACTGAGGCTGGCGTGAATAGTGACTATCTCATGGCGGGCCAGCACAACCAGTGGAATTTCTGCCGCCACGAAAGACCATGGCACAAGAGCTAGAAGGAAAGCACGGGACACCCTGCAGCCTGTTGGCATTAAAGAGAGAAATGAGGCACAGAATGTCGTCTATCCGTTGCAGGGACGGCGAGTCAGTCATAGTGGTGGTGTACAAGGACACCCTAATAAAATAATTCCTCTGAGAGGGAACCAGAGAGGACTTCTCCAAATGGGCCCTGAGGCCGAACTGTGACACATGACGAAACAGAATCCCGGACTGCCTGAGTAAACCAGCCAGTTGTCCAGGTACAGGAGCACCTTCATGTCCTCCGACTACAGGGGGCAATAGCTGAATTCACAAAACCAGTGAACATCCTCGGGGAGAGGGAGAGGTTGAAAGGGAGCACCCGTCACGGCGGCGGCGGGGGGCTGCGGCAGATGGCACGACACAGGAGAAAAACCAAGATGCAGAAGCACAAGCTACATGACATCGCAAGGCCAGAGCGGGCACAAACGGGAACGTACGATTACCTGCGCATGCGTGAAATAATTGGCAATTGGTGAGGAACGAGATAAAACTGCAGACACCTTTGGCACCCTCGGATTAGCAATTTTTTTTCTTTTTAGGTTTGGAGTATTTTCCATTTTCTCCAGGATTCCCCCTTCAGGATTTAACATCGCCTAACCCCGAGCCCCCACCTTTTCCATGAAAAATACATAATGAATGTTCATCATAAATGTTTCTAATATTATGGGGGATAAAAAAAAAACATTAAATAAAAATTATTCAAGGGGCGACTGAGAGTGTGGTTGGGGGCCGAATGCGGCCCATGGGATGCCAGTTGCCCATCTCTAATACAAACACGTACACACGCATAAATACCCTCGTATGTAGTTCAAGGATGACACAGTCGCTGCTGAGGCTTTTCAGTTGATTTCTTTCCTCGGGCGATAACAGGATACACAGTCACTCAAGAGCTGCTATTGGTCACAAATCACGTTCAGTTACTCCCCACGCTGACTCACTCGAGCCCAACGTTTAAGCTTATATGTCCATCCTGTCATTTCATCAGAGATGTTCCTTTATCCATTTGTCTGTCATCATCAAATACATCGCAGACAGACTCAACAAAGCAAATAAAGAGCAACAACTATCAACAACTATTTCCAAGGAGCGCTAGAATGCCAGTATTTATATTATAAGTGCGTGGCCTCACCACGCGCGCACACACACCCACACACACACACGCACACACACACTAATTTACATGTAAACTTTTCTTTTGACTTGGTGACATCAGCCCTTCATCATTAATTTTAATGACCATCAGTAAGCAATAATACATTAGTGTACACTACCACACAGCAAGAGGCGCCACTGATCCTGGAGAGCAATTATAGTCTGCACTTTGTTTATTATCTTTTATGATAGGCAAGGGAGTGCGTGTGTGTGCGTGTGTGCATGCGTGCGTACGTGCATGTGAATGTGTGTGTGTGTGTGCCTACGCGACAGAGAGAGAGCGGAAGAAAGAGAAAGAGTGGATTGTTCTCTTTTAACTTCTACCTTAGACTGTATGGTTTGACACATTAAAGTTTACTAAGCACATTCATAACAGCAGGAAATTATTCTAGGCCTAGGTTCTGGCATTGATGGTTAGACATGTTTCATTTGTGTTCTACAGGGACTCTAAAAGCTACTCTATCGAATAAATTGAATATCGACTCACTAATGCCACATGTGGCTGAAAAACAATACTGCACACTCCCTAATTCACATGCACGCTGCGCACACGCGTACTATCAGAACTTTATTACTGAAGACTCAGGACAGGGTCCATATTTGCCAACTCTCTTGATTTGTGCGGGAGACTCCTGAATGTCAACCCTATCTCCCGCATGGCTTTCGATCAGTCATTTCTCACGCTAGGTTCCCGATTTTACAGCGAAGTAAACATTACATTGTGGGGAATATTTGACTGTATCTGGCAACCCTGGCCTGCTTGCACGGTATGTGGCCGGTTACGAGACTCCTGCTGGAAGCAGTGATAGTCAAAAAGCCTTGAGCCGAGCACAAAGAACCTTCCCAGGCAACTTGGAGCAAACATTGCGGTGGGAACTTTTCAAGCTCCAGAGTTATAAGGGGAGCATGTGTAAGATCAGGCCGGGCAAAGAGCACGTCTTTGGGCTTGTTACAGCAAAGCCTCGGGCTGAGCCCCGTCCCCTGGTAGCCTGCCCGGAGGTCCCATGGAGGTTTTAGGCATGATTAAAAGGGAAGCTGAGCACAAAGCACCTCCCTGGGTACCCACAATATATCCGGTAAAGCAGTTGGAGGCTAGAGGGGAGGGGACTGCAGCACGCAGCGTTACACCGGATTGATAGTGAAAGAGACGACCAGACACCATGGGGAATTTCGTGAGTTTCGTGAATGGCCATTTCGGACCAGTGGCCAGCCCCCCACCTCGTTGATAAATATTAAAGTTGCATTGTGAAGTTCAAAAAGGTAATATTAAAGCTTTTCTACATCATGCATGCTCCACTAATATAATACCCAGATGACTATAAAACGCCATGACTTTTCAACAAAGAATGCACCTATCAGCTTATATCTTCCCTTGTGTGGTGTGTTTGCCCCGAACAGTTTCTTCAATGGGGGGGGCACCATACACATGCTTTATGTTGCATTCACACCAAAAGCCAGGAAAGCGTTTCAGGCGGTGGGATTGCATTGTAGTCAATGTACTTCGCGTGGACGGGCGCGAAAGTGCATGGGGCGGCGCGGAGGACGCGTTTGGAGCGGTGGGACGTGGTACGGCATGGCGAAAATCTACATATTTGCTAGGGATGGGTACCTTTCACATTTGAACCGGTACTGTTCCAATACTCGGGACCTGCGAATCAATACTCAACTGTATACATTTTCTGTACTTTTGTACTCTCGCTCTCTCTTTTTTAAATTTTCTTTTTATTTGTTAAATTGTATTTATTAATTTTAATGGTAGTAAATGTTCCTTATTGTTTAATAGTAAAATCTTTTTTTAAATAAATGTAACAATTACCTTTCAATATATAAAACTTGACAAATAAATACAATTTCATTCAAATGAGCCAGAGAGAAATAGTAAAAATAAAAATAAAATACTGAAGTATAATTAATAAACATAAGTTAATATTAGAAAAACAAACAAAATGTGAATCAAAGTTCTGTGCAATGAACAACAGTAAATATATAAATTAATAATAATTGATATCTTAGTTTCTTGTGCAGTTGTTTTTCAAGAACGTAAAGCCTGCCGCGCTATAAGCTCGAAGAATATGAAAAAATGACAGTTGGAAGAGGACATGACATGAACAAAGAGAATAATTGGGTTAAAATTTGTAATTTGAATGTACCCGGTGTGGTCTGTAATGGTCACTACATTTTGGCCACAATCTTTTGCTAATTTAAAAATGGTCACCAGTAGTAAATTCAAATTACAATGTTTATATGCCTTAACGATGGTGAAGCTGCGTGCCTTCCAGCATGATTCGATCAGCGGGGGAAGACGTGCGCGGCCTCCTCATACAGCGAGGACGCTGCCGACACCTCCCTTTCAGGTGTGCATTGTCAGCCTGCACCCGGCTTACTTCAGAAACTGTATTTCTCTGGCTTGGTGCCCA
The DNA here is from genome assembly GCF_054856555.1 of Leptonotus elevatus. Classification (NCBI taxonomy): domain Eukaryota; kingdom Metazoa; phylum Chordata; class Actinopteri; order Syngnathiformes; family Syngnathidae; genus Leptonotus; species Leptonotus elevatus. The sequence goes on from NC_141246.1 coordinate 25,810,022, forward strand.
AAAAATCTCGCTCATTTCCAAAACCCGGAAATGTATTTTAGCGCGTGAAGTCCTGCGCGAGTGGGTGACGTCAGTACGCTGGTGCACGTATAATGTTGCGTTCAAGTGCGCCATGGAAAATCGTCAACTCTTCCACTCCCGCACAGTCACAACTTTGAAAGACGTGCTTCAGAACCGAAACATGGCACTGTTTGATTTTACGTGAATCGGTGCTCGGAAGCACCACAAAAAGTACAGTTTTCGGTACCCATCCCTAATATTTGCCAAAGTTGAAAATGTTTTACTTTTTCCACGTTTCTCCTTGCGGCAGCCAATTGGCTTCGGGAATGGTCTAGGTCATACACAGCGTTCTGTCGTCACCCGGAGCGCAACAACACGGCCAGTCAGGAGCAAATGGTGAGCAAGGAAGTAGCATACAGTGCTGGTAAGTGTATTTACTTGCTGTTGAACCGTACCAAGGTAGCAATAGTGTTTAGCATCTATTAGCCAAAGCTATTAAGCGCAACCACCGGCTGCCAGTTTATCACTAAAAAAGTGTAAGTGCTAAAACACATAACTCAAAAAAAGGCGCTGCTGGAGAAAATAGTGGCCTGGCTTTATAGTCCCAGGAAAAAAGTGGAAGTACTCAGCTGTCCTCTTTTCTGTTAACTCGCTAAACTGCTGTACAGTAGTTGCACACCAAGCCTCCCTCTCTGATACTTGAATGAGCGGCATGCATTAAAAACACTCCCGGGGTGAAACGCTAGCAAAGGAAGCGAGGCGGAACACTTTTGGTGTGAACGTAGAATTACACAGAGGCTGCAGTTACACTTTAGGCCAGAGGTGGCAGTCGTGAGTAAAAAAGTGACCAAGTCCACAATGCTCCTTTAATCAGTGCATGCCGTGTACAGTTTGCATGACGGCGAATAGTAACCGCTTGTCAATTAATTAATCAATTAATGTTTGCCTTTTTGTTTCAAAATTATAACTAGCTGCAAGAACTGTACATCAAACTACATGCCACTATTACAGATCACACAGCAACTCTTCATATTTCTCGTTCTTTGATTGGAAGAATTATTATTATTATTTATTTTTTTTAGCTCATGAGCTGCAGTAAACATCTTTTTTTCCTCCCCGTTTTTGAATCTCAGCTTTGGCCTTTCTGTTTGGAGTTTTCAAGTTCTCCTTTTGCTTGTGTGGGTTTCTCCAACATTTTGCAAAACATGCATGTCAATCTTAATTGAAAAATACTTGCCCACAGTTGTGAAGGTGAACATGCATGGTTGTTGTTGTCTGTAGTTATATAGGCCTGTGATTGACTAGCAACTAGTCTCAAACGTAACCTCCCTTTTGCCTCTTGACCCTGATACGGATAAGGAGTAGAAAATGGATGGTTAGATGATTGATGCAGAGCTCTAAAACTCAAATAGCATAGGAATTATTCTGATTTGAATATAAAAAAAGTAACTTGTCCTGTGTGTAGTATGCCTTTCGTTAAAAATTTGCTAGGCTCCAACAGCACATGACCCTGAATTTGGGTTCACCTGCCTCATCACCTTTGATCTTCCCATCATCTTAGTAATAATTATACAATTTTAGAAATAATTTATAATAATAATAATACCTTATTTAAACATAGAATCTCCCAATTTTCTCTATCTTAATCTCCAAGTGCTGATCACCTCATTCTTCTCTTCCTTCTTCCTCTTCTGAGACCAAGCTCAAGGCCCCTGTGTTTCAAGTGAACTCTTCCTCTCATCCCTCCTGTCTCTTTAGAGCGCTTGTGAGAGGCTCATCTTCATCCAAGAATTGCATGACTGCTTCACTTGGTTCTTGTAAAGTAAAACCTTGTTTTATGACAGCCAGCTTGAAAACAAGTAGCGAAACCTGACTGCAAACATATCTTGCAGACTTGAAAGATGCATGTGAATAAACTTGCTCAGCCACATGATGTCCAATGCAAAAGAGAAGAGCTGAAAAGCCTTTTTCATATTCATATTTCATATTCATATTCCACCATGGGGTTTAGGGGGAGGGTGGGGGTGTTCAGGGGTGTCAAAACACTTAAAAACAAATTTCCTTGTATTTCAAATAGTCATTAAAGATTAATTAAGTTTTCATGGGAAAATTGATTTTTTTCCCCTACCCCCCTATTATAGTATATTGTGTGTTATAATGGGAGTCAGTGGGGCCCAAAATGGGCCTAGGGATTGGAGTGTAGTCCATGTAGTCCATGAAAATCTCCTATTTATAATACAGTAGTTTTGCAATAGGGGATGTGAAGTCATTTTTAAAGAACAGCTTGTTAAAAGCGACAAAATTCAGGCAGTTAACATTTAAACTGAGCGATCTGTGGACTATGGAAAAAAAGAAAATGCAAAAAAGGACCATTTTGGGTCCCAAGGTGGATAAAGTGACGAGTAAAGCAGTAATTATGATACAATGATAATTGTGCATATGAGTCCTTGAGCAATTTAAAGTGTCCAGTAGCCACAATAATGAGTGCAGTGTTAATTTTTTGGCAAACATTTGCAAAATGACTGACTATGGAATTTTGGAGAAGGAAAAAAAACGCACAATGATAAAGCACACTCCATTTTTTTACCTCTTAAGAATGGATGCCATTGAGAAAGGTTTGACAAAAAGACAAAAAAACAAAAAACCTGTATACACCATACACCATATGCAGGATACTCCTCCAGTGATGATGTAATGGTCGCAGCTCGATGACGACGCGCACATTGATGACGTATGCGTCAATTCTCGCGTGACTGCGCGCAAACCGTCAGTCTGTCAACAACAATGGCGGATAGCCGTGTCGTAGTCGTTTTGCGCAGCCTCATTAGCTTGCTTATGCTTTTGCAGAAAAATATTTTGCTTCTTTATTCCCACGTTCAACAAGCAGTGTTGTACTTGAATCACCCGCTATTGTCATTGTCACTTCTCCTGTATTCATCTTTTTCCATGTTGTTTTGATACATGCAAAGCCATGTTTGCTCTGTAGATTGCAATAAAGTTGGGGGAAAAAAGTGTTCGTCTTCTTCGCTGATTCTTCTTCTATGCTTTCCGTTAACTCCCTGTGGTTGCGCTACAGCGCCACTCCAGACCTGGCATATATATTACAGCTGTCCTCAGCGTCTTCTTTTGGACACACGCAAGTCTTGAAATGCTTCTGTGTGTACGAGATTTGTTTGAGGAACGAAGCCGGCTTTGCTTCCGTCTGTACGGGGCTTCAGTGTTGTGGTTGCAGTTTTCATACCAGTGCACAGCTTACGAGTGGGTTCAAGCCCCACTTCTGGCTTAATCTTTTTTGTCACTTTAAGTTGATTTATTTAAAAAGAAAAAATAAGAAAACAAATGTTACTTTTATACGATAAGTACGTTGTACAACTAAAAGTTGTTTAAAAGTTTGTGTGGAAGGTAAATAAAAAAGAATTTTTAGAGAATGTTACAAAAATTTGCCATTGCAACTAAAGAGCTACCAAAGAGTAACCCAAATTTAACCAACCTAACCTCTGGGCAACGTTACTGTAGGGGTTCTCAGAACGTTCTGGGTAGTGGGAATAAGTGTGAAACCAACATATATAGAGAACGTAACAAAACTTGTCATTGCAACCATGGAGCAACCAAATTCCAACCAAACCGTAACCTTCAGTTAATGTTACTAATGTTACCGGCAAACCAACAATTGTTAGTAGGGGTATAGCATGTTGAGGAGTTAGCGAAACTCCGCTATCCGCTATCATAAGATGCTAACGAATGCTAACAACACATTTTTAGCAACATTTTAATTCCCCAAAACATTCAAATTGACTTATCAACACTTTATAGACTACAGAAAAGTATGCAATTGGCCACAAATAATCACTTACAGCCGTACATGGGCCATCGCTCTACCGAGTACGTATTGCCCTTCAGGAGTATTATTGAACACTGACGTCAACTCATGGCAGTCTGGCATATTACACATTTTACCACGAGAGGGTGCTAAAGGTCAACATAAATCAATACATTACAGTTAGCCAGATGTAGTCTGTACTTTTTTATATGTGAAAATAGCGGCACAACCGAGAAACACATGTGCAGTCTCTGTCTGAATGGACCACACCGCCAGTAAACAAGTGCGGGATATTCTCGAACTAACATACTTTGACAAATAGGCCTAATGTAAAAAGGGCATTTTGAGTTGACTGGACAGTATTTTCTGTCTGTCAAATCCAAAATCCGAAATATACTGCGTATACCCACTTCTTTTTCAATCAGTTTTGCATCTACCCACTTCTGAATACTCCTGGATGCGCAGTTTTTGCGCATCATTCAGCCATGAACACTGATCTGTATATATTACTGGATCGGCTCTGCTATCGGCTATCCAGTAATATATAGATCAGTGGCCATGGCCCACCCTCCGCTGCTTCTAACTGGCTGGCCTGCACCGTCTTATTGGTTAATTAAAGGCATGAGAACTGATGCACATATCAGAGAATGAGTGAAACGCGTGGGTGGCAATGCTACTCCAGTTGATTGACAGGTAGCTCCATCTCCTGCGAGATGATAGTAAATGTGAGTGAGACAGAAATAAATAAATGCCTTTCCAGTGAGTGACGGTATGCAGGCTATCCGAACATACTGTACATACAATGAAAACATCATTCACAGGTAAGTTTTAAAGTTGTTTCCAAATAAATCATTGTTAACTTTTAAACTACTGGCAATATCACTGTAGAGGAGGTTTTTGTCACCAATATATTATAGTTAAACTGTGCGTTTCAGCTAGGCTAATATATTGTTATCCTAAAGTTAGCAATTTTGCCCTAAACTAGCTAGATTAGGATCATGTAGGGTAGTGGTTCTCAACCTTTTTTCAATGCTGTACTAAAATATTTTTTCAGCCTAGTACCCCCAACCAGCGCAAATCATTTTGGATACACAAAACAAAACACACCTGGGCCATCTTGTATCTGGTTTTAATTTAGGAACTGGTTTTAACTTTGGCCACAGATCCACTATGTATTGCCCCCCCCCCCCCCCCCCCCCCCCAAAGCAAAGAAGTAATTGTCTTAATGGTAAATAAATAATTGTGCAATAATTATCAACATAAGTCCTCCTTTGGGATCATGGTACAGGTTGGTTTTGAAAACAAATAATTCAGTTAACTTTAAACAAAAGTAGAAACTGAGAAACTGAAAAAAAAAATTTTTTAAATCCCATGTGTTTTCACATACCCACAGGGGTACACATACACCCGATTTGAGAACCACTGATGTAGGGAACCCCCGTTTATTTGTTTCAGTAATTGTATAAATAATCCAGTTTGCAAAGACTGCAATGTTAGATGAATGAAACTGTAATAAATGCCCAGACCAGAGATTATCTCAGTGTCTATGAAGCCCCTTACCTTATTTTTAGGTCTAGGTAACGTTAACCAAGTTATTGTATACTGGATACAATAATTTAAAAGCAATATAGCCCTAACTAACTTATATGATGTAGTTAAATTTTATAGTAGATAACATATTATCTCTTCCGTGACTCATCACCTGGTGGTGGAGGGGTTTGCGTGTCCCAATGAGCCTAGAAGCTATGTTGTCTGGGGCTTCATGCCCCTGGTAGGGTCACCCATGGCAAACAGGTCCTAGGTGAGGGACCAGACAAAGCATGGCTCAGAAAACCCCTATGATGAATGACAATTTTGGATCACAGTTTCCATTGCCCGGACGCGGGTCATCAGGGCCCCCCTCTGGAGCCAGGCCTGGAGGCGGGGCTCGAAGGCGAGCGTCTGGTGGCCGGGCCTATACCAAAAAGGCAACGTGGGTTCCCCTTCCGATGGGCTCACCACCTGTGGGAGGGGCCAAAGGGATTGGGTGCGCAGTGAGCTGGGTGGCAGCCCTCTGGCAGGGAAGGAGCCTGAGCTGCTGTGTGAGGCCGAGAAGTTCCGACTAGTTATAGTCGGACTCGCCTCCACACACAGCTTGGGTTCTGGTACCAATCCTCTCGAGCGGGGCTGTACTCTCTTCCACTCTGCAGTTGCCCACGGTGAGAGGCGCAGAGCAGGTGTGGGCATACTTATTGCCCCCCGGCTAGGCGCCTGTACGTTGGGGTTTACCCTGGTGAACGAGAGGGTAGCCTCCCTCCGCCTTCGGGTGGGAGGACGGTCCTGACTGTTGTTTGTGCTGATGCACCAAACAGCTGCTCAGAGTACCTACCCTCTCTGGAGTTGTGTTTTTATAGTCTGGAACCCAGCTGTTGCCAACAGGATCGAGCAGATTCGCCTCCACTGGGCACTAGGGGTTAATATTCGGATTCACTGCATGCCAGTGGGTTAATTCTATAGGTCCTGTCCCCCCCTGGCTGGGCGTGGGCGGGTCTGCCCCTCTGTTGGCTGCTGAGTGGCGGCTGCGTCTTGGCCGTTCCCTGGGTCTGTTGGGGGGTGCTGCGTTGCGGGGCTCTCCCTGATGTCCGGGGCGGCGCCGCTCCGGCGCGGTCCGTCACTCTGGGCCCGGCGACGCAGTTCGGGGCCTGTGGGCCACCGGGGTGCCCCATGGTTCCCTCTCCCCTCCCCCTTCCTCCCCGGTACAGTACTGGGCTTCTACGAGTTCAGTACTGTTTTTGAATATGTAGACAAAGCGTGGGGGGACCGGGGGCTGTGGCCCGGTGGGGTGCCTGGCGGGCCTGCAGTGCCCCGTCCTGCTGCGTTGAGATGGGGGCGCGGGCCGTGTTGGGGTGGGGGGCGCTCCTGCTCCTGGGTTTGCTCTCCGGCCGGTGGCCCTGGCGGGGCCCGGGGGTCGTCCTTTGGCGCTGCCGCGGCCTGGGGGGCCCTGAGGTGTTGCGCTTGCTCTGTCCTGGCAGGGGTCGACGGCTCCCCTCTTTGGTGGAGATTTTCATGCATGCCAGATCCACCACACCAGCATCTATCGAAACTCAGACACAATCTGCTTCTTCCTCAGGTCATTGAATCGGTGGAGGCTGGTGTCTGTGGATCTCACTCTGCTTCGTTTGTCCTTCCTTCCTTTCCTCAGTCTCTCCTTTGGTCTCTTGAGGTCTCCCTGATTTTTTGGATTTGTTGGAATTTTGATGTTTCTGGGGTTGGTGAAGAACTCTGGTTGGTGGCCCGGTGGGTGGTGTCTGGTCGGTGCTGGATTTCACTTTCCTTTGTTTTCTTTGGTCCCCTCGGGTCTCCTGACGGCGGTGTTCGGTTTAGGTGAACGGTATGGTATTTTTTCTAATAGGTTTTTGGTGAGCTAACGAATACACACACACTCGCACGCACGCACGCACGCACGCACGCACGCACGCACATACACAAAAAAGAAAAAAGAAAAAAAAGAGCAATGATGATGACATTACCGAATGAACAATACTGAGCTCTTTAAAAAAAAAGAAAAAAAAAAAAAAAGAGAGGGTAGCCTCCCTCCGCCTTCGGGTGGGAGGACGGTCCTGACTGTTGTTTGTGCTGATGCACCAAACAGCTGCTCAGAGTACCTACCCTTTCTGGAGTCCTTGGTGGGTGTGCTGGAGAGCGCTCCCTCTGAGGACTCCCTTGTTCTGCTGGGGGATGTCATGTTTGAGTTCTGTTTTTCCTTGTGTGTCTCCCTTGGTCTTGTTAAGTGTAATCCTGCCCTTCCTCATGTCAACCAATCAGTGCCCTCAGCCAATTTTGTCTTGCCCCAGGTGTGTCTTGTTGGTGCCCCGTCCTCGCTCCACGGCAGCCTCAAGCGGATAAGCGGTAGATGATGGATGGAATGATAACATATTATTCATGTTTACCTCACAATAAATACTTTGTACGTGACAAACTGCTCCTAATTTATTCATGATAATTTTATTATTGTGCGTAATTACAAATGATGGCTTTTCCCTCACGTCACCATTTCTAAAACAGGGTGTTTTTTCTAGAAACGAAGAAAAAAAAGTAGGGGGACCAGAGAAGTCTTTAAGGTGTACGATGATGAAGATGCAGGAAAGGGATCATCTGTCACCTTTGATTAAAAGACTCAGGCAGTTATATCCTGAGAGTTTTATTTTCTAATGAATGAGAATAATCTACGTGGTAATCCCCGAACACCAAATAAAAACTTGAAATGTAATTGTATTGCATGAGGTACAATAGAAATTCTGTGAAATTCAAAGAAATTCATGATGCAAAAGAATGAAGCTTTACAGAATATAAGCCTATTTACAACATTAATGTCATACAAATATTATTGTAAGGACATTATGTACAAAATAATTAATGATAGTAAGTAGTAAAGTGTAGCATTTGTTTGTATTAAAAGCCTTTAAAAAAAAAAAAATAAATAAAAATAAAGGAAGCAAAAAGATTGTAACTGTAAAAAAAAAAGTTGAAAAAAAAAGTTTGATATTATGCGGGAAGGCGGCACGGTGGGTGACTGGTTAGCACGTCTGCCTCCCAGTGCAGAAGACGTGAGATCGAGTCCGGGCTTCGGCCTTCCTGGGTGGAGTTTGCATGTTCTCCCTGTGCTTGCGTGGGTTTTTTTTCCGGGCGCTCCGGTTTCCTCCCACATTCCAAAGACATGCATGTCAGGTTACTTGAACACTGCAAATTGTCTCCAGGCGTGATTGTGAGTGTGGATGGTTGTTCGTCTCTGTGTGCCCTGTGAATGGCTGGCAACCAGTTCAGGGTGTACCCCGCCTACTCCAGCGGCCCTGCGACCCTTGTGAGGACTAAGCGGTTAAGAAAATGGATGGATGGATAGATGATGGGGAACAGAACGATGTTGCCCCGTTGACAAAACATTTGAGGAACTGTTGAGCGACCATTAGATGCAACATCTTTACCCTGTAAATTAATAAATAAAGTACTTTAATAAATGATTATTACAAAAACATTGTTTCATTTTTATTACTTTGACATAACAATATATTGCTAATCTTTCCAATATTAATAACAAATATTAGGACATTTATATTAGTTTCTGTACGTCCATTTAGGGAGAAAAAAAAAGTCTCATTCTCATTACCATGTGACGAGAATTTTGCACAGCCCGGGTTAAAATATTGTAAAATATAGGGTCTCTACAGTGGGTCCTTTGGTCCAGTTAGTTACTCCTCCAATAGTGCAGAAATTGCAAATAGGTGTGCAAATGATGGAATTGTGTGGACGGGAGATTTGATACATCAAGGGAAACACACATCTGGGCACCTTTTCTGAATTAGGCACACGGGAGAAAAGGCTTTTTGGTGCATACAAATAAGAATAAAGTGTAAATAAATAATTTAAAAGAATAAAGCTCCGGCGGCACAGACGATTCGTTTCCATTCCAACAGCTTGTTCAAATTACACTGGCTTCGTATGCCCTGCGGATCAACTGCGGACCAGCTGCGTAGTGCTGGAGCCCGCTGCACAGGTAGACCTATTTTCTATTTTTGCCGGACGCCTCCGTCGGCATCCGTCAAATGGCAAACTAGCACAGAACACATCAACGCAGTAAAAAAAACAAAAACAATTAAAATCAGAATAAAATACTCACCTGATCCTATTACGCAATCTTGTCAGCAAAACGTCGTAATGCTTAGCATTTAATTCACTGCAGCGAACAAGGACGAGGAAAGATTTATTATGGAGGTGGATTATATATGACACGGCACATCATTTTTATTTATATATATATATAACATAAAAATTGATGCAGCCAGGAACGTCATAGTAGAAGCAGTGGGAGTGGACGGTGAGTTCAATCAAAGGAAGTCGACCTCTCTTTCTGCTTCTCTGCTGAGCGCAGACTTTGCTTGTGTCCAAATTCACAAGGCTGGGTCATCCGAAGGCCGAATTTGGCGGCTTAATCATGTCACTCCAGACACAACTCGACAGCACGCACGAACTTATGACTGATTTACACATGAATAGTCAAAGTGCTATTGACAAGCAGTATTGACAATCCATTCATATGTAAGTCCATTCGTCGCGTCGGGAGTGACGTCATGCAGCTGACAAATTCGGCCTTCGGAGGTCCCAGCCTTGTGAATTTGGACACAGACTTTGTGTGTTTGTCATTGTTTTTAATGCCACATTATCACGCGCAATCACGCGAGACACGGCGGGAAGTTGTCGGCGACAGAGCTGCCGGACCGCAGTTGTGTGCAGCCGGTGAGTTTTGTCCATAAAATTTACGTATCCAGAGCACTCAGTCGAGACGCAGCGGAGCGGAGCCGCAACACACACGCATGCAGTGTAATCCCGGGGTAATGGTGTCTAGTGTGAAATACAGTGGGCCCCGCATTATTGTGGCTCAGCAATCATGGATTCACCTCTGCGGGTTTTTTCTCAATAGTTTTAAAATACAGTATGTTTTAATTTTGTGTTTGTTTTGTATTATTTAGTATTTATTTTATGTGGAAATTTTTTATTAGAGGTTAATCCACATTATTGTTGTTTTAACTTTTGGATTTAACAAAAAATGTATATCCTTATTGGACTAAATGTCAGTTCTAATATTTATATTTGGAACTTTACTTACTTTTATATTATTTAACATACATCTTGTTCATAATACAATTCATCAAAGAAATATTGAACATTACAACCCATACGATATAGTTAAAGATTCTCATCACAAGTGAACTTAACCAGCTATAATTACAAAATACACATTTTCCTTTCAAAATGTCAAATTCATTTATAAATCACAAAAAGTAACGTTTAAGTAACTAATACGTAATCGGTTACTCTACACAGACAGTAATATTATAAATAAATTTATTACAGTACTTTCAAATGCAAGTAATGTGAAATATTTCATTTTGGAAGTAACTTGCCCAACATAGACTGCTAATTACCTTTTTGGAGGGTAAGTTCCTTCTGCAAACCATTTGAATACAAAACTGAACCTAATCAAATGCAACAAAATAAGGACATACTCAACAACGTGTTTTTTTTTTTTATTAAGTCTGTCCCAAAAGTAACTATTTTCCCCTGATCAGCCATTAATGGACCAAGGATGGTGGGGGAGATGTAAAGAAATTAGAACCATTAAAGTCACTCTTTACAGCAGTGTATACGACATCAGAATCCATCAAAGAATGAAGTGGAAAAAAATGTGAATACAAATGTTTTCTCTAAACACATGCCAAGTTTGTGTGAATGGCTAACCATGGCACAAGGCTGAAGTTGTGTGCTTATATAAAAAGCAGTCCATTTACCATTTGTTATTTTACTGTAATTGTGGTGCATGTATTTGTGTTTGGTGGCTGGAATCCAATAATGCGGATTTTGATGGTGAAGGGTTGTGCTTTTTAGTCTCTATTGTCTCTGCTGAAGTCTACTGAAATTATACATTGTTCTCATTCCTGACCATGCTGACCATGTTGACCAGCTTAAAAATAGATTATATGCTATATTAAAAAAAAAAAAAATCTGGAAAATATGCTTGTATGATACTTGTTTTTATAGTTGTTATTCTATTGGAAATAACCTGTGCATGCTTACTAGATACTGTAGCAACAACTTTATCAAATGTATGCCCATTAAAACAACCACAAACTAATTCCAAAGTCCCTGTAGGGGAAAAAATGATGTATTATAAAACTGAGTAAGTGAGCAAACCAAAATAATACTATCATAATGCCACTATTTAACTGAGGTATCACAGCAATTTCAATTACAAGGCTACCATATTTGTTTCCTTCCATGGTCGACATTGAGCACAACTGATGCCGCACATAGCCACCATTAAAAACACCAACTGATTAAAAAACATTTAATTTGATAGCTAAATGGCGCTTACCCATTTTGAGAAGAGCCATTCATCATGGCGCCAGACGCCCAAATGCAAAAAACAATTTGCCTCCAATTGTTGTAAGTGTTGAATCACGCTGCGAGACATGCTAAAGCTAATTTGCCAGACAAATTAGTTGGCTCGATCAAACTTCATCGCCAAAGTTATAAAACCAAGTATGGAAAGTAAAGTGCTCTCACCGAACATTTCTTGTAATTGTTCCGTGTGAAGCCCACTGCAGGGGACATTTTAGATGCCCACCCTTGATGCCATTTTTTAAACACTGTGGCTGTCAAATGGCTTGGCTTAGGATACCAACCATTACGAAGATAGCTCCTCCATTTCACTAATGGAGTCTTCCCTGGGATGCCAACACATGCCAAACCAGTTGCTATATCGTATGTTTTGCCTAAAGTAACCATTAGATCATGCTGCAACGCCAGATAAAAGGTATCCTTTACAAATAACTTTAATAACTCTTTAATGCCTTTGAAAATAATATCTTAAATAAGTATACACAGTATGTAAAGCCAACAAGCGCATTCATTTTAAAGTTATGTATTAGGTCAAACTGACATACGTAATATGTTGGTCCGACAAGGCATCAGTACATCCGCCTCACAGTTCTGAGATAGTTTGTTCGAATCTGGGTTCGGGCCTCCTGATGTTTGCATGTTTTCCTTGTGTTTGTGTGGGTTTTCTACCAGCACTATGGCTTCTTCCTGCATTCCAGAACCAAGCTTGTTAGTTTGATTGAAGATTCTAAATTCTCCTTAGATGTGAATGGTGTAACAATCTGTAGTATGGCACCACGCCACATGGTGGCGCTTCTTTGTTTTGTCGTGGGTGACTTTTTTTGATTTGCATTTAAGAGTATTTTTGTATTGGGCCTGAGTGCTCATGTACAGAACTGTGTGCTTAATCTTGACGCGTGATAGTGCTGAGAACATCTTTTTTTTGGGTCTTAAAAAAGTGAGTACATGTGGACATTCAGACCATTTTTGCTCCTTGCTTGGCTATCCAGTAGCACCCATCCATGGCTGTACTCGGCCCGAACCAATCACGCATTACAATTGTCTATTTGAGAGGCGACCAGGCCAGGGTTTACCACACCGCTCATCTGACATCACCTGTGACAATCCCTAGGTCACTTGTGACTCTAATGAAGATATGCAGTACAGTATAGAAAATAGATGAACAAATGTTATGATCAAATTTTATTCTGTTTGTTATTGACTTTTCTTGGAGAGAAACATTGCTGCTGCTTTCAATATTCTCACACAAGACAATGTCAACATTTATCTAAAAACTCAAGCTGTGGTTTGATGTAAATAAATTATCTTTAAATATTCAAAAAAATATATATATATATGATTTTTGGTTATCAAGTAACATCTGCCAACATTCCCCGAAGTAATGATTGATAGAGTAAAGTTAAGAGTTTTTGAGTACACATTGTTGGGAGTAATTATCAATCACAAATGAAAACATCACACAAATATCAGATCTTAACATTCATGCACAGTGGGAATTAAGGTAGTAAAACATGTTTAAAAAAAATCGATATAAAAAATTAATCAAATTCTTAGACTCTAGTGGAAAATATGAAAATAAGGGTTCGGTGATTTTAAGCAATGCTTCAGCCATAATCCTTTTCAATCAAATAAAGTATAAGTTCTTGATTTTGTTGACGTGGATTTTACTATTGATTTGTGAGTTAAGCTGACTGAAATGTATCTATCTATCTATCTATCTATCTATCTATCTATCTATCTATCTATCTATCTATCTATCTATCTATCTATCTATCTATCTATCTATCTATCTATCTATCTATCTATCTATATATCTATCTATCGTTCTTAAGTTAATTAGTTTTGCTAGTTTTCTCCACCTTTTTACAGCAAGTACCAACATTAGGACCAACATAATAAAATAGTGGGCTTAAGTGTTAAAATATGAGTACACTTGTATTTATTATTGTAAGCCACCACAACATTATGCACAGTTCATACCTTAACACTTGAATGTAGGAAAATGATTACATTTTAGTGTACTGAAAATGTTGATTGCAAATCATACTCCAATATAAAATACAAATCCTAAACATTAAAAAAAAAATCCTGTTAAGTGATTTGTGTTGTTTTTAAATAGGTTAAATATGTTTTATCTGTTGCAATTCGGCACAATTACCATTTCCTTGTTGATAATAACTTGGCCCATTTCGACCACTATGACGTGCAGTTAGCCATCAAGCTATGCCCACAACACAAAAGATCCATCTTTCCCATGATATGTTGTGTGTTTTGTGTCATTTGGGCTTCAATGTCTCTGCCGTGTGCATGCATGAGTGATGCATAAACACGTGATGTCATGGCTAACTGCACACAAATATGACTAGGAGATTGCTACACTGTTTAGCCACAATGGCTAAAAGGTTTCATGACCCAGTACCAGCCCTGAGATCGGTATCGTGTCTTGTAGTGATGTGGTCACTGTATTAATTGAAGAATCGGAACTCAAAGGCGAAGCGCTCGACTTACCTGTCAATCTACATTTGTACTCTGACCTATGGTCACGAGCTATGGGTCATGACCAAAAGAGCAACACATCTACAAGCGGTCAAAATGGTTTTCCTCCGCAGGGTGTCCAGGCTCTTATTTAGAGATAAGGTGAAGAAATCCGATATTCTGGAAAAGTTTAGAGTCGAGCTGGATGCCTCCTGGACACCTCCCTAGTGAGGTGTTCCGGGCTCATCCCATCGGGAGGAGGCCCCTGGGATGATTCAGGGCATGCTGTAGAGACTATGTATGTCCCCCGATTGGCCAATGAACGCCTCAAGATCCCCCTGGAAGAGCCTGACCAAGTAGCTGTGGAGGGAAGTCTGGGCTTCACTGCTTAAGCTGCTGGCAGTGTCCCGACCCTGGATAAGTGATGGATGGATGGATGCATGGATGGATGGATGCATGGATGGACAGGCACCCTAGAGATCTAACAATGAAGAGCAAAACAAGCAAATTTGTTTTATTTAAATTATTTAAAAAAACAACAACAACAACAATGTGTCCCCTTTATATAAGAACATTGTGCTCAATATTAAACGTTCATGTTCAAACACAGGATAGAATGTACTGCAATTTGTATTTGATTATCATGCAAGAGTGTGACGGAATGAATGTGATTGCTGTCAAATGTTTAAACGCAGTAATTTTGGGTTTAACATAATATGGATTCTAATGCTTGCTGTCTTGGATGTCCTTAGTCGTATTCTTGAGACCATTGAAATATTTAAGTTTTAATATCTCGCTCCTTCCATTGCCATATAAAACCACTCTATTTATTTCTGACACTTTCTCTGACACAACATTCTGTGCAGCATTGATGTGTTTCCACTCATAGTTTTCTTTATACTTTTAGACCACCAACAATCCACCTCACACATAAACTCGTGTGGGTGTGTGTTTAAAAGAATTTGTACTTGAAAACTGTGATCATACACAATTTGCATTACAGTTTTATAAATTCTTGTATGCACATTATTTACTAAATAAAGTGCGTGCGTATGCTGACTCTTAAGTGTTCGTCTTCTTTGCTGATTCTTCTTCTACGCTTTCCGGTAACTCCCTGTGGCTGCTCTACAGTGCCACTCCAGACTTGGCATATACATTACAGCCGTTAAACGTCCTCAGTGTCTTCTTTTGGACACACGCAAGTCTTGAAATGTTTCTGTGTGTACGAGATTTGTTTGAGGAACGAAGCCGGCTTTGCTTCCGTCTGGACGGGGCCTTAAACATAATCCTACACATACTTTCTTGTTGTTTGTCTTGTCATAATTCATTACTTCCACATAACTCAGTATGGTTCAAATTATGCACCTTTTCATTTTAGAATTAGACTGCCAAACTCGCCATTTAAGTATCTTCCAAAAATTATTCATTTTAAGTGAATCTGTAATTATTCATTTAAACATTTTTTTTTGTTTGTTTTAAGCTGACATTCTATTAATTTAATTGTTATGATTCAATTTTTTTCCAAATGCATTGTATTCTGGGTCATGGGGATCTGGAGCAGCTAACTTTGGGTGAGTTTGGGTTACTGGTAGGCTACACTCTAGACTGTTCACCAATTACTGACCATTAGCACTTTCATATCTTAAGTGGAAATGCATAGTTTTGCGTATTTAAACAATTTGTTGGTATCTCATGCAGAAATATTTTGGTTCTCTGTTAAACCTTGTCTAACACTCAAACTATTGGAGAGGACATTATACACAAGACAGCACATTTGTGGTAATTTACTACTCCACCATGTGACCTTTGCTTAGAACATCAATGTTTGCTGCTAGATATAATTGGACAAACATGCTGTTAATAATGTGTTTAATTCTGAACATTTCTCTCTGGCTTCCCTTTATAGACAAGAGCAGGGCACAGTGGATTTCTACAGCACACTTTTTAAACAAAACAATGAACATGGCTGCTCTTCAGGGAAGGTTTGATATTAAAACCAGTGTCAAAGGAAAAGCCAATGTCCACACAGACACACTTGATTTCATCAATGGCAGACAACGCATATCTGCAATTGGCACTGCTTACAGTACTGAAACCACATTTTGCCATAATCAAAACCCTTTAGTTCTCAATGAACAGCATTGCGATCAGGCAATTTAGTATTTACTGCATGCAGTGGTAAATAGTCAACTAGAAAGCAACAGCAATTTTGTTGAGTTACGTAAACCGCCGGTCAATTTTCACTTATTAGCACTGCACTGATTTTGCAGCTGGATTAAAAGCCAAAGAATAAAGATCTGCTTTAAAATGGGTTTTAAAATTGGATAGTGAGGGAAGTTGCCTAATATTTAAAGGAAGGTCATTTCAAAATATATGAGGAGAGATTTGTCTAAAATCGTAATGTTTCTAGAGAGGAAAGTAAAAAAAAAGGAAAAAAAAAGAATGTTGATAATCTAGAAAAGAAAAGTTGTCAAATATATTTTATTATCTTCTGTATTCATAATTGTTCTTTCACCAAGCAAAAAAAAATAATAATAAAAAAATATATATATATATATATTTGATATTTGAATACCAAAATATTTCATAGCTGCATCCCTAGAGTGGACTGCAGCACGCAGCACTATACCGTTTCATACATAGCAGAGATCAGAGATGAAAAATAAAAAGAGACGACCAGACACCTGGCCATCGGGAATATCAGGAGTTTCCCAAAAGACTGGTCCATTTTGCAGCCAGTGGTCACACCAGTCGATAAATATTAATCGGCCATGGGAAGGGACTGCGCCACGACGCTGAACAGTGAATAGTAATGGCTGGATGTCGGTCAAAAAATCCCCCCGGCCCATTACTACCAGGCAAAGTAACTATTTTCACTCCTAAAAAAAATGATTAAAGAAGTTTAATATCAAATAATTTAGATTGTATTTATTTCTTTATTTCTTGAATTTATTTATTTATACAAGGAATTCAAATTATGTCCAGGCTATAAAGGGTGTTTGATTTTTGTCAATATTTATGTCACACAAATGTCTCATTCCATAATGACAGATATCATAGATGTTCTACTACTGCCAATTATGACTATAATAATAATAAAAAAATAAAATAAAACAAACACTTAACCCCCTCGCCCCGATCGCATGTTGTTTCTTTGGGAACGCTACAAGGCTTACCTCGCTTTCTTTAAATCCGTTTCACATTACTCGACAGAGAGCCTGCCGCCATTCTAGGTCACTACGCAAAAATGTGTTTGGAATGTAAACAACAATGAGGACGTACGTACAAATAAAGTTTCTACAAAATGTATTAAAACGGAAATTATTTTTGAAAAACTAATCTCAACCAAATAAATCATATTGAGCAAACTTGTCATTACAGTCGGAGTTCCTTTTCAAGGGACAGTAATGAAAAAAACAACTTTTTGGAGCTTTTAGCCATGTTAAAATGCTAATTCCTCACCAAAAACATCACCAAAGTGGTGTTTTCCTCTTTTTGCCCCTCTATGAGAAATTCTAGGTCATTCTGCTCTACAAGCACCAGCCCTCCCAACCTGAGAAAACGAGCGGGTGCTCACTTTGTGACGTCATTAGGTGCGGACCCACCCTCGCAACGCCTATGCGGACTGAACACCCGCCCACTTTCTCTAAGACCTCATGGGATAGTGACAAAAGTGCCTTTATCAGTAAACATTCTGTCCAAATGAATTCTAAGCATCAATTATCCTTCAAATTTACAATGCCAAAGTGCAATGACAATTCACCATCTTAAAATCCCAGAAAAGGTTCTGGCTGACACTTGTGTAAACTACAAGTAAAACTTTTGAGCTGATGAAGCTGACTAAATGAATGGTGTAGTAGTTAGCGCACTCGCCCTGTAAGCAGCAGGTCTGTGGTTCGCGACACACTCAGTGACTTTTTTCCTTCTTCTCTCTTCTCCCCTCTTCTCCCTTCCTACTCCATGATTTATTGCAATAAGGAGCCATTTTGTTTCAAATGTTTATTGAAGAATTGATGTTATGCATGGTCAATCAGAGGAGTATTCAAACACAGAGTTCCAGCAGCAGGATGCAGCCGGCTCGCTGGGGGCGCAGCAACCACATGGGGAGAGGCGGGGTTTTACTGAACCAGGTTTTTTACGTCCACGTAAGAAAAATAACCCTAATATTTCATAAAAAATTACATCGCCATGGTGTCAAAGGTAAGATTTAATCTTTATATGCCTATAGTTAACTGTGGAAGGGCTTAAAATACCGCGATCTAATCCCTTTAAAATAGAATGTGTATGCAGTCCATACACATGAAATCATACCTGATGCTCTTTCGACAATTCTCTGAATTTTTTTCATGGCACCCGCTCCAAATCTTCTCCGCTTATTACCGGGTGTTAGTTCAAATGCCAACAGTGAACAAGTTGCTAAGGTTGATATCAATACAAAATTGATCCTTCACTCTGAGTGGCCACTGTTTTGAACAGAGATTCCCACGAATCCGCGATCGGGTGGACGCCTTGTTCCGGGCACAGACTGGGCAAGCTTCCACGCAGTCACGTACCGATGCCTCCATGCCCGCTCTCCAGAATCTCCGGGCAATGAAGAACAAAGTCCTGCAGACTCCGGGGTGACAAGACAGGCGTGAGGTATGTGCCCAGTGAATTACCTGCGGCCGCAGCCCCTCCGGTACATTGAGACGACATGGTGGGCAATTCTTGGGAGGGTTAGAGTTCTCAAGAGCCTCCTTTAACATCGTTCTCAACTTGCCATCCAACGGCTCCAACCACAGAGTTCCGGGAAAGGATGGGTTCTGCTTCAGTCTCAGCGGGCTTGGGGTCATACGTGACAGGGCGTCTGCCTTAGTGTTCTGGCAATGCCGTGGAACCAAAAGGATGATGACGTAGGTATGTCACATTGTGTGACAAGACGAGCAAAAACTCTGACATGCTAGACTTTTGTCGTGATGGTTGTGAACCGTACCAGACAACAGGCAACCAATCGTTGAACGGGCCACACTACACGGGCGACGCTACGTCAAGACAACTCAAAATCGTTTACGACATGCCCCGTTTGTCCACGACATGTCTGTCGGGCCAAAATCAGGCTATTTTTATGTCGTCTGACCAAGGCATTGAGCAAAGGGATTCCCAACCAACTACTGAAGATTGATATATCGTTTTGAAAATACCATCCATCCATTATTATTTTTTCCATGCAAAACACTGGGAGCTGTGCATGGTTATTTCTTCACAGTATTAAAACAATTTGAATACTGTTTTTGTGGATTTCATGAGCTGGAAGCCCAAATAATGTAGAGATAAACAAATAAATAATCTATAAAAGTTTGCCTTTTTTAATGGAATTATGGAAATTATTAAACTTTTTGAGGATATTCAAATTTTGTAACAAGCACGTCTTGCAGCTGCCACCTGGCTGTGTTCCAGCGGCGCGCGTCCTGTGCCCGCCACCTGGCCCTGTTCCGGCGGCGCACGGCCTGCGGCCGGCACCTGGCCCTGTTCCGGCGGCGCACGTCCTTCGGCCGCCACTTGGCCCTGTTTTGGCGGCGCACATCCATCCTAACCTGAAGCCGACCTTGGTGAAGTTACAGCCTGGTAGATGATGGATCATGCAACATGACAATAATCCAAAGCATTCCAGCAATACAACCAAGGAATGGCTGAAGAACAACAAGATTCATGTTCTGGATGTGCCCAGACAAAATCCTGACTTAAATTCTTTCAAAATACTGAGACGGGGCCTGAAGCGGGCAGTTTATGCTAGACGCCCATTCAACCTCTCTTAACTGGCTGCATTTTGCAAGGAAGAGTAGCAAAAATCCCCCAAAGTAGATGTGAAAGACTGATAAGTCACTAAAGAAAGTTTTTGGATGAAGTTCTCTTTGCAAAAATTGGTGCAATGTCTGATTAAGCGAGAGGTTCACATACTTTTGCACCCATGAAATTTGAGTTTTTCTTAAATCAACATTTGTTCAAGAATGAATTACTATATCATTATTTTGTATTAAGGCCATTATTTTTAATGTCAGCATTGTAAATTGGGTTATGACTAACCATTTAATAAGGTTATTTTCATATTTAATACAGAAAATTTGACCATGCCTGCAGGGTTCACAAACTTTTGAGCAGCAGTGTATATATTTTTGTGTACCATATATATAAAATGCTGGTTGAGATAAATAGAAGATTTTTAAATCCTGACTAGACGATAGTTTACATTTATACAGAAAAGCTGTTCACCCTCAAAATGGATTTAGCTCAGATATGGGTCACGAATAGGCAACAAAGGAAATTACATCAGAAATGAAAAATAATGTCATCAGAATAACCCAATAGGTGTAACCAAGCCTGAGCGATAAGAATTGTTACAATTTTTAAAAATGTGGACAAAAAAGAAAAGCTGTATAAATAATGAAATAATGAAATAATGAAATAATGAAATATGACATCATTCAATAGAGTCAGTTGAAGAGAAAGAAAACAAAGAGAAAAGACTGGTGATAAGCAGAGACAAACAGAAGATTGAGAGGAGAGCAAGCAGTGGAGCATAGCTAACATGTTGGCAGGCAAGACAAAAGGAGAGATGGAGCAGAAGGCTTGTAAATGTTGGATGAGAGAAGTGTACATGGCTCTGTGAATCACTGGAGCTGCCCCGGCACTTGTGAGGGCAAGTGCTTTACACTCTCACACACACACACAAACACACGTGCTGACACGAAAGCACGCGCGCACGCACACACACACACACACACACACACACACACACACACACACACACACGTTGGGTTTACATTTCTAGTGGGGACTCTCATTGACATAATGCATTTTCTTGCCCCTCCCTCTAACCCCAACCATCAAAGACGATTGCCTACCCCTATTCCTAACAATAACCCCAACCAAAACCCAATTCAAACCTAAACTCGAAAACCAACTTTTGACCCTCAGAAAGAGGTCTAAACTTGTGGGGACCACCAAAATGTCCCCACAAAGACACGTGGTCCCCACAATGATAGTAAAAACCCAGAAAATGGTCCCCATGATGTGATATAAACCCGTGCTCACTAACACACACACACACACACACACACACACACACACACACACACACAAACACACACACCCCCACACACACGTGCAAGTGAGGATTGCTGTGGACATTTAATTTGCTCTAAACAGATATTTCAAACACACACCAAAAAAGATCAAACTACTCCCACCATAACAACGAATTACACTACATTTTCTTATCAACATACAGTATTTTATAAGATATTTGATTAAAAAAGAAAACAGGTGTGTGTGTGTGTGTTGGTGCTCTTATTATTTGTATTTTGCTCATGTATTGCTGCAAACAGTCCAGTCAAATAATAATATTAATTACTATTATTAAATTATGTCAATCTATATTATTTTCTTTGATTATTAATTAATTTTGAGTCACAATTGTCTTATGGAGCTACTGTGCTTTTTGGGTCCTGGAGAAAAAAAATACAGGTTATGGTGGATGTTTTGGAATTAAAAATGTATGAATTTTCTAAGAAATACTTGGTATTCTTCTGTGGCGTGATAATGGGAACAAATTGACTCACTCAGTGAAGAGTTCCCAATTCAAAGATTTTAAACAAGTAAACAAGGGCAGAGTGAATTCATGATTTAATGTATTTACAAAACAATTACTCACATCTGCATTCCTTATGCACTGGATTGAACGATTTTCTTTCACTGCTTCTTGTGAGGATTGCACAGTAGACAAGTATAGTGCTTTTTCCTCCCTTGGTTGGGCAGGTAAAATATTTATGAGTGTTTTAACCTCTGGCTGACCCCATTGCAGCATTACATGAGGCTTTGTAGAGCATTCCCAAGGAAGAAGAGTGACATTGAGTGATCTACTGCGAAGAACACACAGGAATCTCAGGATAATGTCTAATTTGTAATTATAATATGAATAATAATTAAATGTAATCATTTTTTGTTAAATTTTTTTGTCCTTACTGCAGTATTTCGAGTGCATACATACATTTAGTTTCTGTGCTGTTTATCCCCACTAGGATCGCAGATGAGCTGGAGCCTCCCCAGTAGACTTTTTGGGCAAGAGAATACACCCTAAATTGGTCGCCAGTCAATCATTATGTACATATAGTGAATTTACAGTATATTATACATGTGTGTGTATCATGCATTGTGTGTTCCAATTGCTGCTAGTGCTAGCTAAGCAGAGCTGTTCCTGTGCTCCAGTCTCTCTTAACTCATTATTTTCATTCCCTTGTAATAGCTTGCTTGCCAAATTTAAAGTGACACTGTCACAGCTTTATTTTCTAATTGTGGTTGATCTGCTATTCACAATATAAAGTAAAAGGTGGAGACTGCTACCTGGTTCAACACAATCTACATATACAGACACTTGTACACGTCAATGCACACATACTGCTATTAAAATTAATAATTTAAAAAAGAAAAAAATATATATTATAAACCCTGAAGAATGTGTATTATTATTATTTTTTAAATACACGTGTTTAGCTCGTAAATTAGAGACTTACATTGTTATAACTTTGTATGACATACTTTTTTTTGCAGTGTGTTCTTTATTTTCCAGTTCACATTTGTATTTTTATTTTTTAAATGTAACATGTTAAACTTAACTCCAGCTGTGTAAAAAATGGTTATGCCTTGCCTATTAATGTTTTCAATCATTAATTCACTGGACGATATATAGAAATCTATCTTCATCAAACATGCCATTCTTTTTCTGTGAGAAAGCGCACGCACGCACGCGCGCGCACACACACACACACACACACACACACACACCTTGGTGGCGTTTTCTTTTTCTTAATAAATCCTATTAATTAGCAAGTTGTTGATGTTTTAAAATTTACATATTTTCCCAAGTATGGTGTGACAAAAGTATTCAGCACAGTTTTGCACAAGAATACAGGCCAAAAGTTTGGACACACCTCATGCAGTGTGTTTTCTTTATTTTCATGACTATTTACATTTTGGATTCTCACTGAAGGCATCAAAACTATGAAGCCTGCTATTTCGTTAGGGGAAGTATTTAACTTAATAACTAAATTTTCACATTTATCAGATTATTCTATTAACTGGAGAAAATCAACACTACTACCTATTACAGAAAATTCATGGAAACCTGCAAGCCAGGACCCACACTACTCATTTCCTATAGGTAATTGAAAATACTTAGGCATAAAAATCTCACCTAAATTAACTGATTTAATTCATTTAAACTTTACTCCACTTCTGGATAGCATTTATAGTGACTTGGAGCGCTGGAATAATCTTCCTATTTCTCTAATAGGACGAATAGCCACCATTAAAATGAAAGTTTTACCCAAAATAAACTATTTTTTCCTCAATGATTCCATTTAAACCTACGGCTAACTGGTTCCAGTTGTTGGACTCGGCCGTTACAAAATTTTACTAGAATAAAAAAAAAGCAAAGATTAGTCTATCTACTCTTCAGAAAAGTAAATCCAAAGGAGGTCTAGAGGCACCAAATTTTATGCACTACTATATAGCTAACCAGCTACAATATATCATTATATGGGCACACCCCAATAGAGATACTAACCGTTGGCTGGAACTAGAACAGAAGGATTGTAATAACCTCCGACTTCTAGATTTACTCTTCATTACAACATTGATTAAGCGACATAATTGTTTTAAAAACCCAATGATTTCCGCCACCCTGACTGCCTGGTGGAAGGCACTAGAAATTACAAAAGCCCAAGTGGAGCCCTGCGGGCTTTCTCCCCTTTGGCATAACCCCGACTTTCAACTTAACAACCAATCGTTTTATTTAGGTGTGTGGGAGCAGAAAGGAATTACACATCTCCAGCATCTCTTCTCAGATAATATGTTTATATCATATACATCCTTGCTCCAAAAATACAAGATAAAAAACGGATTTTTTTTACATTATCTGCAAGTTAAAAGTATGATAAAGAAACAAATTCCAACACTTCGGGGTACGCTCCAACCGCCTGTTTTAGCTAAAGATATTACCAAGCTTTCTCCGACAACAACAAAAGACCTCTCAAAAATATATAAGTTACTTTCATATACTGATAAAAATGTCTTTACCCATCTCGAAATGGGAGACAGACTTGTCTATAGCTCCGGAATCTGACTTTTGGAGTTTGTGAAAATGTATTTAAAATGACAAAACACACACATTTACAACTTATCCAAAATAAAATTATTCATAGAACATACATTACTCAATATATGATGAAGAAAATGGGACTCTCAGACTCCGACATTGTGTTTGCTAGGTGACCTAACAACAACTGACTTACCACATGAACAATTTCAATCTACACTTGTATCCCTTACTATCGCAAAAAAAACTATTCTTGTTAACTGGAAAAATAAACAAACTATTTATATCGACCAATGGTCTAACCTCCTCATAAATCACATTTCCCCCCCCCCTTTTTTTTTCTCTTTAGAGCAGTATTGTTCATTCGGTAATTTTACCGATTTGACATGTCATCATCATTGCTCTCTTTTTTTTTATTATATATTTTTATTTTTTATTTTTTATTTGTATTTTTTATTTTGTATGTGGGTGAGAATGTGTATGTGCGTGCGTGCGTGCGTGTGAGTGTGTGTGTATTCATTAGTTCACCAAAAACCTATTAAAAAATCCCATACCATTCACCTAAACAGAGCACTTCCAGCCAGAGCCGTGAGGCCGTCAGGAGACCCGAGGAAGGACCAAAGAAAAGAAAGGAAAGCGAAATCCAGCACCACCGATTCAATGACTTGAGAAAGAAGCAGATTGTGTCTGAGTTTCGATAGATGCTGGTGTGGTGGATCTGGCATGCATGAAAATCTCCACCAAAGAGGGGAGCCATCGACCCCTGCCAGGACAGAGCAAGTGCAACACCTGAGGGCCCCCCAGGCCGCGGCAGCGCCAAAGGACGATCCCCGGGCCCCGCAGGGGCCACCGGCCGGAGAGCAAACCCAGGAGCAGGAGCGCCCCCCACCCCAACACGGCCCGCGCCCCCAACCCAACGCAGCAGGACGGGGCACTGCATGCCCGCCAGGTACCCCACCGGTCCACAGCCCCCGCTCCCCCCACGACACCTTAATCGCCAACGCCAATCGGTTGGTGTTGTGCTCAGTATCCGGGGGGCGAGCCCTATCGCCCCGCCGGGCTGGTCCCATATGCCCGCCGGGGTCCCAGTGGGGTGGGTGGGGTTTTAGTGGGCGGGTGCGCCTCCTGCCCCGCTGGTCACTCCTCTTAACTCACTGCACTAGTTTTGCACAATACACTTTGTTTATAGACATATAGGGCACACAACTCCCCTCCAATTTTAATGCACCACACAACTGGGGGGGGTCATCGGTTGGGGCAGACCGCAGTATAGAGCAGTGCTGCGGTCCCCTGTCTGTGCCCCCCCCCCCTATTTATTCTTTTAATGCACCACATACACTCACGGACATGACTGGGAGGCAGGTGGATCGGAGCGTGGGGATATCATTTCCCTCTGCTCCGGCTCACCTGCTCCCAATTTTAATGCACCACACACACACACACTTGTGAGTGACGACCGGGGCCTTTCCCCGCTGGGCCTGGGGTTCGGGGGTGCCGCCCGTCCCCCGGTGCCCCTATCTGCCCCCGGTGTTCCGTCCCTCCACGCGGCGGGAGGTGGGGTGGGCGCGGGTGCCCTCTCCGCTCCGCTGTCCGGCCCCTCTTCGGCACCGATGCCTGGGTGCGGGGGGTCCCCGGGGTCTGGCGGTTGGTGGGGGCGGCTTGGTTGGGGGGGGGGGTGCTGGGGGTCATGGTGTTTGGGGGCCTGGGGGCGGCTGGGGCTAGGTTGGGGTGGATGGCGGGGGTGGATGGGAGGCGGGGGGTCATGTGGGGAGCGGGGGCTGTGGGCCGGTGGGGTGCCTGGCAGGCCTGCAGTGCGCCGTCCTGCTGCGTTGGGTTGGGGGCACGGGGCCGTGTAGGGGTGGGGGGCGCTCCTGCTCCTGGGTTTGCTCTCTGGCCGGTGGCCCCTGTGGGGCTCGGGGGTTGTCCCTTGTCGCTGCCGTGGCCTGGGGGGCCCTGAGGTGTTGCGCTTGCTCTGTCCTGACGGGGGTTGACGGCTCCCCTCTTTGGTGGAGATTTTCATGCATGCCAGATTCACCAGCATCTATCGATACTCAGACACGATCGGATTCTTCCTCTGGTCGTTGAATCGGTGGAGGCTGGTGTCTGTGGATCTCACTCTGCTTCGTATGTCCTTCCTTCCTTTCCTCAGTCTCTCCTTTGGTCTCTTGAGGTCTCCCTGATTTGTTGGAATTTAGATGTTTCTGGGGTTGATGAAGGACTCTGGTTGGTGGCCCGGTGGGTGGTGTCTGGTCGGTGCTGGATTTCACTTTCCTTTCTTTTCTTTGGTCCTTCCTCGGGTCTCCTGACGGCCTCACGACTCTGTGTTCGGTTTAGGTGAACGGTATGGGATTTTTTAATAGGTTTTAGGTGAACTAATGCATACACACTCACACGCACGCACACACGCACATGCACATACACGCCCACATACAAAATAAAAATGTATAGAAAAAATAAAAATAAAAATAATAATAAATAAAAAAATAAAAAAGAGAGCAATGATGACATGTCAAATCGGTAAAATTACCAAATGAACTGAGCTCTCCAGAAAAAAAATGGAGAACTATGAATGAACACATGAGTTATGTACTTATGTGTGTGTGTGTGTGCGTGCGTGTATATATATATATATATATATATATATATATATATATATATATATATATATATATATATATATATTGAAGAGGGTCTTCTGCCCAGATTTAGTCATAACTGTTTTAATTTCCTTATTTCCTCAGTAGAGCTTTGTGAGTGTTATCGCAATTTCTGCCAGGTGCCGTCATGACTGGGGGACCTCCTCTATTTCCACAACAATGGGCCATTGTCTGTGGTTGAAGTCAATGTGTTTGAATGATGTAGAGCTTTGTGAGTGTTATCGCAATTTCTGCCAGGTGCCGTCATGACTGGAGGACCTCCTTTATTTCCACATCAATGAGCCATTGTCTGTGGTTGACGTCAATGTGTTTGAATGATGTCTTTAAAGTCATATCTCATGTCCAGTGAACTCCGGGTGGGCTGTTTGCTGGGGGCTTTGTGGTACCGCCCTTCAAGATAGTATAAGAATGTTTTAAGTGTCTGTAATCTTTGCACTTGTGAGAGGCTGCAGCCATTGTCTGGAACTCACTTGTGCCCGGAATATTCTGTAGAAATAAAAGCTTCGAAGTAACTGTTCATCGATCTCCAGCCTGTATTCGGATAACCAACATTCTCACTACCCGAAAGAAAAGGAACACGTGGAGGAAAAGATCGGCCTCCTAACAATTGGTGACCCTGACGTGATTTCGGGCTGAGGTGTTGGTCAGCAGACAGAACATCTGGCGCCAAATTAATTAAAAGGTAAGAGGACGCTTTTCCTCCTAGTTGATTTTCTGTCTGTTGACTATACTCCGAGACCTAATTTGTGACTAAATTGTATATGAGATCTGAGTGAACAGATATTAGTAAATCTAAAACACAAGGTAGTT
Source organism: Leptonotus elevatus (assembly GCF_054856555.1). NCBI lineage: Eukaryota > Metazoa > Chordata > Actinopteri > Syngnathiformes > Syngnathidae > Leptonotus > Leptonotus elevatus. The sequence continues at coordinate 25,837,848 of NC_141246.1, forward strand.
TCGTTCCATTATGGAATCCTAGAAATAAGAATACCTTGTTTTTGGTTTTACTAAGACATTAAATATACAAGGTGGTTTCGTTCTATTTTAGAATCCTAGAAACTGAAGTCCTTGTATATGGGGTAACGTTACGAAGAAATAAGCGCATAAGAAGTAAGAGAAAGAAGAGAATAAGAAGTTCGAGTGGTTTTAAAAAATTAAGGTTCGAATAGAGAAGGCCTATGTGTAACTGTGGTACCACAATAAGACGTCAATGAAGTAACAAAAATAAAATAATAAACAATAATAATAATAAATAAAAATAATAAATTAAGTAAATAAATAATTAATAGAGAAATAGAGGGAGAATTTGACCGCGAAACTGAATGGTTTGACCTACGTGTTCTTCCAAACCATGGTCAGAACATGTTGAGTGAACAGGTAAAAAATGCGTGTGAAGTATGTGTGTGGGGGGGGGGGGGGGGGTGAAAAAGATAGAGAAGAAGAGAAAGAATTGTTGAATAACTGGATGAAAACTTGTTGTGAGGGTGGATGGTTTTCTTCCTTGTCAACCGCCGCTTGTTTGGTGTCATTGATGAAAGAGGTGGAACAAGCATGTGTGAAGAAAAGAAAGTTGTTGGGAAAAGAAGTTGAGAGGACAAATAGGTTGTCTCCAAGAGGAATAAAAGTCAGAGAAAACTGTAGAAAAGTAGATAAGATGATGGCTAAGGCTAGAATGATGGCAATGGGTAGTGCATTGAAACAGTCTAGGAAGGAGTGAGAGAGAGAATGGGGTGGGGAGTGACAGAGAACAGTTAAAAAGCTTGTGTTGGAGGAGCGGCGGCTCTAGAGTTGGAAGTGAGAAAAAAAAAGGAAAAAAAGGCTGAACTGGCGGGTTGTGTCCAAAAGGGAGGGTGAGAGAGAATGATAAGAAGGGTTGTGAAAATGAGTCGAGAGCAAGAATGATGGCGCTGCGAAACACGCAGCTACAGGCCTTTCGAATGAGGAAGTGGAAAACAAGTTGTACATTGCTCAGTTACAGAATTAAGTAGCAGAGTTAAAGTGACATGTCCAGAATCTTTCAGGTGCCCACCCTGACTCCATCTTCCAAAGGTCCAGCTTTTCCTCCTCATCGGTCTGTGACTCATTCCCAAATCTTGCAGGCACCCATGTTAGCTAAAGTTGACCCGTCCACTGGTAACTCTGCTATGTTTTACAAACCTTTCTCTCCCACTGCTGTGAGTGTGTGTTGATGCAGAAACTTCTGCCTATGCAATCTGGTGGTGCCAATTGGCTTCAAGCAGTGCAGAGAGTGGTTACAGGACAAATGTTAATAGCAGGTGATATCCGTGTTCTTTTTAAACAATTATGTCCGCTTTTATAGTTGAATATTTTAATGTAAAAATTGTTTTCATTTTTTTATTTTATTTTATTTAAAATATATATATTTTTTTTTGTCTCCCTGATAATTAGGCTCTTATGCGAGAAAATTACTTAACCTTGTCGTCTTTGTTTCCCCTCCCTGAGTGTGTTATTTTAAATCTGGTGTTCGCTCCCAAAGCAGATGAGGAGGCCGCGGCTTTTGTTGATCGGGCCCTCACTGATTACACTCTGAAAACAGGACACGCCCCTATGGCCTCCGCCTTGCATTCGCAAGTGTTCCGAGCAGCCATTTTGAAGGGCGTTCCCAAGTCTGTGTCACAGGCCATGGAGGCCAATCCGGATCTTCCCGGTGCTGAGGTTGACCGGTGATTGTCACATCTTAAACATCATCTAAGGAGACATGCTAAAGAAAAAGAGTCTAAGGTAGACAAACACAAAAGTACAGAATCACAACTTGCTATGGTGCAGTTGCAAAATTAGAAAAAGCAGGAAGAAAACACTCTTGCTGTGAACTCATCTCCCTCTGTCGATTCTGAGTGAATGATGTATCAAGCAGGTTCATTCATGGGTTAAGGTGCGCCCCCTGGGTGGCCTAACATGTGCTTCAATTGTGGACGGCCTGGTCATTGGGCCCGCGATTGCAGACTGCGACCTCAAGCGTCTGGGAGGATAGGCAGAGGCCAACAAAATGCACGCCGCAGCAACAACATTCCCCGGTGCCAAACCAACAGTACCTGCCTCCATCTGGTGGACAGTTTCCACAATGATGGTGCCCTGAATCCACATACTCAGTGACTGTTCAATGTTTTTTCACAGACTCTTTCGCATTCTTTTATGTTTGCACCTAACTGTCCAGTCAATCTTTTGGGCAGAGATCTCCTCATCGCCACATGCCCTCTCATCAAATGCAGCCCTGATAGACTTATCCTGGAATTTCCGGATGATAACACCTACGCTGCTCTGCCTCGTCTGCCTCCAGTGCCACCTCCCAGTTCCCGCTTGTTGAACAATGCCCTGTGGCATGTGCCACTGCCGACATCTACTGGGCAAGAGTGGATATTGACTCCAGCTGTTGGCTCGAAGCTGAGCACTTCTGAGCTCTCTGGTCACCTTGGGTTCGTAACCTCAGATCTTATGATATGGTAACTGATTGTATGCATTGCACTCTGTACTATGGCAGATCAGGGGATGAGATCTATAGCGAGGCATTTCAGGATATCGAAAACAACATATGGGAATTGAACATGGGTGATTTGTTTGCAGGCAAACCAGGTGTCGCCTTTTCGGTGTCCCTAAACAACTCCCACATGTCTCCTTGATGATCTCGCCTCAGCACACAGCGAAGGATCTCTGTCCGTTTGTCCTGGCATGCACACAGGCCACTGATTGGCAAAATTGATTTCACTCTTAATTGCTCTATTTCCCGTCGCTTGATGCTTATTGGATTCAGTCTAACACATTTTTACCCACTTCCGTTTTGGAGCACCAGCTTCTGGATTGGCACCATGGACGTGAAACAACCGAAAGTGATTTCGCTGGTTACCTTCTTGATTTCTTTCCCACATCGCTGTGGTCCATGGATCCCACTGATGTTGGTCTCTGTAACGTCTCAACTGTTGTGTTTCAGATGAAACCAGGACAAATATATGTTCCCCAATACTCTGTAAAAGAGGCTGGATGATTGGTATTTTGGAAACAATTGATGGTTTGCTCAAAGCAGGAGTGTTGTGTGAAATTTCCGGCTCTGATTATAACACGCCTATTTTACCCGTTGAGAAGAAAGATACTGGAAAGTTTCGCATGGTCCATGACCTGCGAGCAATTAATACGGCCGTCTTAACTCCTACTTTTTCTGTCCCGAATCCTCACTCGGCATTGTCTCAAATTGCATCAACCCACACTCATTTCACTTGCATTGACCTGGCTAATGATTTCTTTTGCATTCCACTCCATCATTCAATGAAGCAATTTTTTGCTTTCATTTTAAATGGTGTTTGCTACTCCTACAATCGCCTGCCTCAAAGCTTTGTCCTTTTACCTGGACTCTTCAACAACTGTCTTCGCCAGTTGTTGACTGCACTTGAACTGCCCCATGGTGTTCTCCTGGTGCAGTATGTGGATGATCTCTTGCTGGCAGCTCCATCTGAAACTTCTTGTCTTGAAGCCACCAGGTCTTTGCTCATCTCCTTGAAACAGCATATTTCCACTGCTGCAGCTCTTGCGATTCCTGATTACAGTGGCATGTTCTATCTGGATGTTTCTGAAAAAAACAGCAGTGTTTCTGCTGTTCTTTATCAGAAGGGGGAGATAGGAAATTATTCGGCAGACAAAGCGGCAAAGGAAGCGGCGGGCCACAGCCCAACATTACAATTGATGGTGAGCAAAAGTGAATTAGGAGAAGGACAGGTAGTAACCACAGAAACAGTTAAGTTGTGGCAGGAAAAAGTAAGTCCAGAAGAAAAGAGTGTGTGGATGTCCAAAGGGGGACAAAAAGATGAAGCAGGTATATGGTGAAAAGAAGGTAAATGTATTCCATCTCAGAAACAATTGAAAAATCTAATTTCTGAAGCCCGTGGAATATGCCATGTTGGCGTGGAAGAAACACTGAGACGACTACACACCTGGTGGCATCCTTTCATGAGACAAATTGTTAAAAGTAAACTGCAGGACTGCAGTGTTTGCAGCAGGTAAAACAGTATGCCTACATCTAAACCTCCCCAGGGCACTCACGATCCGGATGTGACTACTCCTGGTCAGGTGGTTTCGATGGATTTCACTGACATGATAAAACCAGTGTCAGGATACATATATTTGCTGGTAATAGTGGATTCCTTTTCAGGATGGCCAGAGGCATATCCCTGTAAAACAGAAACAGCTAATATCGTGGTAAAACCTCTGATTAATCATTACATACCATCACATTGGTTCCCTAGAAAAATTAGATCAGACAACGGAACCCATTTCAAAAACAAACATCTACAAGCAGTAGAAAAAGCATTGGGGCTAAAACACACATTTGGTTCAGTGTATCATCCCCAATCCCAAGGACAGGTTGAGCGAATGAATAGAAATATTAAAGAAAAATTGGCTAAAGCACTGGCCTCATTAAATTTGAATTGGCTACAAGCTCTTCCTGTTGCATTAATGAATGTGCGAATGTCACTAAACTCAGCCAAAGGCTGGACTCCGTTTGAATGTCACACCAACAGACCATTTCCGGCTTCAACAGCTCCATTGGAAGAGACGCACGTTCCAGGACCTCCAGAACTTAAACAACTAACATTTACTAACTCCCAGCTAACAAAAAAACGACATCCAGATGCGCCTTCAGAAATAAATGATTGTGAATATGTATGGTTGAAAGTGATTAAACGAAAATTGTCTGAGCCCAGGTGGACAGGACCCCACAAGGTGAAGGAGAGAACATCTTCTGCAGTTCGCCTGCACGGAAAGGGGGACACGTGGTTCCACATCTCGTCTACACGACCCGCCAGATCCGCCTCAGGCTCAGCGATCCCACCACCTGACGACGACCGGAAAACCACTCAGCTGCTCCGTTGATGACATCATTCAACAAAGGTTGAGTTCACGGTATACGGGCAGAATAATCCTGGTGACTCATCCTGGGACCAGGTAGTCTACCCTAAGGCCCTGAAGAAGCTCACAGCGCCCTCCAGCAGCAACCCAAGAACATCATCTCGAGATGGCTTCGAAGTGGGTACGCATCTCCATCTGCTGCTACATCACGACACTCTTTCTCATATTGACTTTTATGCCAATCTGGTATCTCTGGAAGCCCCTCAGTACAACCTTGACTATCGCTCCCCAAAGGAACCCACTGTTGAGGCATCCGACAAAGAGGACGAAGATCCCGCTGGGATTTTTTTCTGAAATGTTTATCTGCCTGTGTCAGACTCTTTTGAGTTCCAAAAGAGGGATTGAAGACGGTCTTCTGCCCAGATTTAGTCATAACTGTTTTAATTTCCTTATTTCCTCAGTAGAGCTTTGTGAGTGTTATCGCAATTTCTGCCAGGTGCCGTCATGACTGGGGAACCTCCTCTATTTCCATAACAATGGGCCATTGTCTGTGGTTGAAGTCAATGTGTTTGAATGATGTAGAGCTTTGTGAATGTTATTGCAATTTCTGCCAGGTGCCGTCATGACTGGAGGACCTCCTCTATTTCCACAACAATGATCCATTGTCTGTGGTTGAAGTCAATGTGTTTGAATGATGTCTTTAAAGTCATATCTCATGTCTGGTGAACTCCGGGTGGGCTGTTTGCTGGGGGCTTTGTGGTACCGCCCTTCAAGATAGTATAAGAACGTTGTAAGTATCTGTAATCTTTGCACTTGTGAGAGGCTGCAGCCATTGTCTGGAACTCACTTGTGCCCGGAATATTCTGTAGAAATAAAAGCTTCGAAGTAACTGTTCATCGATCTCCAGCCTGTATTCGGATAACCAACATTCTCACTACCCGAAAGAAAACGAACATGTGGAGGAAAAGATCGGCCTCCTAACAATATATGTATATATATATATATATATATATATATATATATATATATATACACACACACACCGATTAATCAGTCGATTATTGTCTATGACAGAATATTCTTTTTTCCTAATTGCAATGGCCTAATGGCATCTTTTTATACAGTTATAGTTATAGTTTACATGCAAAAAAAGGGAGTCCATACAAGAAGAAACATGATTCCAACATGAATTACAAACTGAAAGTTTTTTCTGTGCAAAAAACAAACAAACAATATTTTAACAGGCATCACTGTGCAAGACTTTCCTATTTGACTTTTCACTAACTGGCTATTATTTAAATTAACACAATTCCCTTTACATTGCGAATGCAGTTGTCATTAGCCCATAAAAACTGAATCCATATTCTGAATGAACTAAATATACTCAACTGTTGTATTGACCAAGTGTTGCATTCACATTTATTGTGAATTAATTTATTTGTTTTGATTAATGAATGTATTTTATATTTTTCCATCATCCACCAATCATTCCTAAAAACGTTAGATAACACATCTAATTTGGCAATTTCTTTTCATGCAATTTTTCGAGTCTACTGTCCAGTCACAATGGAATAATTGCATACATGTCCTTTTGTCGACAAATAGCATAATTGGTTGATCGGAAAGGCCTATCACAGAATGTCATGCTACAGAGTATATGAATTCTTAACAACAGAGAAATGTTTCTATCAATGGAGAAGTGTCTATGCACAGCCGCCAATGGTCAGGTGCTGGTGGGCAGCAGGAACTCGTGTATGACAACCAGAAAAAAGAATCCCCCGCACACTAGCCAAATGTTTCTCTCTGTTCTGCATCTCGTGTGCATGGTTGTGCTTGTAGTGTTTTTAAAATTTGTGCCTTGTTTTTTATTTTGTACTCAAGCAGTTGTAAAAATAGCAACAAAAACTTAAACAATTCTAGCAATTATACCTCTTAGTGATTAAATTAATAGAAGTACACAGAATGCAAATATACAAGATGGAAGATTTACCAAACACAAGATGAATGCAATAGATAGGACTGCAGCCAACAGTAACCGGTTGTGTGAAGACAAATAAAAAGGTAAGATTACCAACCACCGTCTGCTGGCAGCATTCCTGTGAGACATTACAATATGCATGCACAAATACAATGTGTTTAATGTTTCGCAAATCATAGTGTGTATTGTTCTGTAAAAGTGTGAGGCTTACTTTGTGTTTAGTGGTGAAAATTTGGTTCAACGTTTTGTTCTCCTTGAGTGTAAGGTTTTGATAATTGTGTAATTCTTTTGTTTTTTTGTGTTTATATAATCAATAAAAATGTAATATTTTTAGAAATGGTGCTACATGAATCACTGTTAGGGTTTAATCATTCAGAATAAAACCAAGTTAAGACATTGTTCTGTCCACGGTCAGCTTGCAATTTGTTCAAGCACAACATCAACAAAGTCAAGGACACTTTGAACTCTATCAAAATGAGTTTTGAAAACCTTTGTGTATTTAATAGATTCATATTTTAGAAATGTATCAACTGCAATTGAAGTATCTTTATTTCTGACTTAATTGCTAATGACCAGCAGTAACCTTCTCTGCAAGCTGAATTCTCGCGGTATTTGTGAGTTCACAAACTTCCAACAATACATCTTGTACCGAGCCCATTGATTTTCACAGATCGGACCAATCACAGAGCAACATTGAGTTTGGGGGCGGGATATGCAGCTGTGACGACACCGTAACGTGGACGAATGGACGCTGCAATTAATTTTGTTCTTGCAGAAATACTCACGGTTTCCTTCTTGAAAAACAGATCTGTGCATATTTAGTTGGTAAAGATGTTAGTGCTTTATTTCCCCCTAAAATGAGAACAAAGACGACAATTTAATCCGTGGCCGTGATTGGTCAAAACAAAAGTTAGGTAGACGTGCACAAGAGCGCATCGTCCAATCAGCTCAAAATATTGAACATAATGTCCTGCCTTTCCGGAGCAAATCACCGTAGAGCAGTCCCATCCTCCAGCCAGGAAGTTTCCCAAACCAAACATTTTTATTTATAATTTACACTTTGAGGTGACACCCTCTGCCCAGTCTCTCTCTCTCTCTCTCTCTCTCTCTCTCTCTCTCTCTCTCTCTCTCTCTCTCTCTCTCTCTCTCTCTCTCTCTCTCTCTCTCTCTCTCTCTCTCTCTCTCTCTCTCTCTCTCTCTCTCTCTCTCTCTCTCTCTCTCTCGCTCTCTCTCTCTCTCTCTCTCTCTCTCTCACTTAATCTCACTCTACAACCAAACCTGAACTTTTGAACTCAACATTTCCTTTCAGCCAAGTGAGGGCAATCAAAGTGCATCACACTTGTTTTTAAGTGCCTCCAACTAGAAACTGTGAAGTATGTGGTTAAAGTAAAAGTAGAGAGCTCTACCTGTGTTTTGTGTATGAACAACATCTCTGAGTTCAGAGGTGATGCAGACTCAGAAAAAAAGGTGAATGGAACACATAATTTGAATGGTAGGGCTGTTGTCAACCAAGGGGAAATTAAAGACGGATGATTGACTCAGAAACATCAGTGCATCTATATCTCCACACAGGCTTCTCTAGAGCTTACTAATAAGCTGATCATTTCAATCACCTGTGTTGGAGGAGGGAAAATCTACAACACGCAGGACTGCATCCCTCGAGGACCAGGGTTGCCTACCACCACTGTTGTATTCTGCACTCCTTTTTAGTGTACCAACAGGTTTGGGGAATCCAGGTCCAGAAAGTAAAAACTCTGAAACAGTTTGACTTTAGCCACACGTGCTTCTACTGAACATGGCCTTATTACATGAAGCAGTTTTAGTGAAAACTCTGAGTCTGTTAACCCTGAAATGCAGGAAACTCTGAATTTTCTGGTTAACTTAAACCAGAGAAAGAGGGGTAACTCTAGCTTTTTTCATAAAGAGAGGTAATTAAGCTCTCGGTCAGTTACCATAGTAAAAGACTCTTCTAATCGAACCTGGTCGGTACCAGGTTCAACAAATCCTCCAACAATAATGACCAATTTGGTCGTTTTACCATGCGCCAAAATACGACCAAGTGTATTGTAGTTTAGCGACCTCTATCGGCCATGTTGAATAGCGCAAAAATCCAGAAGTTGGAATTGAACCCAGCCGGTCTGCTCGAAAGACAAATGTTTATCTCACTGAGCTAACAGGCCAGTAATGAATTTAGAAATTGAGATTTAGGAAAAGGCACAGAGAGGTTGTAGAAAGCTACAAAACATGTAGACAAAAGTAACTGACTGGTCAAGAAGCTCAGTGCTCAGAAGCGCAGTGAGTAAATGGGTGACCAACTTAATAAAATTGCTTCAATTGGTAACACACGATTGATTTAAATTAATCTAAAGTGAATATATTAAGTTTAATTAATTACAAGTTCATTAAACTTAATATATTCACTTTGGATTAATTTAATTCAAGTTAATAGTTAACATAAAAACAATCAGAAAAAAAAATGCCAAAATGCCATCTGAAGTTGCCCAACTGTGCGGAGTCTTGGCCTGAAACCATTTGAGGTGCTGTGGCAAGACCTCAAGAGAGCGATTCACACCAGAAAACCCGAGAATATTGCTGAACTAAAACATTTTCCTCGTGACCTTTTTGCATGTCTGATCTATAACTACAGGAAATGTTTGGTTGATGTTATTGCTACCAGCGGAGGCTCAACCATCTATGAAATCAAAAGGCTCACATTTTTGTTTCGACTTGCACTATGACCAATATATTCAATAAAAGCATGGAAACATAATTGTATGTGTGGGTTGACATACTTTAATTAGCTAATTAAGATGCATTACAGTTGTCACTATGATGTTTGTAGTTGTAGTTGTTGTGAACTATTATTCCAAAATATTAAATTTATTTATCAAATTTAAAATTCCCCTCCAAAGGGAACTACTACACTAAATAAACAATTAAATAAGATCACTTAGATTTACATAATTACTTATGCTTGACAAACAAAGAAGCAATGACAATGTAAATAAATAAACAACTAAAGAAAAACGTCTTTGGTGGCTTCAAAAGAATAGACACCTCTCAAGCTCAGACCCACTGAGAGTACAGGAAAAAAAGAAAAAAAAAAGTGTCCCTGCCCTGACCTAGGGACAGAGTGACAGCATCTGTGTGCATAAGAGGGAACGACAGAGAAACCATGTGTGTGAAAATGTGACAGATAGAATGACAGGGACAGGGAAGCAGTATCGTCCCCAGCGATTGTGGTTTCACGTCTTGGTACATATTCAGTCCTGACAGAGTCTGAGGGCTACATAAGGTTATCAGTGGACAGTTGCAGAGATTAAGCATCCACATGATTTTTCTCTCTTCTATCAAATTACGATAAGTCCATTAGTAATACCTTGCCATCCTAATATTGTTGTGTTTGAATGACTATTTTGAGGGGAAAATCAAACATGCAGTATTCACTTAAACACGTTACTATGAACATGAACTTTGGGCTGAACGTCATTGAACTGTCACACCATGAGCCACGTTCTGATTGGATGGGAAGTAACAAAATACAAATACTTCATTAATTCACTTGAGTGTTGTTGTTTTTTTTCAGTACTACAGTGTCATTTCCCCCATTAATCTCCCGATTTTACAGCAAAGTAAACAGTTTAAATTGTGGGGAACATTTGACATGCTTTTAATTTTTTTTTGTTCCCAGCGGCATGTGTTGTAGTGCTGCTGCAGTCAGCAGGATCGCAACTGTCACTTTGTCTCCTAGACCAAAAACTATTCAACTCAACACAGCTTTATTTATAAACACTTTAAGGATGCACTCACACTAGGGCCATTACTCTAACCAAACCGTGCCCGGGCCCAATTGCCTCGGAAATATACGTCATCATGTTGATTCACACAAGAAGAAGACGTTATCATAGGGTGACTGTTTAGACGGCTCAGCAGCGCTATAGAGAGCAAACTCGACAACGCGGTTGCACTAACTTAATGTTTTTTTTGTGTCAATTCTCTGCTAAATAGTCAATCCTCCCAGATTTCTGAATTCATAGACTGTGAGACGCCGTTTCACAGTCAGTCGTGCATGGTCGTTCGCTATATACATCGCACGTACGTACGTGACGTCATGGTTACGTTTCGCCCGGCGACTACTCGCCGGCTGTGCGCATGTGCGGCCAATTGTACCGTTCTCTGACCCACCTCTCCCAATCGTGCCAAACTGGGGATAAGAAGGTACTCAGGCTCACACTACCTATAGATTCCGGACTTCAGCAGCAAGCGTGCTTGGGCACGTTACAATGACCCTAGTGTGAGTGTGCCCTAAAACAACCATCGCTGCATTCAAAGTGCTGTACATGGAGTAAAGTAAAAACAGGTAAAACAAAATAACACTAAATAAGTGGTGGTTTAATTTTAAATGAAATTAAGTCAATAACACAAGAAGTAGGTAAGTAAGTAGTAAATAGGTAAATAACAGTAAGTAAATAAATAACATAAGTATCAATAAATGAAAAACACAAAATAGGCACCATAAAACACTGAAACAAAGGTGAGTCACATGCTTAGTCAAAAGACAAAGATTAAAAGATGTGTTTTAAGACGTTTTTTAAAAATGGATAGAGAAGGAGGTTGCCTGATATTTAATGGTAAATCATTCTAAAAACTATGGGGAGGGATTTGTCCAAAATCTCACTGTATTGTAGAGAGAATAATAATGTGCTGCTAAACACAGTTTAAATTTAAGTTAAGAGGGGACTGCAGCACGTAGCGCTATACTGGTTCATACATAGCAGAGATTACCTGACACCAGGGGCGGACTCGCTATAGCCGATCAGCGCATGTCGCCGACCAATGTGCACACTACCTTCTAATGGACGGCGAATAGTAATGGCTGCATGTCGGACGAACATTGGTAATAATTGTAAATAAATTGCAGCCTAACTATTTATCTATTTATCTATTTATTTATTTATTTGTTCATTTATTCTTTACTTGCAGTATTTACTCATTAACCATATACATAGTAACCGAGCACTTCGGCATGTAGACATACAAATAAAACTTGTCTTATTTTTACTTGAAGCCACCCAGTATTTTACTGTCCCCGTAAAATTGCTGAATTACAATGTTTTAATCCGCTGAGACAACAAAATAACATGATTTCATTCCTGTGATTATGGTAAATGGCACTTCATCTATATAGCGCTTTCCCACTTTACAAGGCCCTCAAAGTGCTTTACATTCGACTACTCTTTCTCATACTGATGGCGCAGCATCAGCAGCAATTGGAGGTTCAGTATCTTGCTCAAAGATTCTTCTACGTGGTCACAATGGCATGAGATCAAACCCACAACCTCTGGATTAAGAGACGACCACTCTACTAATGAGCTACGCCACCCACTGAATTCCTGAATTCATTTTCTGATATGGGCAGTCAATGTCGCTTTAACCTTCAGGCACTTCATTTCAGTCAAACATTGACATTGAAAATGACATGGCTCCAAAGGGCCATAAATTAACCTATCTGGAGGGGTGGATTACAAATGTTCAGGGGTGGTGGTTGACCCTCTTAATCTACAGTATTCCCAGATGGCATCTGCCCCTATTTCAAGCCTCCTCTTCATAGCTGCAGTCTGGTGGGTCCCATGCAGTAACTAATGAACCAAACCCCTTTTCAAGTGCTATCTCTGACCTGACAGATCTTTCTAATCCATGTGGCAATGGGACCATCTATTTTCTGAACCGCTTAGTCCCCACAAGGGTCGCGGGGGCCACTGGAGCTAATCCCAGCTGGCAGTAGGCGGGTTACCCCCTGAACTGGTTGCCAGCCAATCCAGGGCAATGAGACCAGGTCGCCTTAAATTATGCCATTCACCACAATTTTTGTGCTCTGGTAGCATAAAATAGAAGCTAGACGGATGCACAAAAGCAGGCACAAATGACAAAGAGAGTTCAATTAAAATGAAAGCCATATTGAGCCACTGTTAATTTTGAAACATTGTACAAATTTACCTGTTAGAATGCTCTGTTCAGCCCACTCGGGTAAAATAGGCCTGGCAGTGTCGTAGATTACATAGAAGACTCGAAGATTGAATGAAGTCATAGCTCCACTTAGTGGACAAATAGTGTTAGGATACTATTTTGTGCCACTCAGACACCATTCAGCACGTACCGTTTTGTGCAAAACTACAAACAGTACAATACAGGGAGTCCACGAGTTACGAACGAGGTCCGTTCCTACGCTGGCGATGTAAACCGAATTTCAACTTAAGTCAGGTATCACCGTTAAAGTCGATATTTACATCAAAATACTTTGTACAGTAATTTTAAAAAACATATTTGCACCACCCGGAAGATGCCGATGTTCTGTCAGATCAGCAAACTTCGTCAGAGCATTATACGCGTATACCTGCCTCTATGTAAACTCTATCTGTAGCCTCGCCCTAAACTCAACCTAACACTTTGAAGGTGGTTTTAGGACCTGGGGGAACATTTTAGGGGTTCTGGGACCTGGGGAAAGGCATTAAAGGTGAGGAAGGAATGGCGCTCATGAGATCCCACATTGATTGCTGCAGGTGCGCATGTAGCCACACTGTCACAGACATGAGGACGTCAAACATTTTGCAAAAGTGAATCTAGATGGTTGTGCACTGGTTTAGCAGCATTTTACACTTGTTGAGTGAGCTGCTTGAAGTGGCAGAGATTCCGTCAAGACGGTAATTATTCAATTGAATTCATTGTCATAAGTGTATCACCTGTTGATATCTCCCACATACAATTTGGGTTCTATTTTAGTCTACAGGCACTTCTGTAACACTTTAGAAGCAAGGCCCTATTCGTGACGGATTATTGTCCAGAGGCCCTATTCGTGAGGGATTATTGTCCAAAAAGTATGACTTGTTTACTTAAATGACTATTTATAAGATAATTGTATTTAATTACACAATTCAACAAATAATGTTTGTCTTTGTAGGAGTGCCCAATCCGGAGTCAGTGTCAGTTTTTTCCCCTGACTAGATTTATTTTATAGGCCTTTTATTTATTTATTCTTTTAAGCAAATTATAACATTTATTCATTTTTAGTAAAGGTTTTATCGGGGAAAGCGCAATTTCGTAGTGGCCGGTATCTAGTCTGACTTTGTTAGAGTTTAGTGGCTGGTGTGAAGAATTATTATTGTTTGCTGTATGAATCTTTTTAAGAATTGTTTGCTGTGTGAAGACTGTTCTTGGTCTATTGAGTTTTTATCGATACTGCTACATTTGCTTTACACTCTTGCCCGTTGCCTTTGCTTGGAATTTTTTTCTGTAATAGAGTCCTGCATTTTCTATGTGAGCCTGCCATTCTGGTCATTCGGAACAAACCTGGGCTTTTGAAATCAG